>NC_080049.1:875459-1223459 GCF_026212465.1 Amaranthus tricolor | reverse complement strand
TTCAGTCGGAAATTTCAAAATTCGGTGAACTGTCGGTAAATTGAAAAGCCGATTCCCTTTTCAGCTGTTTTTGTTAAATTATTTTACGGATTTCATAAATTGTTATTTCGCAGAATAATAGACTTACGTAGTGAAAGAAGTTGGATGTATAAGCGAAGTTGTAAAGGAGTTTATAATATTAGATATTTAGAAGGGGTTGAGAAATTTATACAATTTGCAAAGAAAAAAATTTATCTGATCTTTAATAATATTTTGAGCACAGTTCAAATCATCTGATCTTCTTTTGTCCTATATGCAGCTCTATATAAATTAGTAGTCATATAGTTTATAGCACACTAAACTAATAATATAACATGTATTATTTGTTATCTTTTTCATGTAAATTGTAAAACTACAACTATATAGTTGTTTACATAGAGAATTTGAGACTTCTATAAAAACAAATTATATCATGTACTACTTTATTTTCCGTTATATATTTTTCTTTCATCTAAACTTGTATATACCGCTTACCCAGGGTTTCCACTAGGGGTGTTCAAAAATATCTGGTTTGGAAAACCCGATTCGAAATACCCGGTATCCGATTTTTAAAACCGGGTAAATTACCCGGTTTACATAATTCGGATAATTCAGGTCGAGTACCCGATTTTAAAACCGGGTATTCGGGTCGAATACGGATCGCGAATTTTGGAAACCGGGTACCCGGTATCCGGGTTTTATTTTTTTTATTATTATTTTTTTTATATATAAATTTATTTTGAAAAGTTTGAAAACCCTAAATTGGCTAAATCTAACTTGGGACTTTGGAAATCACTGTCTTCATTCTTGCTACTATTGCTAGCCGTCATCTGCATTTCTACTCATCTTGCTTCTTCTTGAATCTTCTTCTTCAAGCAGACTCCCATCTTCTTCAATCTTGCTCCCGTCATCTTGCTTCTTCTTCACCATTCACGATGAGACGTCGACAAGAATCTAGACCACTGCCATTCTTCTTCTTCACCGTTTTTAATTGGGTAAGTTTCTTTCAGTTCATCACCATTCTTTTAGTTCATCACCATTCTTCTTCTTCTTCTTCTTCTCCAGATCTTCTTAATTCGAAACAAACCTGATTTTATTTTTTGGTACTTATTTAATTTTTTTTTCCATTTTCGATTTTGTCACAGAGATTTATTTAGTTCGCGGTTTTCACCATTTTCGCAGAGGTTTAGCTGGTAATCTTCAGTTAAAATATGGTAGAATGAAAAATCAAATGGTGTGTCATTGTTGTACAGTACTTGGCGATATTGGGTAATGGATTATTGTACAATTTTGTTTGTAGATCTTTACCTACTTTGCTAATTGATTATGATACTAATTACAGCAAAACGTTTTGATTTTGTGATGAATTTATGAAATTGATGATTAAAGTTTTCTTTGATTTTGTTCTTGATTACACTTGTTTTAATGATTAATTCATGTAATTAGAATATCAAAAGCTTTGATTTAATTCAAACTTAATTGTTATTGATTTTAACACTAATTAGAACAAAAAAGTTTTAATTTTGTTGGGAATTTATGAAATTATCGATTAAAGTTGTTATTTTCTTTGATTTTGTTTTTGATTAGCCTTGTTAATTGTTATAGTACTTATAGTGATTAATTTAAGTAAAGCCTCTTGTTTATCTTTTGCTTGAATAAATCTTCAAGGTTGACTTGAAACTTTCTGATGATAATGACTTGAATCAATTCAAATTAATTAATTATCTGCTAATAATTGCAATTGCGTAATTCAATTATGCAAAAAGCCCATTTAGTATTTGAATTATATAAAAAAATGTTAAAAGAAATAAGGAAAAAAAAATAAAAGTTTTTAACAAAACCGGGTATCCGGTATCTGATCCGGTTTAAACCGGGTACCCGAATTCCGGGTACCCGGTTAAACCGGATCGGATCCGGAACAGAGTTTTAAGTATTCGGAAAATGAACACCCCTAGTTCCCACCACTAAAAAATAGGCGTGTGGTGACAAAAAAACTCAAAAAAATCGCCACCCTTTTACGCAATTCGGTCGCGTGTTTTACGCGGCTATATCGCGGTCCAGTCGCGTGTTTTACGCGACTTGATGTACTGAAAATCACTGCAAAGTTTATACGATCGTCATTTCTTGCTCGATTATCGGAATCGGGCATCTAATATATCGTTCGAAAGCTTTTGAAGTCTAGTTTCTAATGCCGCAAAGCCTTGCATTAATGCGATTTTTCTACAAAAAGTTATGGCCAAAAGATTGAACATGTATCAAATTTAAGCACAACACAAACTTTAAACGATCGTCATTTCTCGCTCGGTTATCGGAATCGGGCATATAATATAAAGTGTAGGTTTTAATGCTGCAAACATTGCAATTACGTAATTTTCCTATCAAAAGTTATGGCCAAAAGAGTGAACATGTATCAAATTTCAACACAAGCAATTGTTTTTTTGAAATTAACGATCATTATCCATGATTACCGAATCTTTTTGGTGATTATTTTCATTTGTTATAGTGTTTCGATATTGAATTTTAGTTCAAAGAGTTTTTTTAGAGAGAAGATAAAGAGATAAAGTTATAAAATTTCATTAAGGGCAATATTGAAATTTCAATATATAAAGGGTGACGACACAATGAAAAAGATGACGACTTTTAATATTTGAAATATTTATTCAATCCATAAAAATTATCAAAATAAGTACACTTATCCAAAATATTTAAAGCTTTAATTTACAAGTCTACTAAAACCTAAGTCAACCATATGACTAAAATTTTACACAACTTTAATGGATCATCATCCACTTAATTAGAAAGCTTAACTTGTAGAAGTCGAATGGAGCATCATCCACGTTAGAAGACTTTAGCGACACATTGGTTCCAGCCACAAGCATTCAACACGTTATACTTTTATACCAATTATATAATCCGTCAATCACTGCTATTTCAGTTCATCTCAATGAATTTGACCAATATTTTTTTTGTCTTACGAAATTTAAGTTCATTACAATGATTTTGACCCATATTTTTTTTTGTCTTACGAAATTTACCTAATTTTTCTTTTTAGTTTATCCTAATAAATGAACTCAATTTTTAGTTTAATTTTTAGTTTTAGTAATGACTCACACTCCTCCTTTAATGAGTTATCACTACAACATTATATACTTCTTTTTTATGGTATTTATAGTGGATTTAGAGACATTTTTTAGCCTCTTTAACAATATAATAAAATATCATAATAAAATAGTGGATTGTATTAGCTTTAATTTAGTCAAATATATGTCAGTTGTGTCCATCAAACACCAAATTTTGAGCAAGACAATGTTGAATTACAGTTAGAATAGTATAACTTATTAAGAGTTGTTATTAGTTGAACTAAAATTAGAATTATATCTGCTTTATTTAATAAAATTATAATCTCTTGTTTATTCTAAAAAGTTCTTTCATCTTGGATGTCCTTTATTATTTTGTTTGATCTATAGCATTAAAAAATAAAATAACAAATAAATTATTTGTATAATTACTATTATTAAAATATATTATTTGTATCATTTGTTTGAAACAAACGATACAAATAATCTTTGGTTTTCAAAAGGTACAAATAATGTGTTATTTATAACCTCTTATTAATAACCCACGATATAAAATACAAATAACCATAGATATAAATAGGACTTTTTCCACTAATAAAATACTTGTTAAAAATGTGGAAAACCCCGAAATCGCTAAATGAGTTACTTTGTGTTCAAGAACAGACAAAAGAACTTGAAGACAAGGCATGCTTCATCAAATAAGGATCATCCTACTAAAGGTAATCTTGCAGAATTGATTTTGGTTTGATTTTTTCTTCCATATATTCTAATATGAATATTGTGTGACATGATCACATGTTTTGGTGGATTGGTTTCAAAGTTTCAAAATATGTTTGTAACAATAAACAAACGTTTACATCTTTACATAAAGTTGTGGATGGAGAAAGTCTTTACATTGGATATAATTCTTCAATTAAAATCTATGGCAAAGGACAAGTAAAACTTCTGTTTACATCGAGAAATTATTTAATCCTAAAATATGTGTATTTTGCACCCGGTATTAGTAGAAATTTTGTTTCTAACCCTATATTGAATTGTGTAGGATATAACTTGGTGTTTGAAGCCGATAGACTTCTTTGACTGAAACTTGATGAGATGGAATTAGTATGTTTCATTATTTGATATATAGTGGCTATATCTCGTATATATTAAACTTTAACTCTATTTTTAATTTTTAATAAATAAATAAAATAAATAAATAATACCGAAACTAAATAAAGTCCTAATTTAATTTTCCCAATAACAGAGTATTCGGGTCGTAAATCGTAATTTCACTAATTTTTAGTTGCTACTGTCACCTCTCGTCTCTCTCCTCTCCTCAACTTTCTCCGTGCACAGAAGTCTCGAGGCGTTTTCTCAAGGTTAGTATATTTTATTATTCATTTAAGGGAAATTTGACATGGTAGCATCGAACTTCATTAAACGCGAGTAGTAACATTTTTGTAAGATTTTTCCAAATAGTAACATCTAACATTTGCATTTAAGTTTTTCGTAGCCTTAAACACTTAAAAACGTTTGTTTGACCGTTAAAATAGATAGTCAAAGCATGTCACCCCATCTAATTTCGAATTCCACTCCTGCAATTAGGCATGGCCACGGGGTGGGTTACCTAGAACCGAACCGGTCCCGAACCGCTTGAAACCGGATCCGGAACCGTTTGCGACAGGTTCCAAACCGCCCTGAACCGCGGAACCGTTAAACCGCCGGAAAAAAGTTGCCAAAACCGTGAAACCGCCGGAAAAAAAACATCATGAACCGGACCTAAAAACCACGGTTTGGAACTGGAACCGGTCCGGGTGAACCGGTCCAACGGTTCCACGGAATCGGGACCGGTCCGGTTGAACCGGTCCAACGGTTCCATGGAACCGGAACCGGAACCGGGACCGGTCCGGGTGAACCGGCCCAACGGTTCCATGGAACCGGAACAGTGAAAAGTAGCCATTATATAGCCGTTATGTAGCCGTTGCCATTTTCCCTATAAATACTCATCACTTTCAATCATTTTCATTCACAACTCATCTCTTCTCCTACTCTCTCTACTTACTCTCTCTACTTAATTCTTTAATTACGCAATTATTCTCTTAATTACATAATTAGTCTTTTAATTATTTCTTAATTTAGTTAATTACATAATTAGTCTATTATTTATTTATTTATTTATTAATTCTATTATTATTTCAATATTATCAATCATGTCTTTATTTTTGAAAAAAGCCTCAAAAGAAGTTACTAAAGTGGCAAAATCATTGGGAGGTTTCAGCTCCTCCAAAAGAAAGGCCACTTCTACTCCGTCGGTATCAACAACACCTTCCATTAGTAATTATAATTATGAACCAAATTATCCAGAAGGGTACGACCCAGAATTACAAAATTATGCAGAAGAAGTGGAAAGAGAAATACAAGAAGAAGAACAAGAAGAGGAACCAACGACCCCTATTGGGATACATATATCTCGACAGTCATCAACAAGATCACATGAAGAACAAGGAGAACAACAACAACAAAGACAAGCTCGTGGTAAACGAGTCAATTTCCAAACTATCGGTTAGTTTTATAAGTTTATTCTTCAAATTAATTAAATTTTAAATTATTTATTTATTTAATTATAGTTTTATAATTTTAAATTATTTATTTAGAAGAAGATGAACCAGTAAGACAACTTTTTCCGGCAATGCCACCTCCTAGTGGTAGAGCTGTTTCCGGCAATGCCACCTCCTAGTGGTAGAGTTGTTTCACATGTGTGGTCGTATTTCAAAATGAACCAACCGACAATCCAGATATTTTCTTATGCACTTGTCAAATTTGTGAAAGTCAAGGAGTAAAGCCCTTAGTTTCATACAGTTTTGCTAGAGGTAAATACTTTTTAAGTTTTTTATACATACATTATATATTCATATTTTATAAAAATTTATTTATTGTGTTTTGTGAATACGTGTTAGGTGGTGGTACGGGATCTTTTAACAAACATTTGGCAAAGAAGCATGGAATCACAAAAGAAACTCATGCAGCAAGCGGCAGCGGGACCACAAGTGGAAGCCGACAGACACAGTGGGACATTCCCAGCACAGGTATGCCTTTTAGATATAATCGTAATGATATGATTGATGAATTTTCTAAGTATGTAATTTGTGATGAATTGCCTTTTAACCACGGTGAAAGTAGGGCACACGAGCGTTTCATTAGAAAAACTTTGCAACCACAATATAGAGCAATCCCTAGGAGCACTCTTAAAAGACGCACAATTAAATTATATGAATCAATGCGCTATAAATTAGTTGAAATGTTTAAATCTTTTAATGGTAGAGTTAGCATAACAACTGACATTTGGTCTGCTCCCCCACATTTAGAATCTTATATGTGTGTAATAGCACATTGGATAGATCAAAATTGGATTATTCAAAAAAGAATAATTGCTTTTGAGACAATGCTAGAAAGACATACCGGTGAAAACATAAAATATAGATTAGTAGAGATATGTAGAGAATGGAACTTATTAGATAAGATATTTTGTTGTTCTATTGATAATGCAACCGCGAACATTAAATGTATAGAACTTTTGTATAACGAACCTGCTTTTAGTTTTATCCTTGGGGGTAGCTTATTACACATACGTTGTTGTGCGCATATAGTTAACTTATCTTGCCAAGCAGGTATAAAACAGTTAAGCGATTTATTAGAACTAGGCATGGCCACGGTCCGGGTTGGTCCGGTTCCGTTCCGGTTCCATCCGGTTCCGGTTCCACCCGGTTCCGGTTCCATTTGGAACCTGTCGCGAACGGTTCCGGTTCCGGTTCCGGTTCCGGGCGGTTCCAAACGGTTCCTTAGCGGTTCATGAGGCGGTTCCGGCGGTTCCAACTCACGGGACGGGCGGGTCGGACCATCGGTTCCATTTTAATTTTTTCTTTAAATTTTTGTATAATAAAAAAATACTATAATATCGCGGACGTACCTTTGATGATTACTTGATTATTAGCGAAATTCATTGCATGTCAAGTTGTCATCGTTATTGAAATATTTACTAAAATGAATGGAAAAAAATTAATTAATAAGAAACGAATCAATGATAATGTCGATAAAGATGATTAATAAAAAAAGAGGGAGAAAATGGACTTGAACCTAGTACCCAAATGAATACTAAGCTGCCTACGTATCCCGAAGGAATCAAAGCCCACGTAGTTCTTTGTCATACCTTTTATTTATAGTTGTTGAGTGTTGATTCATCGTTGTCGCTTGTCGGATTGATCCTATTCGTCTTCGTCATCATCATGTGGTTGATATTGATTAGATGCTTCCGCTGACTCTCCTCCTGACGATGATGAAGTTGTATCCATCATCATCCATGGATCATCATCGTCGTCTTGATCATCATCGTTCCTTAGTCCTTGTGTTCGTATCTCCGCTTGGTCCCAATCTTTCTTGCAAACACATATTTGAATACTATGTGGAGCAAGACGAGATCGCTTTTCGTCCAAAACTCTTCTACCTGCACTAAAAGCAGACTCCGACGCAATAGTTGACGCGGGAATTGCAAGGACATCCTTTGCAATTCTCGATAAAATGGGAAATTTAACAGATTTTTCTTTCCACCACTCCAAAATATTATAGACACTTGGGTCTATTTCAAAGTGGTGTTTTAGATAACTATCTAGTTCTAAAAATGTGGTCGAGGAAGAAGAAGATCCTACAAAACTATCATCTTGCGTCATTATGTTAGCAATTACTGAATTATAGAAAGAGGGACGAGCCGAAACGCTAGCACGCCTAGACATATCGCGTTTCGGGTTATATACACTAGCGTAAAATTCATACAGTTCAGCTAAATATTTTTTACATGTTCCGACATAATAAGCTACATCGGAAGACGGGCGATCTAACGCTTGATAATAAAATCCTATTACTTTGGTTAGGACCTCGGTTTTAAAACGTGGGTCCAAAATGGTTGCGATTCCATAAATGTAAGGAAAATCGGTAAAATATGATTTCCATTTTTCCATCATTTCAGCAAGAATCGGCCTTAATTGTGGGTTAGTATCTTCTTGTGTATGTTTAAGCAGGTGATAAAAAATAGTAATACATTCACTTATTACTAAGTGAACGTTCGGTTCATAAACATAAGAAAAAATCTTAGTCGCGTGGTCATACGCTTCTAATATGTTATGTACACCTATTGCTAATTCCCAAGTTTCATCAGCTATGAAACTATCTGTACACTCACTATATAGTTGTGTTATTACTGGGCGATAAGCAATCGCCTTTCTTAATAAATCGTTCGTTGACCCCCAACGTGTAGGAGTATCTAATGACCAATACACTTTTTTAAGTTGGTATTGGTCACATAATTGTTTATATCTTCTTTTAATCTTTCCGATCCTAAGCCATTTTACTATATCCCTAATTGGTTCTAATAATTCACTTAATTGTTTTATACCTACTTGACAAGATAAGTTAACTATGTGCGCACAACAACGTATGTGTAATAAGCTACCCCCAAGGATTAAACTAAAGGCGGGTTCGTTAAATAAAAGTTCTATACATTTTATGTTTGCGGTTGCATTATCTGTTGAACAACAAAATATTTTATCTAATAAGTTCCATTCCCTACATATCTCTATTAATCTATATTTTATGTTTTCGCCGGTGTGTCTTTCTGGCATAGTCTCAAAAGCAATTATTCTTTTTTGAATAATCCAATTTCGATCTATCCAGTGTGCTGTTACACACATATAAGATTCTAAATGTGGGGGAGCAGACCATATGTCAGTTGTTATGCTAACCCTACCATTAAACGATTTAAACATTTCAACTAGGTCATAGCGCATTGATTCGTATAATTTAATTGTTCGTCTTTTAAGAGTGTTCCTAGGGATTGCTCTAAATTGTGGTTGCAATTGTTGTCTAGTGAGACGCTCATATGCCCTACTTTCACCGTGGTTAAAAGGCAATTCATCGCAAATTACATACCTAGAAAATTCATCAATCATGTCATTACGATTATATCTAAAAGGCATACCTGTGTTGGGAATGTCCCATTGTGTCTGTCGGCTTCCACTTGTGGTCCCGCTGCCGCTTGATGCATGAGTTTCTTTTGTGATTCCATGCTTCTTTGCCAAATGTTTGTTAAAAGATCCCGTTCCACCACCTAACACGTATTCACAAAACACAATAAATAAATGTTTATAAAATATGAATATATAATGTATGAATGTATTATGTATGTATAAAAAACTTAAAAAGTATTTACCTCTGGCGAAATTGTATGAAACTAAGGGCTTTACTCCTTGACTTTCACAAATTTGACAAGTGCATAGGAACATATCTGGATTCTCGGTTGGTTCTTTTGTGAAATACGACCACACATGTGAAACAGCTCTACCACTAGAAGGTGGCATTGCCGGAAAAGGTTGTCTTACTGGTTCATCTTCATCTAAATAAATAATTTAAAATTATAAAACTATAATTAAATAAATAAATAATTTAAAGTTTAATTAATTTGAAGAATAAAATTATAAAACTAACCGATAGTTTGGAAATTGACTCGTTTACCACGAGCTTGTCTTTGTTGTTGTTGTTCTCCTTGTTCTTCATCTGATCTTGTTGATGACTGTCGAGATATATGTACCCCAATTGGGGTCGTTGGTTCTTCTTCTTGTTCTTCTTCTTCTTCAATTTGTATATCTTTTTCCACTTCTTCTGCATATTGATGTAACTCCGGGTCGTACCCTTCCGGATAATTAGGTTCATAATTATAATTACTAATGGAGGGTGTTGTTGATACCGACGGAGTAGAAGTGGCCTTTCTTTTGGAGGAACTGGAACCTCCTAATGATTTTGCCACTTTAGTAACTTTTTTTGTGGCTTTTTTCAAAAATGAAGACATGATTGATAGTATAGAAGTAAAAATAGAAATATAGAATTAAGAAATAAATAAATGATTAATTATGTAACTAACTAAATTAAGAAATAATTAGAAGACTAATTATGTAATTAAGAGAATAATTGCGTAATTAAAGAATTAAGTAGAGAGAGTAAGTAGAGAGAGTAGGAGAAGAGATGAGTTGTGAATGAAAATGATTGAAAGTGATGAGTATTTATAGGATGGATTCCAACGGCTCTCTAACGGCTAGTTTGGCTCAACGGTTCCACGGAACCGGTGGGCCGGTTCAACCGGACCGGTCCCGGTTCCGGTTCCATGGAACCGTTGAGCCGGTTCAACCGGACCGGTCCCGGTTCCGGTTCCAGAACCGGTTCCATGGAACCGTTGGACCGGTTCCGGTTCCAACCCGCGGGTTTTTTGGCCCGGTTCACGACGGTTTTTTCCGGCGGTTTCACGGTTCCGGCGACTTTTTTCCGGCGGTTTCACGGTTTCGCGGTTCGGGGCGGTTCGGAACCTGTCGCAAACGGTTCCGGTTCCGGTTCCGGTTCCAAGCGGTTCGGGACCGGTTCGGTTCCGGGTAACCCGCCCCGTGGCCATGCCTAATTAGAACCAATTAGAGATATAGTGAAGTGGCTTAGGATTGGAAAGATAAAGAGACGTTATAAACAATTATGTGACCAATATCAACTTAAAAAAGTGTATTGGTCATTAGATACTCCTAACGTTGGGGCTCAACCAACTATTTATTAAGAAAGGCGATTGCTTATCGTCCAGTTATAACACAACTGTATAGTGAGTGTACAGATAGTTATATAGCTGATGACACTTGGGAATTAGCTATAGGTGTACATAAAATATTAGAAGCGTATGACCACGCGACTAAGATTTTTTCATATGTTTATGAACCGAACGTTCACTTAGTAATAAGTGAGTGTATTACTATTTTTTATCATCTCCTTAAATATACGCATGATGATACTAACCCATATTTGAAGCCGATTCTTGCAGATATGATGGCAAAATGGAAGGCATATTTTACCGATTTTCCTTATTTATGGAATTGCAACCATTTTAGACCCATGTTTTAAAACTGAAGTCCTTACTAAAGTAATAGGATTTTACTACCAATTGTTAGATCGCCCGCCTACTGATGTACATAATTATATAGGAACATGTAAAAAATATTTAGCAGAACTCTATGATTATTACGCTAGTGTATATAACTCAAAACGCGATACGTCTAGGCGTGCTAGCATTTCGGCACGTCCCTCTTATTATAATTCGGTAATAGTTAATATAATGAGTCAAGATGATAGTTTTGTAGGATCATCTTCTTCTTCCTCCACCTCATATTTAGAATTAGATAGTTATCTTAAACACCACTTTGAAATAGACCAAGGTAGCTATAATATTTTAGAGTGGGGGAAAGAAAAATCTGTAAAATTTCCCATTTTATCGAGAATTGCAAAGGATATCCTTGCAATTCCCGCGTCAACAATTGCGTCGGAGTCTGCTTTTAGTGCAGGTAGAAGAGTTTTGGACGAAAAGAGATCTCGTCTTGCTCCGCATAGTATTCAAATATGTGTTTGCAAGAAAGATTGGGATCAAGTGGAGATTTGAACACAAGGACTAAGGAATGATGATGATCAAGACGACGATGATGATCCATGGATGATGATGGATACATCTGCATCATCGTCAGGAGGAGAGTCCGCGGAAGCATCTAACCAACCAGATGATGATGTCGAAGACGAATAGGATCAATCGGACAACGATAAATCAACATTCAACAACTATAAATAAAAGGTATGACAAAGAACTATGTGGGCTTTGATTTCTTCGGGATACGTAGGCAGCTTAATATTCCTTTGGGTACTAGGTTCAAGTCCATTTTCTCCCTCTTTTTTTATTAATCATCTTTATCGACATTATCATTGATTCATTTTTTTATTTTTTTCATTCTTTTTAGTATATATTTTAATAACGATGACAACTTGACAAGCAATGAATTTCGCTAATAATCAAGTAATCATCAAAGGGACGTCCCCAATATTATAATATTTTTTTATTATATAAATATTTAAATAAAAAATAAAAATAGAACCGATGGTCCGACCCGCCCGTCCCGTGAGTTGGAACCGCCTCATGAACCGCCAAGGAACCGTTTGGAGCCGCCCGGAACCGGAACCAGTCGCGACAGGTTCCAAATGGAACTGGAACCGAGTGGAACCGGAACCGGATGAAACTGGAACGGAACCAGACCAACCCGGATCGTGGCCATGCCTACCTGCGATACTATCCTTCACCATCTCCTTCCTGCTGCGAACTGTCCTTCACCCTCTCCCTCCTTCTTCGAAATCTACAAGAAATATCCAACACAGGTATGGCTTCTTGAATAATTCCCTTCTTATTCGAAATCTAGCGAAATTAGGGCTTTTTTTGTGTTAAGCGGCGAACTACTACTAGCGAATTTCCCTCTTGAATCCGAAAAACTAGGGTTTAAAAAATAAATTAGGGCTTTTTTTGGTGTTTCTATCCTAAATTGATAGGTTGATTGGAATTGTCGATTTTTGATTGGATTCCGTCATGTTTGATTTGTTGATTGAAATTAGGGTTTATTTTATTTTATTTTATTTTTTTTGTTTCTTCCCAAAATTGTCAATGAACTTGAAGGTTGAATTCAATAATAAATTAGGCTTTTTGTTTTGTGTTTCTTCCCAAAATTAAAAGGTTTATTGGAATTGTTGATTTGTTGATTGGAATTAGGGCTTTTTTTTGTGTTTCTCCCCAAAATTGTCAACAAACTTGAAGGTTGAATTCAATAATAAACTAGGGCTTTTTGTTTTGTTTTTCTTCCCTATTTTCTTACAGTTCTTTTCAGAAAATGCAGAACGCCTAAACATGTGGTCTTATGTTTTAAATGATTGTGTGTTGAAGTAGACTTGGACGTAGATGGTAAGGATAAAGTAACTTTGTTGGATTTGGTAATGGATTGGAAAGATGAGTGCATTAAAACTAACAAGCTTATACCTAAAAATCCCTCATTTGGTATGTTTGGAAGATGAATCATGTTAAACCGAATTGTTATCAAGACCTAATGACCATATTTGAGAGATTCAATCCCTACTCGTAACAAACCCACTTGACATTAGTTTATGCAAAAGGTGAGCAAGATTCAATTCCTCAACCTTAGCTTTCTTGGAAGGTGGTTCTGGAACCTCTGCAACAATCAGAATGGAATCAAGAAGGCTATGATAGATAAGGATATACTTCCTCTGATTTTTAATAGTTGCTACACTTCTGTTTTTTACACTATTTAATGTACGATTTTAATGTTTCATATCTTTAGTTTCTTATTATAAAAATTTTTAAAAAGTTAATATTATGAAAATACGTATTAAGGTAAATCAAACAAGATCTCACTTGACTATGTTTTACATTATACATGGAGGAATATATCAAATAAGATCAGTTGATGAACAGTAGTTGCTACAGAAACTGTAGTAACTAATAAAATCCAGAGGAAGTATAATAGAAAGATCTAGAAATTTTGATATACTTGTGGGATCAAGAGGAATAATATGTTTTGCCAGCAGCTTGTTCATCTGAAACATATCCGTACAGTCAACTTCAAATTTATAAACTTCATTATTTCAAATTCATAAGTTAAATTCAAGAAAAAAAGAAATATCTAAATGTTTGTCAAATTCACCTTTATTAAAAAGAAAAATAGTTTAAACAAGAGTTATGAGTTGATATGATGATTAAAATTTTTCGTATGAAGCTCAAATCCTCCTCCTCCTCTCTTACATGTAGTGATGTAGGTGATTTCCCCTCACCCTGGAGTAAAATAAAAAAGAGTATTAATATGTTTTAAAAGATAATTATAAAAAATATATATTTTAATTTAATCTAACTTAATAATTAATTTTACTATATTTCATTTTATGAAAAATATCTCGGTCACATCCATTAATTTTAATCTACACATTTTTTTCCTTTTCCATGTTAACCACATAATGTAAGTTTTTTGATTTATTAAGTAGGAGTTGAATTTATGGGCGAATCAATTTATAACTAAGGAATTCTACCAAATAACTTTTGAGTAGGCCTGTCAAACAGATTAAGTTGGATCGGATTCGGGCTCGGGTCATATATAAACTGATCAGAAAACTCTTGACCTAAACCCAACCCATTTAGTTAATTGGGTCGAAAATCACAACCTTGACCCGACTTGCAACAGATCAGGTTGACCTAATTTCGACCCACTTAACCCGTTTATAATATTTTTTTGGTTTTCGTTTTAAGGTTTTTAACGTTGATTTAATCTGATTTTTTAGACTTTAATTTTAACTTTATGTTTTTGGTTGTTTATTTTGTATTTACTATGAAAAATAAGAAAATATTAAATGAACTAAGTTTAGCTTATACTTTTTGATTTTAACTCGAAATTAACACATTTGATTAAATGGGTTATACAGGTTTTTTTCAGGTTTAAAATTTTGACCTGAATCTAACTCATTTAATGAGCAGATCAGGTCGGGTCGACCCATTTAATTAATTGGGTCAAAAGTAAATCCAAACCCACTTATTTCAGATTAGGTTTAGGTCGTATAAACTTTTATCAGCCCTATTTTTGAGAGAAAAAGAGAATTGTTAAAATCAATATATATATAAAAGTTTTGTTGATTTGGTTACTCTATATGATATTCGGCGTCAATGCCAATATAACATAAAGTGATGGGTTCAAATTTCATCTATCTTTTATTTCTAATAGATTATTAGCATTAGTTTTGAAAATAATATGTGTTATTACTACATTTACTCTTGTAATCTAAATAGGTGTCGTGCAAAAAAATATAATAAAATTTATAGCATATCTCTAAAGATACAATCATGAACTAGACACCTATTTTCTTCCCAAATGAATGAAGGAAATAATGATTTGAGCATTTTCATACACAATTTCGTTTAAATCTACCTCTATTCAGCTCATTATTTTACTTTAAGCTTATATTCCATAAATATTTTTCTCCATATTGAGTAGACTTGTACTAAATATCTAGTAATATCTAGCTTTAGCCTTCAAATGTTTTGAGCTAGTATATTATCTAGTACTAATGTAGAAATCCGTTGTTGTTGTTATTATTATTATTATTATTATTATTATTATTATTATTATTATTATTATTATTAATATTATTATTATTATTATTATTATTATTATTATTATTATTATTATTATTATTAAGATATAGGAGTATAATGATTTTTAAACAATGATATAATTATATATTATCTTTATCAAGTTGAAATTTACACGTTAAAATTTTATAATCAATATAATTATAACAAATTAATAGTAGTCATATTTTTTTCACTTCCCTTGAAAGTATACTATTCCGTCCCTTTAAATTAGTGGCAAAGAGAAATTGATTATTTTAAAAAAATGTAGATATTTTATATTAATCAAAGAAAAAATAAATTGTGTGAAAGAAATTAATAAAGGAGACTTAGCATGTATGGATGAGATAAAAAAAATGATGGACCATTGTCCAAAAACAGAAATGATTTAAAATGAGTGAGTAGGGATGGTCATGGGTCCAGGACCCTACTGGACCCGCCTCGGACCCGCCCCTTTTTTAAGGGTCTGGGTCTTAATTTTTTAGACCCATCGGATCCGGGTTCGGGTCTGGATCCAAAAAAATTTGACAGGTCCGGGTCCGGGTCCTAAGGTGAAGACCCGGACCCGGACCCTAAACTTTTAAATTTTAAATTTTATATTTTACATTTTATATTTTAACTTTAATGGATTTATTTTGATTTACTTTTTCTTTATTGAAAAACTAACTTATAATTGTTTGATATTTCCTTTAGGATCTTGATGAAGTTGAAGAAGATTGATCAAAATTGATTGTAATTTTTAATGTTATGGAATATAAACTATGTTTCTCATTTAGTCTTTATATATTTGATTTTTAATTATGTATTTAGACATGTGTTTTTACGTTCTAGTAATTATTTTGTATTTGAATTTCATGGACTCGAACAAGTGTTTGTAATACGATAATAAGTTGCTTACAAAAATACAAAAAGACTCGAAAAAGGTTTAATTTTGACAAATCAAAGAGGCTTTGTATAAGACCCATTAAGGACCCCAGACCCTGTCAGATCCGTAGGGTCCGGGTCTGGGTCTGAAAATTTTGGACCCTTAGGGTCCGGATCCGAGTCTGGATCCAAAAAAATAAAAGGGTCCGGGTCCGGGTCTGGCCAGACCCGCTCCAGACCCGCCCCATGACCATCCCCAGAGTGAGATAGCAAATAATGTTAAATAAGTGGGATGAAGGGAGTATTTTTTTTATCATTATTCCTCCCTTGTCTTGATTTGCACAAAATATATACTTGAGATTAATTTCGTAGGACGTAGAATACTTTATAATACACTATAAAAAAACACAAAAAAAATAGATAATTAAAAGTATACAAATATTAATTTAAAAATACGACCCACAATTTACCTCTGTCTAACGAATACTTTATAAAAAAAAATTTAATTTCTTATTTTTTAAGTTTTATGTTAAGATATGTAAACAAATAATATATTTTTTTAATGTCTTGTTTTATAAATTTATTCATATAAACAAATAATATAGTAAAAATATAATAAAATATAATAATATGTAATAGAATAAAATTAACTTTACCTTATGTAGTTTAATAAATATAGCAATTAACCAATTTAATTATTACATGTGGAAAATTTTTGCTGTGAGGGTGTGACATGAAATTTTTCAATACTTTTAGTTAATTGTATGATAATAGTAGTCCGATTGATTATTGTATTAATTAATGAGAAATAATAAAATTTTTATATAATTGAATATTGGAAATTAATTAATAGAGTCTTACTCTAATACAAAAATGTTTTTCTTTATTAAAATTTTTAAGAGAGGATACTGAGGATAAATGTACTCCTCCGTCTTTCTGATTTTTGCTACATTGATAAAATCCCGTCTCTTTGATTTTGCTATATTGATAAAATCAAAATTAAAGTGAGAGATTTTTACGTATTGTATAGAAAAATCAAATCAAAGGGTCACAATTTTTAACTTTTATTATATGGTTTGAATCTATTTTTATTTACTTTTATTACCACCAAAAAAACATTGTAATAGATTTATCAAACGCCCCCCAATCATGATATGTTCTTATATAAATAATCATTCCCACTTTATCAAACTTGTTGATATTTTGATTTTTTTAATTAAGAACTTATTGGATTTATCTTAAATTTATATTTTTTAGTAATTATAATTAAAGTTTGATAAAATTTATCAGTTTATATAGAAAAAAATCAGCTTAATGTGTAAAAATTAGTTAGTAATTGTTATGGGTAAAAATCCAGTTTTAGTCAATAAAATTTTCTTTACTCACTAGTAATTCACATTAAATTAGTAATTTTGAATGAGAAAAATAATATGCAAGCAATAACATTCAGTTTTTTTATAAAATAAGTGCAAATCATTAAAATTTGATTAAAACGAGTTTTTAGTAAATATAAATTCAATTAGGTAAAAATCAGTATTTATTAGTATTAACCACTACAAGTTAGTTATAAATAACAAAATAATTTCAATGCAATCCAAATAATACATTTTGATTAACTCAACATGATATGAGTTTAACATATAATTCAATTCACTTTTAAAATATATGAAATTATATTCTATAATTGAAATAGATTATACAAGATGGGAATGGGTACGATATGCCCGCAACTTCTCCTCTCGGACTGCAACTTTGTGCGGGACACTAGGCTGATGACCATGACCATGACCATGACCATAACTGTAACCTTAGTGTTCTGCTAAGTTATAGTGCTCGATGTCATTATGAGTTACTTTGATCATACTTGGTGCTAACTATGGTAATTAACTATGAGAAATGTAGTGAATGACATTATGACACATCATTTTGATTAATTGTCATCATGGTTATAAATGTTAGGTTATGCATTAAACGAGATTGGATGTATTAGTTCATTTTCTTGGTAAAATAAAGAAGGGATCTCTTGGATGCTAGTCGTTATCAAAATGATTGAAAAAGTTGGTTTGGTTGTTAAGTTTAGTTGATGTCATGAATTCATGATCAATGAGCAAAAATACTGATTATCACATTTTATAAATTTTAATACAAGAATTCATTCTGATTATCACTACTTAACATCAATAACTAAAAAGAGACTATATAGTTTAAACAAATTCATAAGTTAAATTCAAGAAAAAAAAGGAATATCTAAATGTTTGTCAAAAAGAAAAATAATTTAAACAAATTAGTAATTTTTCTTACTCACTAGTAACTCACATTAAATTAGTAATTTTGAATGAGAAAAATAATATGTAAGCAATAACATTCAGTTTTTTTATAAAATAAGTGCAAATCATTAAATTTGATTAAAACGAGTTTTTAGTAATTATAAATTCAATTAGGTAAATAACACTACAAGTTAGTTATAAATAACAAAATAATTTCAATGCAATCCAAATAATATATTTTGATTAACTCAACATGATATGAGTTTAACATATAATTCAATTCACTTTTAAAATATATGAAATTATATTCTATTATTGAAATAGATTATACAAGATGGGAATGGGTATGATATGGATATGGTATGTCCGCTACTTCTTCTCTCGGACTGTAACTTTGTGCGGGACACTAGGCTGATTACCATTTCCATGACTTTTACAAGATGGTATTACGACTTGGCAATCAAAAATTGAATTCATTTGATTATCACTACTTAACATCAATAACTAAAAAGAAACTACACAATAAAAATACTTCCAAAAATAAAAAACCACTAGAACAACAATTTATAAACTTCATTATTACAAATTCATAAGTTAAATTCAAGAAAAAAAGGAATATCTAAATGTTCACCTATTATAGTAGGTAAGCATTACTTGGAAACTCTTTCTTTGCACAAATGAGCAAAAGGTTGTATTTTTAAAGAATAAATAAAACATTGGCTTTTTATTTGCAGATGGCCAAAAGGTTGGCTTTTTCGAAACAAATTTTCCTATCTTATATTCTCTAATATATATAATTTAACTATAAATAAATGCTAATTAAAGATATTTTAATGGTAGAGATATAAGCCAAAATCAAATGCCATGTCATTTTTATTTAGCCAATAAATGAGTTACATTTCGCAAACTCTCTTTAGTTGTGACATTTAGAATTTTCCATGTTTTTTAGTATAATGTATGATTATTATTTAATTTTGAACTAATTCAAATAACATAATAATTTAAGTAAATATATTTTTTAAAAATAGTTTTTTTTATTACGTATAAACTTTTGTTTGAAATAATTATTTTCTTAAAATTTTTTTATTAATTTTGGTATAAAGAATTAATGTAATAAAATGTTTTAATACTTATCTTATTTAGTTTAAATTTATTGAGGAAGATAAATTTCCATGCAATCAATTATGGCCTTACTAAAAATACTTACCAATTATTTATTTATATAAATAATAATAATAAAATAATTGAAAAATCCATCTCATAAATAAATTAATTAATAATTCTCTATAATTTATGCAAATCTTGTATTTTAGTAATTAAGTTATTTTAACACAAAAAAAGGAATTAAGTTATTTTTAGAGAGAGGAATTAAGTTATAATATAGATAAATTTTTTTATCTTAATTAAAAAATTAAATAAATAATAATTTATTTATTTAACTAATAATAATAATAATAATATAATTGGAACAACCATCTCATAAATTAATTAATTAATGATTCTCTATAATTTAGGCAAATATTCCATTTTAAGAATTAAGTTATTTTAAGAGAGATAAGTGAATTACATGTAAGCAAATTAAGTCCACTAATATTATTACATTTGACAAATATTATTACGTTTGGCAGTTTGTCTTGAACTATGACATGTGTCATTTTCCAAGTCTTTTAGTAAATACTATGATTAGAGGTGTTCATTCGGGTCATAGGGTCGGTTTCGGACGGGTGTCATTCGGCTCAGTTGTATTTCGGATCGGTTATTTTTCGGAAGCGTGTTACGGCGGGTCACACTCGGGTCAGGTCGGTTAATCACGGTTTGGTTGAAGTCTTGAAGATCAGTTATTTGAGCTATTGGGTTAACATCGGTTCGGTGTCGGTTGAAGTTCGTGTCGAGTATTCAATCGGTCTCGGGCTGTCATCTGTTAATAATTGGTTCGGTTTCACAGGGTACAGATTGGGTTCAGGTATTATTTTCCAGTAGAATTCGGCTACAAATTACTACTACTAATTACTACAGATCGAGTCAATATCAGATTAAGTTGTTAGACAATTTTTAATTGATCATAAGATTCCCCTTAGTTGAGGCAAAATAGTTAAAATGCAAATTAATTAGTGATTATTACTTTGTTATTTTTACTTTTTTGACTGTAAATTAAAATTAAAGTTTTTTCATTTTTCATCTAATTTGATTAATAATAGTTAAATAAATAATGACCATTGATTATTAACTCTAAATATAGGAAACCATGCATGTATAAAATTTAATTTATTAAAATTTCTATTACTTTATTAGATTAACCAATAAGATGATTGAATATGAGTCGATCATACCTCTATTGTAAAAATTGGTTCAAGTTTACAGCATTTCGATTAAAAGTTTGTTCGGGTTAAGTCGGTTTTAGCCTGATCAAGTTCGGTTTTGAGCATGATTCGGGTCGGGTATGATTCAGGTCGATCACTATTAGGTTCGGGTAATCTTGGTTAACGGTTATATGTCGGTTATTAAAATCGGTCACTATTACGATTTTCGAGCGCAACTTCGGTTCGGATAATGTCGGTTCGATAAACCTAAAAAAGAAACATATTTTCGGGTCGGTTAACTTTCGATTTCGGGTCGTATCCCTTTTGAACAGCTCTAACTATGATTGAGTTAGATACGCAAAGTATTGTCTTATTTAAACAATAAAAAAATTAACACTCTATCAATGATATTTTTAAAAAGTAAAACATGCGTTTATATTTCATTTTTTGCTGAGGGCCCCCAAAATATCTAAGACGGCCCTGTTACCTAATGTGGGATCATCCTTCAAATGAGAAACAACCAATGCAAAGAGCAAAGACATAAACTGTGTAAGTAATTGCAATTAGTTAATAATTTTGTTCGAAATAAATAAAAAGATTCAAAGACATAAACATAGTGGAATGGAGTTCTTCAACGCCCAAAGAAGGCAATGCAGTGTGTCACTCAAGGCAGCGGCATTATTCTCCGGTACATTCTTAAAGGGTCTCTTTAAAGCACTCCCATATTAACCAATTACTTAAACTAATACAGTTTAAAATATCAGAAATTACATTAAAAATAAAATTTACAATAATTTTAAAATTTACAGTTTAAAATATGACCGCTACTTTTCCCCTTGGACCGTAACTTTTTGCGGGACACTAGGCTAATGACCACGACCATGACTTTTACAAGATGATATTACGACTTGGCAATCAAAAATTGAAAATAAAATAGCACATTTTATAAAACTTAATACAAGAATTCATTTGATTATCACTACTTAACATCAATAACTAAAAAGAGACTACACAGTAAAAATATTTCCAAAAATAACAACAACAATTTATAAACTTCATTATTACAAATTCATAAGTTAAATTCAAGAAAAAAAGGAATATCTAAATGTTTGTCAAATTCAACTTTATTAAAAAGAAAAATAGTTTAAACAAATTCATAAGTTAAAATCAATTGTGTATAAAAGTCATGCCAATTTCTTTTAGATGTCCCACCAAAATTAGAATGAATAAAATATCAACCCTCTAAATTAAGAAATCCCTTTCTAACCCATCAAATCAATGACAAAACAAGACAAGCAAAACATGTAGTATGAAACGAAAGTATTTAATCCTTTTTCCGTGTTTTTACTTGTAGGATAGTTAAAAGTATTTCGGCACTATTCATTAAGCAAACTCACTTTTATATTATTAGTAATTTATAAGTTAAAATATAGTCATATGAGACTTTTTTTGAATTGTTTCGATTTAATGTTTATTAATTTCTAGTTTCCATAATTTATTGATAGCATAAATAGAGATATTAACGATTGAATTCGTATATTGAAAAGTGTGAAAAAACAAATGGTACAAGTAAAGAAGAATGGAGAAATTCTTTCTCTTAATCAACAAGAAAATAAAGGCACAAATAACAATATCGTTATAGTTCTTTGGTTGCTTAATCTTTTTCTTGAATTTGGATTATTAAAATTTTTAGATGAATAGTGAAACGAGAAATAAAATGGCAAACTCTGAAGAACAAAAAAAATCTGTTATTTATCCATGGCATTGTGTGACCATTTCTAGGTAAAGACTACAATTACTTTTAACAGTTGAAAATTGTGATGATTAGAATTAATGTACGATTAATTGGAAAAAAGGAAAGATTAAATGAGATTGAGACAAAAGTAGGAAAATAATTTAATATTTTCTTTTCTTTTCCCAACTTGAAAATGACGACTAAATTTAATGGTGACTTAAGTTATTGGCCCTTTTCAAGAATGGGCCCTAGACGGCAGCACTCTTCGCTTACACCTACGGTTGGGGTTGTGTTATTGTAAATATAGTAAAAGCTGGAAATTAATTTATTGATCAAACTCGGAAAAACAAATTCAACTAACTTAACAATGCATTGGAAAACATGACATTTATGCTTTATAGACATTCACCCATTAGGCACACATTTATATTTTTTATGGAAAAGAAATGTTATTATCACAAAATATAATTATGAATAAAGTACAGTGAAAAGAAAAAGAAAATGCTACAAATTCAAGTAAAGCCCAAAAAGGCCCATTCCATCATACTCTACATCTTGCTACAAATGAAATGTTTCTCAGATAAATGATCACTTTTAGTTCTTTAGTTCTTCTTGTTCTACTTCTTCTACTGAAATGGAGGTCATGAAAATCAAGTAAAGCCCATTCCATCTTGTTCAACAATTTAAAAAGCCAAAAAGGCTTCCCCTCTGACAATATGTAGTACCCCCAAGCCAAACCAACTATTGTACCACTTCCAAATCCAATCACTACAACTTCCCACATCGATAATTCTGTTTTTTCTTCCACATTATCATTGTTCAAAGATTGCACAACAGTATTTTTTTTGCATTCAAGTAATGGTGCTCCACACAATTCAAGATTTCCCTCGTACGAATCAGATGGAAAGGTATCAAATTGGTTACCATGGGGTATAGGCCCTTCCAATTGATTATATGAAACATTAAAAACCTCGAGAAATGTTAAACTAACAAGTTCTTGAGGGATTTCACCGATAAGCCTATTTGATGATAGGTCTAAACCATCCAATAATGATAACTTCCCGATGGATGGAGGGATGTTTCCGGTAAGTAGGTTATGCGAGAGATTAAGATTTCGAAGTGCTCGCAACATCCCTATAGAATTTGGAATCTCTCCTTCAAAGTGATTATTAGACATATCAAATGTTGACATAGAAGTAATTATCTTCTCATAATTCAGTTGTTTCCCCTTTACTGTCATCTTGATGGAGTACGTATAGATATAAAAACCAGATTCATTTTCTAAGTAGCTTGGACTTCCTATAGTAGACATGTTGATATCCATCATGGAACGAAATTGTTTGATGTACATGAATGGCAACTTACCACAGAAATTATTGTTTGAAAGGTCGAGAATTTGTAGATTTGAAAAAGAAAATGTTGCAATTTTTGATAAATTTTTGGTTATATCACCATGAAATTTACTGAAGGGTAGGCTGAGAACCTCTAGATACGGAAGGCTACCTAACCAATAGGGGAATACATCTTTGAATTTGTTGTTCCTTAAATTTAGGAATTTCAGTTTTCTACATTTAGATAAAGACCTAGGTATAGCTCCTTCTAACTGATTGTCAGTGAAATTTACATATTCCAATAAATGACAAGTGGAAAATAATGCTGATGGAACGGTGCCCTTGAAATTATTTGATTGGAGATTCAATACAGCTAATTGAGTACTAGTATTGCCCAAGCAATGAGGAACTTCTCCATTAAACTGGTTATAAGATAAATCAAGGATTTCAAGATCAACCAAGTTGCAGATAGAAGAGTTTTTAAAATTCGTGATATTGTGTCCTGAAATGCATGACAAATATGAAAGAATTTAGAGAAAGTTGTAGCTTCATATAATAATGTATAAATACATCATAGTAAAAGAATATTCTACCAAGAAATTTAATCTTTTTTGAAAAGAAAAAAAAATAAATTTGACCACATGACTTCTTAAAAAAGTTAGAAATTAGTTTAGAGTACATGTAATCACTTTAGGATAATTCCACTCAGTAAACTGTGCTGTGATGCTTCCAATGTTGGCATATTAGATCTGAGATAATTGATATATTATTTTTTATAATCTTTATTAATGTATACAAAATACAAAAATCAAAAATCAAAGAAGTACATTAAAGATAATTCGATAGAACTTGTTTCATATATTTTTATTGGTTACATTAATCAATGTTATAAAAAAAAGCAAATATGAAATACCTTAATAATACAAGAAATATATTTTTATTAGTGACAAGCAAATTCAAAAAAAAAAAAAAATTTTAACAGTTGAAAGTCTCAATGTATGCAATGGCGAACTATTTTGGAAGATGCAATTTAGATAGGCATTGCTAAAGATTAGTTTACCTGTAATCTGTGGTGTGATTTTTCCAATCAAGTTATTGTTGGCAACCAACAAATAACTAAGACTCGTAAGCTTTCCAATGTTGACAGGTAACTGACCCGTGAGTTGATTATATGATAAATACAACTCACTCAAATTTGTAAGAAGAGAAAAAGAATTTGGTATCTCACCATGTAATTGATTATTTGCTAAAACCAAATAATTCAAATTTGTAAGAAGAGAAAAAGAATTTGGTATCTCACCATGTAATTGATTATATGATAAATCCTAATAATTCAAATTTGTAAGAAGAGAAAAAGAATTTGGTATCTCACTATGTAATTGATTATGTGATAGACCCAAATAAATCAAATTTGTAAGAAGAGAAAAAGAATTTGGTATCTCACTATGTAATTGATTATGTGATAGACCCAAATAAATCAAATTTGTAAGAAGAGAAAAAGAATTTGGTATCTCACCATATAATTGATTATATGATAAATCCAAAAAAATCAAATTTTTAAGAAGAGAAAAAGAATTTGGTATCTCACCATGTAATTGATTATATGATAAATCTAAAAAAATCAAATTTGTAAGAAGAGAAAAAGAATTTGGTATCTCACTATGTAATTGATTATGTGATAAATGCAAACGAATCAAATTTGTAAGAAGAGAAAAAGAATTTGGTATCTCACCATGTAATTGATTATATGATAAATCCAAATGAATCAAATTTGTAAGAAGAGAAAAAAAATTTGGTATCTCACCATCTAATTGATTAATTGATAAATCCAAATGAATCAAATTTGTAAGAAGAGAAAAAGAATTTGGTATTTTACCATCTAATTGATTAATTGATAAATCTAAACTTTTCAACCTCTTTAAGAATCCTAAGTCATAAGGAAGTGGGCCACTAAATTGGTTAAATTCTAGCTCGAGATATTGGAGTTTTGTAAGGAGAGAAAGAGAAGACGGGACATGCCCATAAAAGTTGTTAAAAGGGAGAGATAGGTTTTGCAGGTTTGTAAGAAAATTGATTTGAGTAGAGAGAGTACCACTGAGTTCTAAGCTGTAGAAGTTTAGGGAAATGACAGCGGGAGAGTGAGAAGACGAAGAGCAAGTGACGAACGACCAATTGCAATGGTGAGTAGTGTTTTTCCAAGATGATAGACTTTTATGAGGATCATCTTTAATGGCAGATTTAATAGCTAATAATGTTTCTTGTTCTGATAATATTCTGCCATTAATGAAGCTAATATTCAGACAGTGAATAAATAAGAAGAAAACAAGAATTCGCATTTTGTTATTTTGTTTCTTATACTTTGATGGGTAGAATACTAGAATTGAGATACATGATGAGAGAGAAATGAAAGACTATTTATAATGTGTTAAAAGTCGTTCCAACTAAGGGAAAGACATCGAAGCAACTTAGGATACTACTTTAATGTATCCTTAAATATGTCTCTATTGTATTCAATTAAAGAAAATAATTTCATATATTTTAAAATAATCAAGTAAAGTCCATTCCATCTTGTTCAACAATTTAAAAAAACAAAAAGGCTTCCCCACTGACAATATGTAGTACCCCCAAGCCAAACCAACTATAGTACCACTTCCAAATCCAATCACTACAACTTCCCACATCGATAATTCTGTTTTTTCTTCCACATTATCATTGTTCAAAGATTGCACAACAGTATTTTTTTTACATTCAAGTAATGGTACTCCACACAATTCAAGATTTCCCTCGTACGAATCAAATGAGAAGGTATCAAAATTGTTACCATGGGGTATAGGCCCTTCCAATTGATTATATGAAACATTAAAAACCCCGAGAAATGTTAAACTAACAAGTTCTTGAGAGATTTCACCGATAAGCCTATTTGATGATAGGTCTAAACCATCCAACAATGATAAGTTCTCGATGGATGGAGGGATGTTTCCGGTAAGTAGGTTATGCGAGAGATTAAGATTTCGAAGTGCTCGCAACATCCCTATAGAATTTGGAATCTCTCCTTCAAAGTGATTATTAGACATATCAAATGTTGACATAGAAGTAATTATCTTCTTATAATCCAGTTCCTTCCCCTTTACAATCATCTTGAAGGAGTACATATAATTACCAAATTCATTATTAATAAATTCATTTTCTAAGTGCCTTGGACTTCCTATAGTAGACATGTTCATCATGGAATGAAATTGTTTGATGTACGTGAATGGCAACTTACCACAGAAATTATTATTTGAAAGGTCGAGAATTTGTAGGTTATATCACCATGGAATTAGGCACCAAGTTCTACTGTAAAACTCCTTCTTCCTTTTGATCTAACTTTGATTTGCATTTGAGTTCTAATTTTGTAATGGGCTGAATTTTATTTTATCATAGATTTTTTGGGGATGTGATTGAGAGGAATGATGAGTTTTGCTTTGAGTAAATTGCTCTGAGTTTTGACGATAGCCTTTTCATAAAATTTGTACTAGGTACTTTCGGATAGGATTGATCTTCCATGTATGTTTGTGAAAGGGAGTCTATACATAGGCATTGATGAGGGGACTGTGAACTTGATTAAATTTGGTGAAGGAAGGTAAGGGTTGACGCTGTTGTCTTTGAAAGTCATATTCATTGGGGTCAGTTTTTACTTTCTTGGCATGCTTGAAGTCTGTATTTATGAAGATTTAGTTTAATTCTTTTCTGTATGAATTGTGTTGCTAGTTATATTCATTGTGTTTCTAGTTAAATTCTCTTCTGTATGAAGGTTTAGTTCAATTTCTGTATGAACTGTAATGAACAAACATTGTTGTTGCTGCACAGACCTGCTGAGCTGCTGCTGACTCTTGCTCTTATAATTTGTATGTACTGATACTAGTTAATGGCTGCAACTTATAATCTGTATGTACTTGACTATGCCGATGAATTGAACAATCAAATTGAATAACCAATCTGGATTACATGCTGTTTGACTTCAGAATGAACCAATGCACAGATTGTGATCATATTTGGTTGCTCAACACAGGATTGATCTCAAGCATATTCATTCAAATCTGAACTAAGCATATTTTGTTATGTTGGAAATTGATTTTTTGTAATTTTTGTTCATGTAATTTTGTCATGGAATTTTTTGTTTGTTCTTTGTGTAAATTGATTTTGAATATTTTTGACTAAATTTTTTCATTGTATTAGTAATCTTTAATATAGTTTGTCTTCATGGTTCTCATTGTTCATATCTTTAATTTTATCATCAGTGTTTATCATAGATTACATGAAATTGTAAGTTTGGGTTGAATTGTTCAACTGTCAATTCGATTCTTCAGCAACTATTCAACTATAAATCTCCAAATGTTGCTGTACTTTTGCATCTGTTTTCTTGTTTGGGTTGAAATTGTAAGTTTTTTTATAGCAAAAGGCTGATATTCATGGTTAGCTTTATCAAATGGCCCCTTGTAAGTTGTTCATATGTTGTTCATATGTTGTTCCTATGTTGAAATGGTTGCAACTGTCATGTTTTTGTAAGTTGTTCATCTGTTGAACCCTTGTTCTGGTGTTTTTAGTTAGCTTTATCAACAGAAATTGGACCTAATTTTCTAAAATTAGGTGAAAAATTGATTCGGATTTATAACAGTTCGATTAACAATCAATTCGGGTTGGTATCAGTTTGGGTTAAAAACAGTTCGATTAATAATCGATTCGGGTTTGTATCAGTTCGGATTAAAAACAATTCGATCTTAATCAGTTGTAGTCAGGTTGCATTCGGTTATGTGCATAATTCGGGTCGAATTTGACTCGGGTTGATCACTGTTCAGTTCGGGTAACATCGGTTAAGGTTTATATGTCGGTTATAAAATTCGGTTGCAGTTCGAGTTCGATTTTGCCCTTTTCGGCTATCAAACGGTTCGAGTGAAGTATCGGTTCGGGTAATTGCGGTTCGGTAAACCTAAAAAACTTACATTTTTTCGGGTTGGATAATTTTTGATTCCAGGTCAGATTTTCGGGTCGGGTTTGTTTTGAACAACTCTAGTTATTTTGTATCAGCTGGTTTTCGATGAGACAATTTCAATATGAGATAAATAACCTAATCAGTTCAATTATAATTTTTTTCAATATACGCTCAATACTTAATCTATATAAGATTATAATTGATATATTTAAGGTTAAAAATGAATTTTTTCATAAGGTATAGTTGATCATAATTTATCACTTTAAAATTTGAATTGATCATTCTTAGATCAAAATTGAAATTTTTTATAAGAAAGAAGCCTTGTATTCTTGGTTATTTCCAAGAGCATTTATTGAATCAATTGACAAACATAATTCAAAATCGAAACTTTCTTCATCTTCACATCCAGCGTAAGCAAACATTATACTTACAACTTTATTTTCAAGTCCATTATGGACAAAAACTGTTGAAGAAAGAGCAATATCATTATTATTGATCGATGATTAAAGAGTACAAGTACTCTTATGTTCCATAAAACCATCATGTATGCATTGAATAAGAGTACTTGTATTGTTAATATTTTAACACTATTATTGATAGTTTAACGTCGAAATTGATCACTTATAGATCCAAATTGAAATTTATTTTAATTGATTTGTTTAAGTTTTACTTTATGTTTGAAATTGATACCTTCAAGGTCAAAATTGATAAATGCCCAGAAAATGGAAAAAACAAGGAAAAAGCATAATATTCTTACAGGGGCGAATTGGGTCAACCCAAATTGACGGTCTCACAATAAGGATTGTGAGACCGTCTCATCCAAATTTTTGTGATTTTCTATTGTACGGATTTTTTAAGTGAGCAAAATTAAATCGCTATTTAAGATAGTAATTTGGTATAAATACCAATATATTATATCATGTAACAATGTGGTTTGGTTTTTTTCTTTAGTTTGTTGTTGATAATTAAACTACCATCTCATATGACAGTTTGGTATGACACTTTAAAAAATATATATATTAAAATACTAAATAACCATCTTAGATGACGGTTTGATTATTAACAAAAATTAAAAAAAAAGAAAATCAAACTTAATTTTTAGTTATTGTATTATTATTATTATTATTGTTATTATTATTATTATTATTATTATTATTATTGTTAAAGTCAGATAACTGTTTGATTTAAAATTCATTTTAAGCCATAAGTTTCCAAATGACTTAACTTTTCGTTATGTTGTTTTCTATCTTTTTTTATTGTTTGATGTCGAGGAGAGATACCTTGTTTCATCTATGCACTACATAAATATAAAATATTCATCTTTAATATATATTAATAAATAATGAAGTTTCACTCACCAGTAATAATAATTAACCTATTGAGTTAACTTAGTTTTTTTTTTTTTCGTGTAGGAAGCTTATATATAAATAAAATAAAAATTGTCTCGGTTAACGAATAATGGAATGTAAATAGGAGTAATAAAAGTAATAGTAGTATTTTTTTTATTACAGTGTAATCTATGCGAAGAAAAGAACAAAGTGAAAAAAACAAAGTGCCTTTTTTTAAAACTGAGATAATGTTATAATAAACGTGTATATTTTGACCCGTCCTAAAATCAACTCAAAATGAATTCAAAATAAATGGGTCATAGGTTTAGAAAAACCCTCAATCATTAGGTCAACTTACAATTTTATTAGTTATATTGATAGTACTTTGAACAAATAATATTAATAGTAAAAAACTTATTATTTTAAAAAAAATTACTTAGTTTTTATATTTTGAAGAACATTGTTATTTTAAACAATTTCGTATGCTTATAACAATTGATGATTGATATACTCTTTTTACATTCCGTTAGACAATAATTCTTCATTAAAAAACAAGATCGTACGCCAAACTAGACAATATGCATTAGAAATGACGAACTCAAGCAATTGATAAATAAGTTGGTATAACATATAACATGTTCATGGGCGGGCCTTGGCGGATAGCGGATCGGGTATTTGCTATAAAATCTACCCGCGGGTACAAATATACAAAACCGCGCCCGCATTTGAGGGCATAATTTTTTGTCGCTACCCGCCCATTTTTAAAGCGGGCGGGACCCGCGGGTAGGCGGGTATTTATTACATAAATATCAAAAATATAATACAAAATATAAAGTTGGGTTTTGATAATAACTTAAAATACAATACATCGTTTAAAATACTCTAAATACATAAAAAGTCTCAAAATACTCGAATTACATGTATATAAAAATACATAAAAAGTTTCAAAAAACTTGGTCAATGGGTAACATAATATAATTGATTATTAAAAATTTAATATATATTAAACTAAGCGGGTGGGCGGGTATACCCGCGGTTTTTTTTTTTGTGTCGCTACCCGCCCATTTATCTTGGCGGGCGGGTATTACCCGTCCAAACTTAAATTTTTTTTTAAAAAACGTTGTCCATGCCCGCCCGTTGTCCATGCCCCCTCCGACGCTCAAGTTAGAACATGAATCGATGAATAATGAATAAATAATGAGATGGAGATCTGAGATTATTAAGCAAATGGAGAATGCAGGAAGGTGGATATAGGGATGGAAATTGCTGATATTTTTAGAAGGTTAGCAAAGAGAGTTGTAAGAATTAGGCAAAGGCTTTTCTATTAGATGATCCCTTCCTTACTGCTGGTTGTCTTTATTTATAGTGATTAAAAGGAAGTTACTTAGTGATGAGAGGAAGTTACTCCTTGAGTGGAGGTTGGTCATCATGGGTGGTAGTTAGCGGTTATTAGTACTAAAGAAGGGGGATCATGATGGGAGAGGAGAAGTGATCAGTTTCATAAAGGAAGTTAGGGCTTTAAGGAAGTTATTAGCTCATGGGCCAAGCAAGGAGATTGAGAAGCCCAAAAAAAGCCCCTTGACCGAAAGTCAAGGTCAACCCAAAAGGTCAAAGGGTATTAAGGTAATATGACATTAATAATGTATATAAATAAATAACTTAAATAAATGTTACCATGGCATTTAGCCCCACGCATGAAGGATGATGTGAAAAGGAAGCCCCAACGACTTGAAACATCTTTCTTTATGCGGAAACAATAATTGTCCATTATAAGTGAATTCACGAATAAATACGAATGAGGAAGACACTCGAATCCCCATGGAGACAAATATATCCCCAATCTGACAGACCTTCTGATGGATTATGAAAAATGGGCTCGTAAGCTTCGAATCGACTGTTCACATGTCGAATTCCGAGTTGTAAAGAAAAAGTTATGACCTTTTCAAAATAGTCATGTAAGATGTCTTGAATCTAAGAGACAAGCGAACAAATCGAGCCGCGACTCGTAGCACGCCGCGGAGTAGCCCCAGTCAGCAACAAAAATGCAAATACGAGGGTTTGATCTTGCGACCTCCAGGATAGCGTGCGGTACTTGGAACCAACTAAGACAGCTATCTACTTGTGTAGCATATCGCGCGGGCTTTTTATAACTTGATGCTTCCAGTCCAGCTTTTAATACTTGGATGCCGTGACTATTTTCATTACTTAGAATATTTTCGAATTTTGACTCACACAAGAGGGTCCGACTTGTCGACCTTGCGGACAACATGAAGAAATTTACATGATATCTCAGAGTATATTGTACCCGAAGTCGCGGCTCGTAGCATGTCATGGGATTGCCTTAGACATCTATATTCAGTAGCAAAAACGTAATTGATGAGGTTTAATGCCGCGACCTCCAATACACAGTGCAGCACTTCAGACCAACTGAGACAACTAGTTCTTTGTGTGGCATATCACACGGCTTCGTATATCAATACTCTTAGTTCAGCTTCAACTATATATTACTATGCCGCGGAAAATAAATGAATTAAACCAAACAAGTAGTAATATAGATCATTATCAACTACCAACATGCAAAAATTCAAATTTCTAAATAAACGAACTCAAAGATCAATCAATTGAAAAAATGAACTAAACTTATAAATGTTCAAGAATGAAAAACAAAATTCAAGCAACCAAAAATCCAAATTAGAACCCTCAAATTTCTGAATAAACGAACTCAAACATCAAACAATGAAAAACATGAACTAACCTTATGAATGTTCAAGAATAGATCGAGAGACAAAGATGAAATGAAGCAATAAAGGAAGACAGGGCGACAAACCAGTGAGATCGAGAGACAAGGTTGAAATGAAGAAAGGAAGGAAGTAGAAGCAGTGAGGAGGATTTCAGGAATGTGATGTGAAGCATGAAATGGGTGAGAGTAGAAATCGCAATGGATCTTGGATCCGGATCTGTGTTGACGGATCTAGATCCTAAATTTTTGGACCCAGAAAAGAGGATTAAGTTATTTTGGTAAATAAATTCAACCAACCCCAATTCTTTTACCCATTCGGATTTGGTTCGAAACCGGATCCATATGAAATTCACGGATCCGATCCGGGTCTAAAAAATCTGGATCCGGATCTATGGATCCAAGAGACCCGCTTAAGCTTTTAGTTTCCATAAATATTTTTCTCCATATTGAGTAGACTTGTACTAAATATCTAGTAATATGTAGCTTTAGCCTTCAAATGTTTTGAGCAAGTATATTATCTACTACTAATATAGAAATCCGTTTAATGCACTGTTATTGTTATTATTATTAGGAAAAATTACCCTGAATAATACGAACTTTCACTGATTTTCCTACAATAATACGAACTTTCAATTAACCATGAATAATACGAACTTTGATACTTGTTTCCCGCTGGCATAACTTACCTGTTGTTAACCTAGAGAAACGGTAAAATGTGATTTTCTTCTTCATTTGCTGCATCAGTAGGCTGGTTATTTCGACAGCCATAATCTAAACTTGCTCATCTTCCTCAATTGCTCTCTCTCCTCTTCCAATTTAATTACTTCTTCCAACATCTAATTTTTTTTTTCCCTTTTCATTATAATCTCTAAATTAATTTGTTATTTAACATGTATTCTCCTCCGTCATCATCTCAATCTAGAACTTCAATTGCAAAAGGAATTCCTTTATGTAAACATGGTGTTCATGCTAAATTACAAGTAGTCAAAAATGGAGCAAGGGTTGGTGAGAGGTTTTACGGATGTGCATTTTGGCCAGTAAGTTTATTTTTTTAGTAGCTTTGTTTTGTTTTATGTTATTTTTGAATTTGTTTATCAATTAGGATTTCTTGATTTTGTTTGAAATGTAGGCACAAGATTGCAAATTTTTTAAGTGGGAAAAAGATGTAGAGTATACAAGTGAAATTTCTTCTTGTTTGGAAGAAGAGAAAGCTATGTTGATTGGCAAAATAAGGAAATTGAAGGCTAAGAATGCGAAGTTGAAAAAAAGCGAAGCTATGTTGAAATTGAAAGTTGTTGAATATGTAAACGCACAGAAAGCGTTAAGTTTTGTACTTGTTGCATCATGGGTTTTATTTGTATTGTTCTTATTTATGTCAAGCTAAGTTTAAGAATTTGGTCATGTAATGGAACTTTATGTATTGAAAATCCAATGTTTTTGATAATTTTCAATAATTACCTTTACATACATAAGCATTTGTTACACACAAAAGAGCTAATACCCTTACATACATAATTTTCAATGATGTTTTTGAACAATGCCGTAATCCGTAGATTATACCATAATCGTAACTTGATACATACAAAAAAGTTATGTTTTCCAAAAGAGCAGCAAAATGACACTTTACTATTACAACATCAATTCTTTGTTGTCGATGCTTGGGTTGATATTATTTCAGAAGAGTTCTTCTTAGGCTTTCCCCTTTTAGCATTACTCACACCACTCCTTCCGCTTGCACTACCAGTCCTACCCCCTCTACTCCCTTCTCCAGCTCTAATTGTCCTGTTGCTACCTAAAGAACTCGGTTGTGCAGACACGTTGTGATGGGATAACTCTGGTGTGTTCGTTGCGACATCAACAATCTTTTTCGGTCTTCCTCTTCTTCTTTTCAATGGAGGTGGTTGCTCAACCGCTTTACCCTTATCCAGACATTTCCTTTTGTTATGTCCAACCGTAATGCAAATGCCACATGTCATTTGAACCCCGTGTCTTGAGAGCTTTCCCGGTTTTTTAGGATCTTCATGCGGATCCTTAATTCTGTTTTTTCGTGGTCTACCCGAACCAATCTTAATTGGAGGAGGATCGATCGGTTTGTCAATTTTAGGCCAATACCTCTCACCAATACAAGGATTGATGCTTCCTTCATAGGCTCTCAAATAAGCCTGTCTAGTGTAGCACTGATCAACAAATGACTCAACCTCCTTGTGCAAGTAAAAAATAGATTCAACTGCATGACAACATGGAATCCCTCTTAAATCCCATTTCTTGCAAGTACAAGTTCTATTTTCAATATCAACCTCTAAAACATCCATACAATAGGCTACTTGGAAACGCGTTGATGTTGAAGGAATGACAGTGCACTTAGCTGCTTCTTGCTTCTCTGAGTCTAACAATTTTTGTACTTTGGGACATAACAAACCCTTCCACTTCTTCAATGCCTCTTCCTTTTTATTTGCCACCCTCTTCATTAGCATTGTTCTAATTTCTTCAAGCATATCTATTAAATGATGGGATCTAGCATTCATGATGTAATTATTAAAAGTTTCTACCATATTGCTCAAAATAACATCACACTTGCCGTGTAGTTTGACAAAAGATCTACAAAACAAGTGTGGACCACATTTCCTAAAGGCATCAACAGCAACCGGATTAACATCCTCCATCTCCCTAATTGCTTCCTCAAAATCAGCCAAGTTGTACGCTTTGAAACATCTCCAAAACAGTAATTTCAACTCTTGTCCTTTGAACGACTTGTTCCAATTTGCGTAGATGTGCCTAGCACAATGCCTATGCTCTGCTTTTGGAAGCTCCAGCTGTACTGCCCTCAAAATGCTCTGTACAGGATATAAGTGAATTATGCAAAATCAGCATTTTCATGTGTACTTACAATGCAGATGCAGATATAATTCAGAATGTGTACAGGATATGCAAAAATTTTCAGCATTTTCATGTGCACTTACAATGCAAATGCAGATATAATTCAGAATGTGTATTTCATGTTCAAACAATTTTAGCAGCTTCTGAATTAAACTAATTGGTCATTACACAACAAATTACAGAACTACTGGTCACAAGGAATGAAAGAGATTCTGAAATGCAGGTAGCTCATTTTCAATTTTGAATACATGATGCAGGATGCACATTTCAATTTCAGAATGCGTAGTTCAGAATGCTGTGTATTGAAATGCAGAATGCACATTACAATGCTGAATGGTGTATACCTGATCCATTACAATTTCAGAATGCACATTACAATAGCAGATCAGAAGAACTACAACTAAATCCAGCTAAATCCAGCTCAGTATACTAAATACAAAATAGCTAAATCAGTAAGGAAGGGTGTATACCTGGTGTTCATCTGATATTAATATCCAGTCTTTACCATTATCATGAGGAACACACTTCTTTAATTCAGAAATGAACCATTGCCATGATTCATTGTTTTCACCCTCAACAACAGCCCACGCCAATGGATACATTTGCTCGTTAGGGTCTCTCCCAACTGCACTTAATAGCACTCCTCCTAAGAATGTTTTAAGAAAACAACCATCAATGCACAATATTTTCTTGCACCCATCAACCCAACCATCTTTAATCCCTTCAAAGCAAACAAAAAGCCTCTGAAATGTGGGTGGATTTGTGCTTGGATCGGTAACAACAACGAAGTGGCTATTAGGGTTACTTGATTCTAAAACCCCAACATAGCTCATGAGCTTCTCATAATGTTGTTTCATGGATCCATGTAACCTCCTATGTGCAGCATACTTAATCTTGTAGGCAAAGCCCCGACGAATGATAATTTGAAATTGTTTCCTAACAATATCAACTACTTCTGCAGAAGGAATGTGTGGTCTTGACTTGAATAAATCAAGTAACTGATCTGCACACCAAGAAGCTTTGAATTGTTGATTAGAATCCATGTTTCTTTGACAAGTGTGATCACCCTTAACTTTCTTGACAATAAAGGAAGCTCTTTTTTCATCCCAACTAGCGTAAAGCTTAAAGGGACACCCATCAACACACCTTACACCAAGCTTATTCAATTTAGACTTGTCACTCAAATAAAATTTTAAATTCCTTCCCTGATGAATTGCATATTTCCTTACCGTCTCTTTAAATTCAACTGGGGTGCTAAAAACTTGCCCAACATTCCATTTGAACCTCCTAAAATCGGTAGTAGCATCCTCATATTCATCATTACTATGTTCATACTCAGAATCACCCACTTGCTCTTCGCATGACAATGACAAATCTTGACTATGCACAAGCTCCTCCGAAATTTCATCCTCATCTTCATCCTCATACGATAGCTCATAATCAGAATCATCATCCTCAGATGCATCTTCATCTCTTACATCAGCACTAATACCAAAATGTGGCTCATCTTCAGAAAAATCATATTCAAGGGGTACGGAACTTTCAATAAGGGCTTGTTTTGCCTTAGATGCTCTCTTAGGAGTCAACTTTTTCCTATTCCCAAAAGTGGACAAAATTTCACTACCTTTAGTACCACTTTTTGATATTTCTAGAACCAACATCTCATTATCCAAATCATTAACTACATACACAGATAATGCTCTATTTTCAACAGCTATTTCAGTCATTTTCCCAACACAAATATCATCGGTAATTCTCTTTAACCCTTCCAAAAAGCTAACAGCATTGGGTAATTGATACCAAAGACAAAACTCATGTTTTACCCCAAGATCCTGCTTTACAATTCCTTCTAACTCAAAAAATGACATCTTATCCACGTCTATGGAGATGGTTTTACATATACCATACACATACTCAAAGCCCACAACTCCTTTTTCTAATACCCCATCATACCAAAACTTCAAGGTAATTGATTCATTCAAATTAGCCTAAAAACAAGCAAAAAAACACTAAATTACATCCAATTTCAAAGCTATAAACGTTTTTAATCAACATCAAACAATAATCATGTATGGAATAACAAAATAAATACAAAATTCCATCCATTTTCGAGTAAATGGACAGAATTCCATTCGTTTTCGCCTAACTGGGTACAAGCCCTAATTTTGGGTAATAAAACAGAATTTAGGGATTTAAAATGAAATTGAGAAGAATTAACTTACCATGAATGAGAAGAATATGATTGAAGAACAATGCCTAATTTTCGCAGCGTGAGGAAGATGATCAATGGAATTCTAAGCGTGAGGAAGAAGAGCTCTGTTTCGATAGGAAGAAGATGATCACTGGAATGAGAAAAGCTTTTGTTTTTCGTAATAAATTTAATCAACAAAAAAAAGGATTTTAAAGGAAAGATGCATCTTTACCGGTAACAGGTAAACTATTATGCCAGCGGGAAAAAAGTATCAAAGTTCATATTATTCATGGTTAATTGAAAGTTCGTATTATTGTAGGAAAATCAGTGAAAGTTCGTATTATTCAGGGTAATTTTTCCTTATTATTATTATTATTATTATTGTTGTTGTTGTTGTTGTTGTTGTTGTTGTTGTTGTTGTTGTTGTTGTTATTATTATTATTATTATTATTATTATTATTATTAAGATATAGGAGTATAATGATTTTTAAACAATGATATAATTATATATTATCTTTATCAAGTTGAAATTTTACACGTTAAAATTTTATAATCAATATAATTATAACAAATTAATAATAGTCATATTTTTTTCACTTCCCTTGAAAGTATACTATTCCGTCCCTTTAAATTAGTGGCAAAGAGAAATTGATTATTTCAAAAAAAAATGTGAATATTTTATATTAATTAAAGAAAAAATAAATTGTGTGAAAGAAATTATGAAAAATGAGACTTAACATGTATGGATGAGATAAAAAAAAGTGATGGACCAATGTCCAAAAACAGAAATGATTTAAAATGAGTGAGATAGCAAATAATGTTAAATAAGTGGGATGAAATGAGTATTTTTTTTTATCATTATTCCTCCCTTTTCTTGATTTGCACAAAATATATACTTGAGATTAATTTCGTAGGACATAGAATACTTTATAATACACTATAAAAAAACACAAAAAAATAGATAATTAAAAGTATACAAATATTAATTTAAAAATACGACCCACAATTTACCTCTGTCTAACGAATACTTTATAAAAAGAAATTAATTTCTTATATTTTAAGTTTTATGTTAAGATACGTAAAAAAATAATATTATTTTTTTTAATGTCTTGTTTTATAAATTTATTCATACAAACATTCAATATAGAAAAAATATAATAAAATATAATAAAATATAATAATATGTAATAGAATAAAATTAACTTTATTTTATGTAGTTCAATAAATATAGCAATTAATCAATTTAATTATTACATGTGGAAAATTTTTGCAGTGAGGGTGCCACATGAAATTTTTCAATACTTTTAATTAATTGTATTAGTAGCCACATTGATTATTATATTAGTAGCCACATAACTAACATGACCCAAAGTCACTTCCAACGGATATAACAAATAACACATGTTATCTTATTAGTTTAGTGTGCTATGAATTATATGATAACTTATTTATACAAAGTTTTATATAGGACAAAAGAAGACGAGATGATTTAAACTACGTCTAAAATATTATTTGAGAATATCCACAACCTTAAATTTCAAAAATATATTTCTATTAAAACTAATGGATGCGTGGGCTTATCCTCAAGTATTTTTCATGTTGCTACTCCATCATTAATATTCATGTTGGGATTTTACACGTCATAATTTTAAAATTTTAATAATATGTTATAGAATATATATATATATATATATATATATATATATATGTATATATATATGTATATGTATATGTATATATATATATTATATATATATATATATATATATATATATATATATATATATATATATATATATATATATATATATATATATATATATACACACATATATATATATATACATATATATATATATATATATATATATATATATATACATATTTATATATTTATATATATATATATATATATATATATATATATATATATATATATATATATATATATATATATATATATATATACACATATATATATATATACATATATATATATATATATATATATATATATATATATATATATACATATTTATATATTTATATTTATATATATATATATATATATATATATATATATATATAAAATATATATATATATATATATATATATATATATATATATATATATATATATATATATATATATATATATATATATATATATATATATATATATATATATATATATATATATATATATATATTAAAGTTTTGTTGATTTGGTTACTCTATATGATATTCTGCGTCAATGCCAATGTAACATAAAGTTATGGGTTCAAATTTCATCTGCCTTTTATTTCTAATAAAATATTAGCATTAGTTTTGAAAATGATATGTTTTATTACTACGTTTACTCTTATAATCTAAATAGCTGTCGTGCAAAAAAATATAATAAAATTTATAGCATATCTCTAAAGATAAAATCATGAACTTAATGTTCTGGACAACTATTTTGTTCCCAAATGAAGGAAATAATGATTTGAGCATTTTCATACACAATTTCGTTTAAATCTACCTCTATTGAGCTTCACTATTTTAGCAAACTCACTTTTATATTATTAGTCATTTATAAGTTAAAATAATATAGTCATATGAGACCTTATTTGAATTGTTTCGATTCAATGTTTATTAACTTCTAGTTTCCATAATTTAATGATAGCATAAATAGAGATATTAACGATTGAATTCGTATATTGAAAAGTGTGAAAAAACAAATGGTACAAGTAAAGAAGAATGGAGAAATTCTTTCTCTTAATCAACAAGAAAATAAAGGCACAAATAACAATATCGTTATGGTTCTTTGGTTGCTTAATCTTTTTCTTGAATTTAGATTATTAAAATTTGTAGATGAATAGTGAAACGAGAAATAAAATGGCAAAATCTGAAGAACAAAAAAATGTCTGTTATTTATCTATTGCATTGTGTGACCATTTCTGGGTAAAGACTACAATTACTTTTAACAGTTGAAAATTGTGATGTTTTGGAAAATTTTTAATCATTTTATTAGAATTAATGTACGATTAATTGGAAAAAAGGAAAGATTAAATGAGACTAAGAGAAAAGTAGGAAAATAATAATCTAACATTTTATTTTCTTTTCCCAACTTGAAAATGACGATTAAATTTAATGGTGAGTTAAGTTATTGGCCCTTTTCAAGATTGGGCCCAAGGCGGCAGCACTCTTCGCTTACACCCATGGTCAGGGTTGTGTTATTGTAAATATAGTAAAAGCTGAAAATTAATTCATTAATCAAACTCGGAAAAACGAAATCAACTAACTTAACAATGCAGTGGAATGACATTTTATGCTTTGTAGACATCTCATGAAATGAAATGTTTCTTTCTTAGATAGATTATTACATTCACCCATTTGGCACACATTCATATTTTTTATGGAAAAGAAATGCTATTATCACAAAATATAATTATGAATAAAGTACAGTGAAAAAAAAGAAAATGCTACAAATTCAAGTGAAGCCCAAAAAGGCCTATTCCATCATACTCTACTTCTTTCTACAAATGAAATGTTTCTCAGATAGATGATCACTTTTAGTTCTTTGTTCTTCTTTTTCTACTTCTTCTACTGAAATGGTAGTCATGAAAATCAAGTAAAGCCCATTCCATCTTGTTCAACAATTTAAAAAGCCAAAAAGGCTTCCCCACTGACAATATGTAGTACCCCAAGCCAAACCAACTATTGTACCACTTCCAAATCCAATCACTACAACTTTCCACATCGATAATTTTGTTTTTTCTTCCACATTATCATTGTTCAAAGATTGCACAACAATATTGTTTTTGCATTCAAGTAATGGTGCTCCACACAATTCACGATTTTCCTCGTACGAATCAAATGAGAAGGTATCAAAATTGTTACCATGGGGTATAGGCCCTTCTAGTTGATTATATGAAACATTAAAATCCTCGAGAAATGTTAAACTAACAAGTTCTTGAGGGATTTTACCGATAAGCCTATTTGATGATAGGTCTAAACCTTCCAACGATGATAAGTTCCCGATGGATGGAGGAATGTTTCCGGTAAGGAGGTTATGCGAGAGATTAAGATTTCGAAGTGCTCGCAACATCCCTATCGAATTTGGAATCTCTCCTTCAAAGTGGTTATTAGACATATCAAATGTTGACATAGAAGTAATTATCTTCTTATAATCCAGTTGCTTCCCCTTTATTATCATTAACCTTATGGAGTACATATATATATAATAATCAAATTCGTTTTCTAAGTACGTTGGACTTCCTATAGTAGACATGTTGGTATCCATCATGGAACGAAATTGTTTGATGTACATGAATGGCAACTTACCACAGAAATTATTGTTTGAAAGGTCGAGAATTTGTAGATTTGAAAAAGAAAATGTTGCAATCTTTGATAAATTGTTGGTTATATCACCATGAAATTTATTCAAGGGTAGGCTGAGAACCTCTAGATACGGAAGGCTACCTAACCAATAGGGGAATACATCTTTGAATTTGTTGTTCCCCAAATTTAGGACTTTTAGGGAACTACATTTAGATAAAGACCTAGGTATAGCTCCTTCTAACTGATTGTCAGTGAAATCTACATATTCCAATAAATCACAAGTAGAAAATAATGCTGATGGAATGATGCCTTTGAAATTATTTGATTGGAGATTCAATACACGTAAGTAAGTACTAGTATTGCCCTAGCAATGAGGAACTTCTCCATTAAACTTGTTATAAGATTTAAATCAATGATTTCAAGATCAACCAAGTTGCAGATAGAAGAGTTTTTAAAATTCGTGACATTGTATCCTGGAATACATGACAAACATGAAAGAATTTAAAGAAAGTTGTAGCTTCATATAATAATGTATAAATACATCATAGTAAAAGAATATTCTACCAAGAACTTTAATCTTTTTTGAAAAGAAAAAAAAATTTTGACCACATGACTTCTTAAAAAAGTTAGAAATTAGTTTACAGTGAATATTGCTTTCTATAAATGGTTACAAAAAATATTTGACTTGGATGAATATTGGAAACATTTGGATTAAGATTTGAAATTTTGGATTTTATTGATAAAAAAAATATTCTAATTTGTCACCCTATTTATTACTCCCTCCGTTTTCATATGTTATTCTCAAATAAATTTACGAATTTTAGAATATTTATGTGGGATGTTGATTGATTCATCTCAATATATTATTTCTAAAAATCAAAAATCAAAGAAATACATTAAAGATAATTCGATAGAACTTATTTCATATATTTTTATTGGTAATATTAATCAATGTTATAAAAAAAAGCAAATATGAAAAACGTTAATAATACAAGAAATATATTTTTATTAATGACAAGCGAATTCAAAAAAAGAAAAAAATAATTTAACAGTTGGAAGTCTCAATGTATGCAATGGAAAACTATTTTGGAAGATGCAATTTAGATAGGCATTGCTAAAGATTAGTGTACCTGTAATCTGTGGTGTAATTTTTCCAATCAAGTTATTGTTGGATACCAACAAATAATTAAGACGCGTAAGCTTTCCAATGTTGATAGGTAACTGACCCGTGAGTTGATTATCTGTCATATTTAGAAAATATAGTAACTTACAACTCCCTAAACTCTCAGGGATTGGACCACTAAGCTTATTTGAAGAAACATCTAGGTATGTCAATAACCCATTCGTCCCTAACTTATGCGGAATACTTCCTGTAAAGTTATTTCCCCAAATATGAAGTTCTTTTAACTTAGATAAATCTCCAATAAACTCTGGTATGAAACCTTGTAAGTTGTTTTGACAAAGACTTAAGTACGTCAAGTTAATAAGAAGAGAAAAAGAAGTTGGTATCTCACCATGTAATTGATTATTTGATAAATCCAAATGAATCAAATTTGTAAGAAGAAAAAAGAATTTGGTATCTCACCATGTAATTGATTATTTGATAAACCCAAATGAATCAAATTTGTAAGAAGAGAAAAAAAATTTGGTATCTCACCAGGTAATGGATTATTTGATAAATCCAAATGAATCAAATTTGTAAGAAGAGAAAAAGAATTTGGTATCTCACCATGTAATTGATTAAAAGCTAAATCCAAATGAATCAAATTTGTAAGAAGAGAAAAAGAATTTGGTATCTCACCATGTAATTGATTATTTGATAAATCCAAATGAATCAAATTTGTAAGAAGAGAAAAAGAATTTTGTATCTCACCATGTAATTGATTAAAAGCTAAATCCAAATGAATTAAATTTGTAAGAAGAGAAAAAGAATTTGGTATTTTACCATCTAATTGATTAATTGATAAATCAAAACTTTTCAACCTATTTAAGAATCCTAAGTCATAAGGAAGTGGGCCACTAAATTGGTTAAATTCTAGCTCGAGATATTGGAGTTTTGTAAGGAGAGAAAGAGAAGACGGGACATGCCCATAAAAATTGTTAAAAGGGAGAGATAGGTTTTGCAGGTTTGTAAGAAAACCGATTTGAGTAGAGAGGGTACCACTGAGTTCTAAGCTGTAGAAGTTTAGGGAAATTACAGTGGGAGAGTGAGAAGACGAAGAGCAAGTGACGAACGACCAATTGCAATGGTGAGTAATGTTTTTCCAAGATGATAGACTTTTATGAGGATCATCTTTAATGGGTAATAGCTAATAATGCTTCTTGTTCTGATAATATTCAGCCATTAATAAAGCTAATATTCAGACAGTGAATAAATAAGAAGAAAACAAGAATTCGCATTTTGTTATTTTTGTTTCTTATACTTTGATGGGTAGAATACTAGAATTGAGATACATAATGAGAGAGAAATGAAAGACTATTTATAATGTGTTAAAATGTAAGACTATTTATGATGAGGTACATGGTGATATGGTATCCTTAAGAATATCGTTCCAACTAAGGGAAAGACACCGAAGCAACTTTAGAAGACATAATCTTTTTGTACTTAAGTGATCATTAAGAATCGAATCTCTATAAGGATGAAAGGAAATAACACTCAAACACTAGTTAGCCTAATTCATAATTCTCAAATAACTTATTTTAAGATTATAACCATCAATTAAAACTTACGCGCAGACGTTCAAACAGCAGCCAATGTCAAGTAGACAAGTAGTACACTACATTGAAACATTAAAGTTCCACATGTAACAACTATACATATATATTTTTTCTTTTTGATGAACTAATTATATATGGGTGTAAGCATAACCTGATGCTTTAATTATAAGCTTAATTTTTTTATCGACTTGATTACTTAATATTAAAGCAGTAAATATTTTCTCTTTTGATAATGATTCTCATAATTATCTTTTAATCTTCTTTACAAATTCAATCAATTACCTTTTAGTCTCATACTTATTCAATTTTGTTCAAATCTCATACACTAATTATAGATGAGTAATTTGTGGTTATTCCCTTTAAAGGGATAGAAGAAGGTTAGGTAAGTAGCACAAAAAAGGAGAGACAAATGAGATTATACACTTTCACAAGTAATAGGAGTATTATATTTGTCAACGCCAACTTATGGGCAATGGCAGTGCTTGACCTTGACGGATGACATTTGTGCAGCAGCAGAAAGTGAGGGTTTTATTTTGTTCCTTTTTCTCAGTATTCTTTGCTTCTAAAATGTATCACCATGTAAGATAAGGGCAGTCAATCAAGTTAAAAAGTCAGCCCATTAATCGTCCTCTGTTAGCACCAACGAACGATTGTTGGCTGATTTTTTAACTCAGTTTTAGTAATTGCTTATTTTTAGTAATAGCAAACAATGCCTTTCTTTAGGCTTAGACTGAAAGAAAGTTTACCAGGCGGCATGGGCACAACACAGTACGACTATTTCTAAAGATACTGGACAACTGTACCGTAACTTAGTATAAGGTGCTCTACTCATGCTAGACAATAGATGTATGTGTTTGAACTTGAAACACAATGTATAGTAGCAATAAATTCCAACTTAAAAGAGCCACTATAAGTGACAAGACTATAAAAAGTCGGTTGGAATTAAAAATAACAACTACTAAATTACTACTTCGTGCTTTTAAATTTATCCCATTTTTATATTTAACAATGTTTTTTGATCAAATGAGACAAATTCTAAATGATCGGAAAGTAATTTTGTAGAGAATAGGATAAAGGGTGGGGAATATTTTTTTTTTTGGGATGATTTTAGGAATTAGTTCCTATTGCTCGAAATGAGGTGTGTTTTTCTTTGGGTCAATTTGGTGAGATTCTATAGCATGTGGCTGTTATAACCGATAAGTGTCGATATGCCATTAAAATTTAAAGGTCAGCATTCAAGACATGCTCACAATTTTAATTCGAAGAAAAAAATAACACTTCTAAGAGGGAATAAGATGGCTACTAGGACCCACAATGTCTCTATTGTATTCAATTAAAGAAAATAATTTCATATATTTTAAAAGTAAATTGAATTATATGTTAAGGTCATATGGTGTTTTTAATCAAAATGTATTATTTAGATTGAATTGAACTTAATTGTTTTTAATCAAAATGTATTATATTATACTAATTTTTCCTTATCAATGAATTTATTCTTATTGATTTGGTATTCTTTTTCTTATTCAAAATTACCAATTTTGATTGAATTAAAACTTTTTTCTAACTCAAAATAAAATTTTAACTTATAACAACTGATTTTTACGACATAAGCTGATTTTTACTGATTTAAACTAAATTTTATCAAACTTTAATTATTTTTATTAAATAATATGAATTTAAGATGAATCTAATAAGTTCTTGATAAAAAAAAATAAATATCAAGAATTTAGCTTGATTAAGTGGGAATGATGATCTCTTCAAAAAACACTGAGAATGATGATCAAAGAACGAAGTCATAATTGGGAGACGTTTGATAAATCTATTTTCAAGTTTTATTCAGTGGTAATGAAAATTAATGAAAAACAGATTTTGATCATATAATAAAAATGCTCCTTCCACCTCTTTTATTTTGCTTCGCAATATATAAGAACCTTCCATTTTTATTTTCGTATTGTAGCAAAATTAAATGGATAAAAGAGTATATTTGTACTCTAAGAATCCTCCCCAAAGATTCTTTTGCATATATATTATTCGAATCCCTCAAGTGATAATGAATGAAAATAATTTTGTAGAAGAAAATTTATTTTGCATATATATATATATATATATATATATATATATATATATATATACCACATACCAAGTGCATCTGTTTCTTTTTAATTCAGGAAACAAGAGAGAAAAAATAGGGAAGTAATGATGTTTAATTCAAGTCATATGGCATAAAATTATTGAAACAAATTAAAATAGAAAATGAGTCATATCCCAAAATATTTACTGAATTGAACTGGTTGGAGGGGTTACTTCAATAATTTACTGAAGGGAAGAAATATTATTAAGAAATAAATCGTATGTGAATATTTGATTGGAATAATGTTAGCAATAATTAAGCAAAGTAAATATATATAGGACTATTGTTAGGCTTAATTTATATATACCTTATGCAATTGTCATATTAATTCAAGTTGGATAACTCATTAATAACTTTTATATAATGAAATTTAGGTCTTATCTCAATTAGAACAAATATAGTTTTTCCCAGACAAGGTTATGGGATCGAATCTCACCTAACCCTCTCTTCCCTCGGTCTATCTTGTAATCAAAAAAATTTCTTCACACTTCATTAGTTTGATTTTTTATATTCTCTGTCTCTCTCTCTCTTGTTTAATTCAGGAACAAATTAAACAAATTAAAATAGTATCGCATAAAATTATTGGAACAAATTAAAATAGAAAATGAGTTAAATTGGGAGAGATATAGGGAGTAATGGTGTTAATGGTCAGGTCATATTGATTAGAGATCTTTAATTCAAGTCATATCCCAAAAGTTTTCTAAATGTGGATGATGCTCCTTTCGACTTCTACAAGTAAAGTTTTCTAACGTGGATGTTACTCCAATAAAATTGTGGAAAATTTTTAGTAAAAGCTGAGTTGGGTAATTTTAGTGGACTTGTAATATGAAGCTTAAAATCTTTTGGGTAATTTTAATAAATTTGTGGGGTGAATAAAAAATTTTAAATAATAAATAATTAATTAAAGGGTACGTTTGGTAGCTAAAGTTTTCTAACGTGGATGATGATCCATTAAAGTTGTTTTAAATATTTTGGTTGACTTAAATGGTTGACTTTGATTTTGTATTAATTAATGAGAAATAATAAATTTTTTATATAATTGAATATTGAAAATTAATTAATAGAGTCTTACTCTAATACAAAAATCCTTTTCTTTATTAAAATTTTTAAGGGAGGATATAGAGGATACATGTACTCCTCCGTCTCTTTGATTTTGCTACATTGATAAAATTCCGTCTCTTTTGATTTTGCTATATTGATAAAATCAAAATTGAAGTGAGAGATTTTTATGTATTGTATAGCAAAATCAAAGGGGCATAATTTTTAACTTTTATTATATGGTTTGAATCTATTTTTATTTATTTTTATTACCACCAAAAAAACATTGTAATAGATTTATCAAACGCTCCAATCATGATATGTTCTTATATAATCATTCCCACTTTATCAAACTTCTTGATATTTTGATTTTTAAATTAATAACTTATTCGATTTATCTTAAATTTATATTTTTTAGTAATTATAATTAAAGTTTGATAAAATTTATTAGTTTATATAGAAAAAAACAGCTTAATGTGTAAAAATTAGTTAGTAATTGTTATGGGTAAAGATCCAGTTTTAGTCAATAAAATTTTTTTTACTCACTAAAAATTAACATTAAATTAGTAATTTTGAATGAGAAAAATAATATGCAAGCAATAACATTCAGTTTTTTATAAAAAAAGTGCAAATCATTAAAATTTGATTAAAACGAGTTTTTAGTAAATATAAATTCAATTATGTAAAAATCAGTATATATTAGTATTAACCACTACAAGTTAGTTATAAATAACAAAATAATTTCAATGCAATCCAAATAATACATTTTGATTAACTCAACATGATATGAGTTTAACATATACTTCAATTCACTTTTAAAATATATGAAATTATATTCTATGATTGAAATAGATTATACAAGATGGGAATGGGTATGATATGTCTGCTACTTCTCCACTCGGACCATAACTTTGTGCGGGACACTAGGCTGATGACCATGACCATGACTTTTACAAGATGGTATTACGACTTGGCAATCAAAAATTGAAAATAAAATAGCACATTTTATAAAACTTAATACAAGAATTCATTTGATTATCACTACTTAACATCAATAACTAAAAAGAGACTACACAATAAAAATACTTCCAAAAATAAAAAACCACTAAAACAACAACAATTTATAAACTTCATTATTTCAAATTCACCTTTTTAAAAAAGAAAAATAGTTTAAACAAATTCATAAGTTAAAATCAATTCTGTATAAAAGTCATGCCAATTTCTTTTAGATGTCCCACCAAAATTAGAATGAATAAAATATCTTCCATTAAGAAATCCCTTTCTAACCCATGACCCATCAAATCAACCCTCTAAATTAAGCACTCAAAAACCCATTCCGTGTTTTCAGTTGATTTTGGCACTATTCATTAAGCAAACTCACTTTTATATTATTAGTAATTTATAAATTAAAACATAGTCATATGAGACCTTATTTGAATTGTTACGATTCAATATTATGTTTATTAATTTTTAGTTTTCATAATTTTTTGATAGCATAAATAGAAATATTAACGATTGAATTCGTATATTGAAAAGTGTGAAAAAACAAATGGTACAAGTAAAGTAGAATGGAGAAATTCTTTCTCTTAATCAACAAGAAAATAAAGGCACAAATAACGATATCGTTATGGTTCTTTGGTTGCTTAATCTTTTCCTTGAATTTGGATTATCAATATTTGTAGATGAATAGTGAAACGAGAAATAAAATGGCAAACTCTGAAGAACAAAAAAAAAGTCTGTTATTTATCATTGTGTGACCATTTCTCGGTAAAGACTACAATTACTTTTAACAGTTGAAAATTGTGATGTTTTGGAAAATTTTTAATCATTTTATTAGAGTTAATGTACGATTAATTGGAAAAAAGGAATGATGAAATGAGATTGAGAGAAAAATAGGAAAATAATAATCTAACATTTTATTTTCTTCTCCCAACTTGAAAATGACGATTAAATTTAATGGTGACTTAAGTTATTAGCCCTTTTCAAGATTGGACCCTAGCTACGCGGCAGCACTCCTCGCTTACACCCACGATCGAGGTTGTGTTATTGTAAATATATTAAGAGCTGAAAATTAATTTATTGATCAAACTCGGAAAAACGAAATCAACTAACTTAACAATGCAGTGGAAAACATGACATTTTATGCTTTATAGACATCTCATGAAATGAAATGTTTCTTTCTTAGATAGATTATCACATTCACCCATTTGGCACACATTTATATTTTTTAATGGAAAAGAAATGTTATTATCACAAAATATAATTATGAATAAAGTACAGTGAAAAGAAAAAGGAAATGCTACAAATTCAAGTAAAGCCCAAAAAGGCCCATTCCATCATACTCTACTTCTTGCTACAAATGAAATGTTTCTCAGATAGATTATCACTTTTAGTTCTTTATTCTTCTTGTTCTACTTATTCTACTGAAATGGTGGTCATGAAAATCAAGTAAAGCCCATTCCATCTTGTTCAACAATTTAAAAGGCCAAAAAGGCTTCCTCACTGACAATATGTAGTACCCCCAAGCCAAACCAACTATTGTACCACATCCAAATCCAATCACTACAACTTCCCACATCGATAATTCTGTTTTTTCTTCCACATTATCATTGTTCAAAGATTGCACAACAGTATTGTTTTTGCATTCAAGTAATGGTGCTCCACACAGTTCAAGATTTCCCTCGTACGAATCAGATGAGAAGGTATTAAAATTGTTACCATGGGGTATAGGCCCTTCCAGTTGATTATATGAACCATTAAAAACCGCGAGAAATGTTAAACTAACAAGTTCTTGAGGGATTTCACCGATAAGCCTATTTGATGATAGGTCTAAACCATCCAACCATGATAAGTTCCCGATGGATGGAGGGATGTTTTCGGTAAGTAGGTTATGCGAGAGATTAAGATTTTGAAGTGCTCGCAACATCCCTATAGAATTTGGAATCTCTCCTTCAAAGTGATTATTAGACATATCAAATGTTGACATAGAAGTAATTATCTTCTTATAATCCAGTTCCACCCCCTTTACAATCATCTTGATGGAGTACATATAGTCACCACCTCTATTTTCTAAGTACCTTGGACTTCCTATAGTAGACATGTCACCCATCATGGATAGAAATTGTTTCATGTACATGAATGGCAATTTACCACAAAAATTATTGTTTGAAATGTCGAGAATTTGTAGATTTGAAAAAGGAAATGTTGCAATCATTGATAAATTGTTGGTTATATTACCATGAAATTTATTAAACGGTAGGCTGAGAACCTCTAAAGATGGAAGGCTACCTAACCAGTATGGAAATAGATCTTTGAATTTGTTGTTCCTCAAATTTAGGACTTTCAGATTTCTACATTTAGACAAAGACCTAGGTATAGCTCCTTCGAATTGATTGTCAGTGAAATCTACATATTCCAAGGAATCACAAGTAGAGAATAATGCTGTTGGAATGATGCCCTTGAAATTATTTGATTGGAGATTCAATACAACTAATTGAGTACTAGTATTGCCCAAGCAATGAGGAACTTCTCCATTAAACTTATTATAAGATAAATCAAGGATTTGAAGATTAACCAAGTTGCATATAGAGGAGTTTTTAAAATTCGTGACATTGTATCCTGGAATGCATGACAAATATGAAAGAATTTAGAGAAAGTTATAGCTTCATATAATAATGTATAAATACATCATAGTAAAAGAATATTCTACCAAGAAATTTAATCTTTTTTGAAAAGAAAAAAAAAATTTGACCACATGACTTCTTAAAAAAGTTAGAAATTAGTTTAGAGTGAATATTGCTTTCTATGAATGGTTACAAAAAATATTTGACTTGGATGAATATTGGGAACATTTGGATTAAGATTTGAAATTTTGGATTTTATTGATAAAAAAAATATTCTGATTGCCACCCTATTTATTACTCCCTCCACTTTCATATGTTATTCTCAAATAAATTTACGAATTTTAAAATATTTATGTGGGATGTTGATTCATTCGTCTCAATATATTATTTCTAAATATCAAAAATCAAAGAAATACATTAAAGATAATTCGATAGAATTTGTTTCATATATTTTTATTGGTAACATTAATCTTTGTTATATATATATAAAAACGAAAATATGAAAAACCTTAAAATAATACAAGAAATATATTTTTATTTGTGACAAGCGAATTCAAAAAAGAAAATAATCATTTAACAGTTGGAAGTCTCAATGTATCCAATGGCGAACTATTTTGGAAGATGCAATTTAGATAGGTGTTGGACCTCTTGAGTTTTGATGATGACTACACTTTAGCAAATATGTGTTTAGAGATTTTGTGCAGGTCGATATCCGATTAATTGTGATCGTTGATAGTACCTATGCCTTAGCTTATGGAAACGTACATGTCAAAAGGTTTCAATTGATGTTAGGAAAAGCATATCGCTTGGGATGTAAAATGGAGACAGCAGATCTACTGTTCCCAAGTTGGATGTTCTAGCTAAACTGAAGTCTGGAGACAGCACACTGTTCCTGAGCTGAAGGTTGACTACGTTGACTAAAAATTCTGGTTATCATATTTTAATTATTTTTTTTAGTTAATGTATTTTAAATTAAATTGTTGCAGTAATAATTTATTAAAGTTAATTGGCAAATCGTTTTTGTTAAAGAAAATGAATTCAAGTTTTATTGGTTAAGATCCTTTATTTTAGGATCTATTTTTAGTAAATCCTGGATTTGTTAAAAATAGAATTAACTAACTTTGAATTGGTCTTAGCAATCTTTCTAACCGGTTTTTATTCCTAAAAAATAGCAAGCAATCATTCCCACTAAGATTAACCGTTTTACTAAACCGTTTTCTAAAAATAGCATGAAGTTCCAGCCATTAATTTGGGGAACAGGAATTACTACTGAAGAAACTGCTACTTTAGGGAACAGCGGTTATTAGGGAACATCGGTTATCAGGGAACAGCAGTTATCAGGAAATAGCGGTTACTGATTGCCTTAACCGTTTGTTTGATTTATTCAAAGGCTGAAGTATTAACCGTTTTGAGATTCATTCAGCATCATTCATTGATCCATGACTAAGGATAATGGGTTGGAATATTTTTCTATTTTTAGAAATTTATTTTATTATAAATAAGCTAACTAGCTCGGTTTTTTAGATGGAGAATTAACGCATGCTTTAAGAGAAAAATAATTTTTGTGCGTTTGATTTTGAAATTCTACAAGTAATATTTTGTGCTTTTAAATTGCCAATTAATTCATAATATTTACTTGTGCAACTCTTTGATTTATTTTAGAGAATTTCTATCCTTTTGTAAGGGTTTTTGAGAGTTTATGTAATTAGACTCGAGTGAGTCTAAGGGGGAAGTTAGATAGCTTTTAGTGAAGCTAGAGAGGATTAGCTTATTGTAAAGCTAAGTTTGTTGCTTTGAGTAAAGCAATTAGAGAGTGAAGAGTTGGCCTAGTTGTTTCGCTTCGAGTGAAGTAAGGTGTTTATTGTAATTGTAACTAATTGCCTTAAACATAGTGAAGTTTTTAGAAATCCCAAGTGGTCGTGGTTTTTCCTTTTGTTTAGGCCCAAAAGGTTTCCACGTAAAATCGTGTGTCTCTCTTATTATTTTGCTCTTAGTTTAAGCTTTATTTATTTTGAATAATTCCGCAAAAACAGGGCACAATCGCTTAAACTTGCAACAATAACAATTCACCCCCCCTCTTGTTGTTGTTCCCGTTCCTAATTGAATCAACAATTGGTATCAGAGCCTTGTTCCCAGAAGATCAGGAAACCCTGAGGGCAGATTCTGGTGTTCCCGAAAAATGTCAATTATGAACGAGCGAATGGAAGAAGGGTATTCAACTCAAAGACCGCCAATGTTCGATGGAAAATTCTATACATACTGGAAGAATAGGATGGAGATCTTCATCAAAGCGGAAAATTATCAAGTTTGGAGAGTTATAGAAATCGAAGATTTTGAGGTAACCACTACTAACTCCAACAATGAAATTGTTCCCAAACCTATAACCGAATATGAAAAAGAAGATTTTCAGAAAATGGAATTAAATGCTCTTGCTATAAAATTACTTCATTGTGGTCTTGGACCAAACGAGCATAATAGAATTATGGGGTGCAAATCCGCTAAGCAAATTTGGGACCTGCTTGCTGTTACCCATGAGGGAACAAGTGAAGTAAAACGGTCCAAAATTGATTTGTTAATGTCTAAATACGAGAGATTTGTTATGGAGCCAAGAGAAAGTATCCAAGAGATGTTCACTAGGTTCACCAACATAACAAACGAGCTTGTCTCTCTTGGAAGAATAATTCCCACTGATGAACAAGTAAGGAAGATTCTAAGGAGCCTTCCTCAAGATGAGCGCTGGAGGGCCAAGGTTACTGCTATACAAGAGTCCAAAGATTTTACAAAGTTTAATCTAGAGGAGCTGGCTGGTTCCCTAATGACGCATGAATTGCATTTGGGAACAGCAGACAGTTCCAGGAACAAGGGACTGGCTCTGGCAGCGGGGGAACAGGACGAATCAGAATGTGATGAAGAAGAGGCTGCTTTGTTGGTACGAAAATTCAAGAAGTTCTTCAGGAACAGCAGGTATGCAAATCAAAGAAACAACAGAGAAAGAAGAACAAAAAATCTTGAATGCCACAAATGTGGAAGTACCGAACACTTCATCAAGGATTGCCCAACATGGAAGAATGAAAAGGGCAAGGGAAAGACAAGAGATTCAAGAAGACCGTTGAACAAAGAAAATTTTAACAAGACTGACTTTCGTAAGGCCATGATTGCTGCATGGGGAGAAACTGAAAGTGAGAATGAAACTATTGTTCCCGAAGAAGAGGAGACAGCTAACCTATGTCTCATGGCTACACATAAAGGCAAGGAGAAGCAGGTAAATATTTCTAATTCATTTTCTGACCATTCATTCAATCCAAGTAAAAATGAATTAAAAGAGTTGTTAAAAGAGGCACAAGTTAAACTTGAAAATTGCAATGATAAGTGTCTCAAGTTAGAAAAGGAACTTAAGGTAAGCAAAGACCATGTCTCATACATAAACACCTTTAGACATGATGTCCAAAACAGATTTTTCGGTTTGTTGGACCAAAATATAATCCTAAAGGAAAATATGGAGAGACTTAAGAAGGAAAATGTTATTCTTAACATTGAGCTATCACAATACAAATTATTAGGCTTAAATGAGGAATTGATAGATGCATCTACTAAAGATTTATGCAATGATTTTCAATATTTAAAAATGAATTCGGAATCCAACCGTAACAACAATAACAATCTTGAATTAAATTCAAGAGAAAAAGGGAAAATCAAAATAACTCCCAAATGGATTCTAGATGCTAAAAGTAAGAAATCACAAGGCCTAAAATATTTTAAGAATAACAAAAGTAAGAAAGCTTACGTTGATCTTCCTAGAGACAGGTACTGTACCTTCTGTGGTAAAACTGGCCATCTGAAGGAACAGTGCACCAAAAGGGAACAGTATACTGTCTCTAACAGAAACTATGTCGATAACATTCAAATTGATAAATATGATTCATGTAAGATCGACAAGGAACCCAAGAAAGTCTGGGTTCCTATAATTAACAATTAATCATCTTACAGGTCCAAGTGAGGGGGAACAGCTCATGGTATCTCGACAGTGGGTGTTCCAAGCATATGACGGGTGACAAATCTAAATTTCTCTCACTTGAAGCCTATGATGGGGGAACAGTAACCTTCGGTGACAATATGAAGGGTGAGATAATCGCCAAAGGAAAGGTTGGAAGGTCATGTTCCCACGCCATTGATAATGTATTTTTAGTCGAGAATTTGAAACACAACTTACTCAGCATTTCTCAATTTTGTGATAAGGGTAACTCTGTAAACTTTACTTCTGAAAAGTGCATTATTTCTAGGAACGACACTGGAGACATCATTCTTGAGGGAAACAGAAAAGGGAACACTTATGTAGTGGACCTGGACACTGTTCCCAGAAACAGTCTAACGTGTCTAAGTGTTATAGAAGGCGACCCACTTCTTTGGCATAAGCGTCTAGGTCATGCTAGTTATTCATTGATTAATACATTAAGATCTAAAGACCTAGTTAGAGGACTACCATCAATAAAATTCCTTAAGAATGAAATATGTGATCCTTGTGCCAAAGGAAAACAAGTTAGGTCATCTTTTAAACCAAAGAATGTTGTGACCACCTCAAAAACGCTTGAATTATTACATATGGATTTATGTGGACCTATGAGAATACAAAGCCGTAGTGGCAAGAGATATGTGTTTGTTATTATTGATGATTATAGTAGATTTACATGGACTTTATTTTTAGTTAGTAAAGATGAAGCCCTTAATGAGTTTGTCTCTTTCGCTAACAAAATACAAAAATCTACCAATAATCAAATTGTTCACATAAGGTCAGATCATGGTAAAGAATTTGAAAATTCAAGTTTTATGAGTTATTGCAATGAACATGGAATAAGTCACAATTTTTCCGCCCCTAGAACACCACAACAAAATGGTGTAGTAGAAAGGAAAAATAGAACTTTAGAAGAAATGGCTAGAACTATGTTAATTGCTAGTGGTTTACCTAGAAATTTTTGGGCCGAGGCTGTTAATACTGCATGTTATATTTTAAATAGAGTATTGATAAGACCAATCACTTCTAAGACACCCTATGAACTGTTTAAAGGTGTTAAACCGAATATTGCCTATTTTCGTGTGTTTGGATGCAAATGTTTTGTACATGTTAATGGAAAACGGAATATAGGTAAATTTGATGAAAGAAGTGATGAAGCAGTATTTCTTGGCTATTCATCTCAAAGTAAGGCATATAGAGTCTATAACAAAAGAACAATGAGTGTGGAAGAATCCGTTCACATAATTTTCGATGAAACTAACTTTTTGTCAAGTGAACAGGATACAAAAAATTTTAAGATAGGTCTTGCAAATCTAGAAGAAGATGATGAAGAATTGAAAGTGCATGATCAAGAAACAGCTGGTGAACAGCCGGTTCCAGCAGAAGCAGAAAGTATTGATCAAGTTCAGGAACTGCCAGAACATCAGGAACAGCAGACTGTTCCCAATCCAGCTGTTCCCACAGATGAGCAGAACTATCCAGTAGCTGAACAGAATGTTAATCAAGCTGATGAACCAGAACATGCTACTGTTCCCACAAGAGATTTTATGCCAAAACCTTGGAGATATCAGAAATACCATCCTCTTGATTTGATTGTAAGTGATTTGAATAAAGGAACACAAACTCGATCTCAAATGAGAAATTTTTGTGCACATTTTGCGTTCCTATCATCACTCGAGCCCAAGAATCATGAAGAAGCTCTAAAGGATTCCGAATGGGTTGTAGCCATGCAAGATGAATTGAACGAATTTGAAAGGAACAAAGTATGGCATTTAGAACCCAAACCAAAACACAAGAAGGTAATTGGTTTGAAGTGGGTATTTCGGAACAAACTAGATGAGCATGGAATAATTGTAAGAAACAAAGCAAGGCTAGTGGTCAAAGGGTACAATCAACAAGAAGGTATTGATTATACTGAGACATTTGCTCCAGTAGCAAGGTTAGAAGCTATTAGAATTTTAATTTCTTTTGCTGCATTTATGAACTTTAAATTATATCAAATGGATGTGAAATGTGCTTTCTTGAATGGTTTTCTTGATGAAGAAGTTTTTGTTGAACAACCACCTGGCTTTGAGAATACCTCATGTCTTGATCATGTCTATAAGCTTGATAAAGCTCTTTATGGGTTGAAACAAGCTCCAAGGCAATGGTATGAAAGACTATCAAAATTTTTGATTCAAAATGACTTTGTTAGAGGTAAAATTGATAAAACCTTATTCTTTAAGAACAAAGGTTCTAATATATTAGTTGTTCAAATATATGTTGATGATATTATTTTTGGTGCCACAAATGAATTGCTATGTAAAGAATTTGCTAACCTTATGAGCACTGAATTTGAAATGAGCATGATGGGAGAATTAAATTTCTTTCTTGGTTTGCAAATTAAACAAACTGCTAATGGTATCTTTATTCATCAACAAAAATATATAAAAGAACTTCTTAAGAAATATGGCATGAATAACGCTAAAACCAATCATACACCCATGGCTACTAATGTAAGATTAGATGAAGATACAAATGGAACAAATATTGACCAAACTATGTATAGAGGCATGATTGGATCTTTATTATATCTAACTGCTAGTAGACCCGATATTTCATTTAGTGTTGGTTTATGTGCAAGATTTCAATCTAACCCTAAAGAATCACATCTAACTGCAGTGAAACGTATTTTGAGATATCTAAAGAGAACAGATGATTTATCATTATTTTATCCTAAAAGCGATGTCTTTGATTTGAAAGGCTTTAGTGATGCAGATTATGCAGGAGATCTTGTTAATAGAAAAAGCACGTCAGGTATGGTGCAATTTCTTGGCTCATGTTTAGTTTCGTGGAGCTCCAAGAAACAAAACACTGTTGCATTATCAACTGCTGAAGCTGAGTACGTAGCAGCAGCAGCTTGCTGTTCCCAAATGATATGGATAAAGCAGCAGCTAAGAGACTTTGGTATTAAGTATGCATGTGTTCCTATTTATTGCGATAATACCAGTGCCATATGCATATCCAAAGATCCAGTGCATCACTCACGAGTAAAGCACATTCATATTAGGCATCATTTTCTTAAGGATAATGTTGAAAATAAAAATATTGTTGTTAAGCATGTAAACACTAACGAGCAAATAGCAGATATCATGACCAAACCGCTCCCAAGGGAACAGCATGAGAAAATGAGATTGGAACTTGGCATGATCAAGCTGCATTAAAGGAAGTGACATATATGATTCTTAGAGACAAAATAAAAATTGAAAATGATCAATTAACCACAATAAACTTGATTGAAAGATCAATCATCGAAAGGATCAGGTACGCATTTTTTTAAGGTATATACTTTGAATGTTCTTATGATTGCATGATTATTTTGATCAAACGGTAGTAGCATAATATTATCACTTTCTTATTATAAATAATAATAAAAAATAAAAAAAAAATAAAAAAAAAAAAACAAAAAATTATATATATATTTTTTTCCAGCAATTTTTTTTGGGAAGTAGGAGTTGAATCATCAAATTCATCTGTCTCCATTCCGTGTATCTGTATCAAAATGCATAACTAAGGAAAATGGAACATTTAGTAACCGTCACCTCTCACAAATAAACCCACTCCCTCACGTTCCATCCTTCACTTCATAATCATTACCCTTTCCCTTTCACTCAACCCTAAACCGTCATTTTCCTTTGCTTTTCTCTCTAAAAACTTCAAATGAAAACCAAGAATATGAAACCAAAAATGAAGCAACCTGTCCCTCTTCGAGTTATCTACCCACCTTCTCACACTCACAAACCTAAGTCTTCATCAAAGGAACCAGAGGACACCCCTATGTCTCTGCAAACAAGTGGTAAAAGAACAAGAGAATCCAAGAAACCTTCAACCCACTCTACCAAGAAAATGAAGGTAACGCATTACTCAAATGCTGAAGAACTTTCTAAAGAAATGTCTGTAGGATTTGGTCTAGACAAAGAATGGTACGAATCTACAACTTTTCCTAAATTCCATGAAATTTTACAAACTCAAAAATGGGAATCACTTATGAGCGTATATTGCTGCAACCCCATTTACCCTGACATTATGCATGAGTTTATTTCTAATTTTGCTGTCCATGATGGAGTTTGTTCTAGTTCAATCAAAGATATTGATATTGAATTTGATAGTCTGACTTTAGGAGAGTGGTTAGGTGTTCCTGCTACTGGTTTTGACGTTTATCATGTTGGGTCAAAAATTGCGTTTTCTGGAATTGATGAGAAGGATGTCTGGAGATGTTTAGGCGTTAGGCAAAAGAGAGGTAAAGTGAGTCACAATGTTTTGTCCCCCTTACACAAGTTACTTTACAACATTGCTCGAAGGTTTATTTTACCACGAAATTCAAAACGTAGTGAGGTAAGTCTTCGAGATGCCACTTTGATTTACTGTATGGTGAACAATATAAAGATTAATTTTCCTTCCTTGATGATTTCGCATTTAAATGATTGTATAGCCAAAAGATGTATGGTAGGCTATGGTGGTTTGTTGTCCTGGATTTTCTCAAAATTTGGTGTTCCACTTGGAGAATATAGTTTTCCTATGGGTCCCAGTAACATGATAGGTGCAAAATGTTTGAGTAATTTGCGCCTTAGATTAAATGAGGAAGGGATCCTTGAAAATGCTGTGGAACAGATTGAAATTGATTCTGATGATGAGGAACAGGAGGAAGAGGGGAAGGAAAAGGAGGAACAGGAAGTAGAGGAAGAAGTGGAGAAGGAGGAACAGGAAAAAGAAGTTGAAAAGGAGGAACAGGAGATAGAAGGAGCTGGAGTTAAGGAACAGGAGGGTGTTCCTTCTGATAAGGAGGAAGAAGACAAGGGGATGGGACCTGAAGTTACTCTTGATGATGACTCTAGGGCTGAACCCAGTCATTTTCCCTCACCAAAGCCAACCACTCCACCATCCCATCATTTCCCATCACCACCACCATCACCAACACCAAGATCACCACCACCTGTTCAACCGTTTCAAAAACAAAGCTTTGATCAGGCAACCATTCCTACTGCTCCTTTATACTCTATTCTCCTCAAGCTTGATGATTTGCAGGATCGCTTCTTCAAATTTCAAGATGAGATTCGTGTTTCCCTAGCCTCATTAGCTGACCAGATGACTCAAATGGAGGCTCGTCTTGGTGCTAAATTGGACACAGTGGAGGTGGAAACAGAATATATTGATGAAGATGCCCCTGCTTCCTAGTTCTCTTTTAATATCTTTTATGTTTCATTGCTACTATCTCTGTCATCAAACAATTTCTTTGTCTTTAGGTACCAGCTGGGGTACACCTCTTAAACATTGTTAACTTTGTTAAACCTTTTTACATATGCTACTAACTGTTAGGTTTGATTAGTCATTGCTTATCATGCTTGCATTCATTGTTATTGCTTTTTTAATTTGTGCATCCTTATTCTCTCTTTGACTATAACTATATGTTTAGTGCTGTGGTTTGATTGCTTATCTTCTTTTTGAATGATGTCAAAAGGGGGAATATTTGGGCACAAACTTAAATAATGCTTGAGCATGGTTGAGATCTAGTTAAATCTATTATGTTGGACTTATGGATTAAGGTGCTGGTTTGGTTTCTGATGTTTGGTTTCGGATGTTTGTGTTGCTAGCTGTTAGTTGTTGCTCATTGATAATGAAACTATTTATGCTGAAATAATATAAAGTTGTTGTTTTGATTATTTCTAGAGTAACTGGTATCATGATATTTAGTTAAGAAGAGTTGTTTTGATCTCTAACATACTCTTCAACATTGGTTTACTCTATTTTGTTTTTAAGTTTGTTTGAAAAGTTTGTCATCATCAAAAAGGGGGAATTTGTTGGACCTCTTGAGTTTTGATGATGACTACACTTTAGCAAATATGTGTTTAGAGATTTTGTGCAGGTCGATATCCGATTAATTGTGATCGTTGATAGTACCTATGCCTTAGCTTATGGAAACGTACATGTCAAAAGGTTTCAATTGATGTTAGGAAAAGCATATCGCTTGGGATGTAAAATGGAGACAGCAGATCTACTGTTCCCAAGTTGGATGTTCTAGCTAAACTGAAGTCTGGAGACAGCACACTGTTCCTGAGCTGAAGGTTGACTACGTTGACTAAAAATTCTGGTTATCATATTTTAATTATTTTTTTTAGTTAATGTATTTTAAATTAAATTGTTGCAGTAATAATTTATTAAAGTTAATTGGCAAATCGTTTTTGTTAAAGAAAATGAATTCAAGTTTTATTGGTTAAGATCCTTTATTTTAGGATCTATTTTTAGTAAATCCTGGATTTGTTAAAAATAGAATTAACTAACTTTGAATTGGTCTTAGCAATCTTTCTAACCGGTTTTTATTCCTAAAAAATAGCAAGCAATCATTCCCACTAAGATTAACCGTTTTACTAAACCGTTTTCTAAAAATAGCATGAAGTTCCAGCCATTAATTTGGGGAACAGGAATTACTACTGAAGAAACTGCTACTTTAGGGAACAGCGGTTATTAGGGAACATCGGTTATCAGGGAACAGCAGTTATCAGAAAATAGCGGTTACTGATTGCCTTAACCGTTTGTTTGATTTATTCAAAGGCTGAAGTATTAACCGTTTTGAGATTCATTCAGCATCATTCATTGATCCATGACTAAGGATAATGGGTTGGAATATTTTTCTATTTTTAGAAATTTATTTTATTATAAATAAGCTAACTAGCTCGGTTTTTTAGATGGAGAATTAACGCATGCTTTAAGAGAAAAATAATTTTTGTGCGTTTGATTTTGAAATTCTACAAGTAATATTTTGTGCTTTTAAATTGCCAATTAATTCATAATATTTACTTGTGCAACTCTTTGATTTATTTTAGAGAATTTCTATCCTTTTGTAAGGGTTTTTGAGAGTTTATGTAATTAGACTCGAGTGAGTCTAAGGGGGAAGTTAGATAGCTTTTAGTGAAGCTAGAGAGGATTAGCTTATTGTAAAGCTAAGTTTGTTGCTTTGAGTAAAGCAATTAGAGAGTGAAGAGTTGGCCTAGTTGTTTCGCTTCGAGTGAAGTAAGGTGTTTATTGTAATTGTAACTAATTGCCTTAAACATAGTGAAGTTTTTAGAAATCCCAAGTGGTCGTGGTTTTTCCTTTTGTTTAGGCCCAAAAGGTTTCCACGTAAAATCGTGTGTCTCTCTTATTATTTTGCTCTTAGTTTAAGCTTTATTTATTTTGAATAATTCCGCAAAAACAGGGCACAATCGCTTAAACTTGCAACAACAACAATTCACCCCCCCTCTTGTTGTTGTTCCCGTTCCTAATTGAATCAACAATAGGCATTGCTAAAGATTAGTGTACCTGTATTCTGTGGTGTGATTTTTCCAATCAAGTTATTGTTGGCAACCAACAAATAACGAAGACTCGTAAACTTTCCAATGTTGACAGGTAACTGACCCGTGAGTTGATTATTTGATAAACTCAAAGTACTCAAATTTGTAAGAAGAGAAAAAGAATTTGGTATCTCACCATGTAATTGATTATTTGATAACTCCAAAATAATCAAATTTGTAAGAAGAGAAAAAGAATTTGGTATCTCACCATGTAATTGATTATTTGATAAATGCAAATCAATCAAATTTGTAAGAAGAGAAAAAGAATTTGGTATCTCACCATATAATTGATTATTTGATAACTCCAAAATAACCAAATTTTTCAGGAGAGAAAAAGAATTTGGTATCTCACCATGTAATTGATTATTTGATAAATCCAAATCAATCAAATTTGTAAGAAGAGAAAAAGAATTTGGTATCTCACCATGTAATTGATTATTTGATAAACCCAAATAAAACAAATTTGTAGGAAGAGAAAAAGAATTTGGTATCAGACCATGTAAAAGGTTATATGATAAATCCAAAAAAAGCAAATTTGTAAGAAGAGAAAAAGAATTTGGTATCTCACCATGTAATTGATTATTTGATAAATACAAATAATTCAAATTTGTAAGAAGAGAAAAAGAATTTGGTATCTCACCATGTAATTGATTATTTGATAAATTCAAATAAATCAAATTTGTAAGAAGAGAAAAAGAATTTGGTATCTCACCATGTAATTGATTATTTGATAAATCCAAATGAATCAAATTTGTAAGAAGAGAAAAAGAATTTGGTATCTCACCATGTAAAAGGTTATTTGATAATTCTAAAGTTTTCAACCTCTTTAAGAATCCTAATTCATAAGGAAGTAATCCCGAAAGATTGTTTCTAGAAAGATCCAAAACTTGAAGCTTTTGAAGTTTACTAAACTCTGGCGATATTGTACCAGAAAAGTCGTTCCGAGTAAGGGAAAGGCACCGAAGTTCCGACATATTAACAAATAAAGGGAGTGGACCATTGAAGCTGTTAAAGCTAAGGTCGAGATATTGGAGTTTTGTAAGAAGAGAAAGAGAAGACGGGATATGCCCATAAAAATAGTTATCATGGAGAGATAGGTCTTGCAGGTTTGTAAGAAAACCGATTTGAGGAGAGAGAGTACCACTGAGGTTTAAGTTGGAGATGTTCAGGGAAATGACAGTGGAAGAGTGAGAAGACGAAGAGCAAGTGACGAACGACCAATTGCAATGGTGAGTAGTATTTTTCCAAGATGATAGACTTTTATGAGGATCATCTTTAATGGAAGATTTAATAGCTAATAATGCTTCTTGTTCTGATAATATTCCGCCATTGATGAAGCTAATATTCAGACAGTGAATAAACAAGAAGAAAACATGAATTCGCATTTTGTTATTTTTGTTGAGATACATGATGAGAGAAAAATGAAAGACTATTTATAATGTGTTAAAATAATCTATAAAAATCTAGGATTTTAATTAAATATAAAAAATATCTAAACTAAAGAATAAAAAAATTAAAAGTATCTAAGATTATTAATAGAAGTTTCTTGAAAAAGTAATTAAAAAATAAAAATATTTAAGATATTTTTAGCGAACTTGTAACTAAACTAATCACTATAAATATTCATTGATGTAATCAATTTTGAGCAATGAATAAGAATAGTCATTTTACATATTCACTTATCTTTCTCTTCAAATAAATCAATTTGCTATTTATCATCTAAATTTTCCTACACAATGCTATGTAGTTCTTTTTGAAAGCAACTTAGGATACTACTTTAATGTATCCTTAAATATGTATCTATTGTATTCGATTATAGCAAATAATTTCAAATATTTTAAAAGTAAATTGAATTATATGTTAAGGTCATATGGTGTTTTTAATCAAAATTTATTATTTAGATTGAATTGAACTTACTTGTTTTTAATCAAAATTTATTATATTAAACTGATTTTTCCACATCAATGAAATTTATTCTTATTGATTTCGTATTCTTTTTTTTATTCAAAATTACTAATTTTGATTGAATTAAAACTTTTTTTAACTCAAAATAAAATTTTAACTTAAAACAACTTATTTTTACGACATAAGCTGATTTTTACTGATTTAAACTAAATTTTATCAAACTGTAATTATTTTTATTAAATAATATGAATTTAAGATGAATCTAATAAGTTCTTGATAAAAAAAATAAATATCAAGAATTAAGTTTGATTAAGTGGGAATGATGATTTCTTCAAAAAAAACTAAGAATGATGATCAAAGAACGAAGTCATAATTGGGAGACGTTTGATAAATCTATTTTCATGTTTATTCAATGGTAATGAAAATTAATGAAAAACAGATTTTGATCATATAATAAAAATGCTCCTTCCACCATTTTTATTTTGCTACGCAATACATAAAAACCTTCCATTTTTATTTTCGTATTGTAGCAAAATTAAATGAATAAATGAGTATGTTTGTACTCTAAGAATCCTCCCCAAAGATTTTTTTGGCAAGATACATAAATGTTATTTTGCACTAACATATAATTCGAATCCATCAAGTAATAATGAATGAAAATAATTTTGTAGAAGAAAATTTTTTTTATTAGAATAAGACAATCAGTTAAATAATTTAATATATTCAAATATATTAAAGTTTATTTTTATTCTCATCAATTAATACAATAATTAATCGCATTACTAGTAAGCTACATAATATAGTGCACTAACTCAAAACAATTCAAGCTACATATTTTCTCCGTCCCTTTCAATTTATTTCTAAAAGTAATAATTTTTCTTATAACATATTACATATATAACTTTTACGCGATTCAGTGTGTTATTTCGATCATTTATATATTGAAATATGCAAATCTAAAAATTATAAAAAGTTAATATTATGAAAGGATGCGATTAGACAATTCAAACAAGATCTCACTTGACTATATTTCTTCTTACACATTAATTACAATAGATAAACTAAGCTTGAACAATTAATACTATCAAAATCGTAATGTAGCAAGTATTTCAGAACCGAGAAAGTAGATATTTAGCTATACAAGTCTACTAAAAATCTTAAGTCAACCATGACTTTAATTAATGGAGCATAAGCTATTAAGGCCTCAAGGTACAACTTTGTCTTTATAGACAAGACTTTGACCTGTATTAATCAAATAGACCCATGCCCCTCTGAAACCTTCGTTACGCTTACGCTTACGGAGAGATACTCTCTCCATCTTATGAGAAAGCATTATATAATTTAAAGATTTGACGACCCGTTTAGTTAGTGGTACTAAATTGTGGTAATGGGAATGATTTATAGTGTGAAATTTCATCAAAAGTTTCATATCATTCCCATGGTAATGAAACTTTGATCACAAAAAAATTTTTTGTTTACGAATTTTCATTACCACCTAATACCATCTCTCCCAATGGTAATGCATTGGAATAAATTTTATGAAGAAAATTAGATGATTGGAGTTGGACAAGTATGGTCATCAAGGTAGCCAAGAGATTTTTCAACTAAAATTATACTAGATTTTCATTCTCATTACCACCGTTTATTACTACCTACCAAACGAGCCGTGAGTGTTTTTTTAAGTCATACGTTATTAATTCAGAGAGAGAACGAAAATATATAATTATTTAAGGAATTTAATTGTGTGGGTATGAACTAAGTTGGTTGGAGAACGAAGAAAATTTTGACATCATCAATTTCCTTCATTTGGGAAGGAAACAGTCTAAAAACTAAGCTTTAGATTGTATATTTAGGATATGTTATATACTTTATTATATCTTTTCACACGAGAGTTGTTTCAATTACAAGAGTAATGTAGTTACAACACATACCTTCTTCAAAACAAATGCTAAATTGATAGGTCGTTTATGTACTATCAAACAAATCCTAATATGTAACTAGTACAGCGGCAGTTAGGGTCGAATCCACAGGGAACAACGTAGTAAATGATTATTTTCCGGCTACCAATTGATCCTTAGTAACACACAATTTCAGAGAATATATGTCTAAACTAACTAAATGACTAGAATACAAGCAATTAAATTAGAAAAGTAAATTAATGATATTAAAACATCTAGGGATAAATTTCCCCACTAGCATGATATGATGACAATGAGATCCTACTACCCTTATTACAATCATAACCAAGTTCAATAGGATGAATACACCATTAAAGATACTAATAACTCCTTTCAAAGACTATTAGCTTCACTACCATACTATCAAACCTATTTTCATGGAATCAAGTATAGTAATGACATTGAGCATAGTATTCTATAAGATCCAACAATCAAATCTATCTATTTTCATGAAGATTATCAAGCCCTTGATCTAAAAGGCAATTCAGTCAACCCTAACTTTCGTTAGCGATTGAATGAATTGTTAACCACAATTTCCAAAATTTCTATTGAAAAACATGAGTTAACTAGCATAAGAAACCAAGCATGAACAAGGATTATGCATAACAAAAAGGGATTAGGATTCAATAATTCATCATCAACATCATGGCTAGGGTTCCATTTAACCCTAGATTAAGAAACTACTCACACATATCAAATGCAACAAAACAAGAAATAATTAAAGAAAACATGATTAAAAGTAATAACAAGGAAAGGATAAAGAAATATTACTTGAAATCGAATACCAAATGACGAACGAAAGTAATTGAAAGTTACAAAGTTTCTTCCTCCCTAAAATGAAGAATTAATTGTATCTAAAAAGCAGAGAAAATGTTGCTCCCCCCTTTCGGTTACATTCCTCATCATTTAATAAAAATCGTGAGGAAAAACGGTTATAGAGCAGGACCGGACCGGGTCTCTGGAAGACCGGACCGGATTTATGAAGACCGGACCAGGTTTCTGGAAGACCGGACCGGGTTTCTGAAGACCGGACCGGGTCCGTGGGTTGAACATTCAAGCAAGTGATTTTAGATAAACCCGGCCGGTTTTTAGACTAGACCCGACCGGGTCCTGGGCTTAGATGCTTACATTCCTACTTCTTGCTTGAAATCACCCGGGTATGAAAATACCCGCTCGGGCTCATCATCTTGTGCTTACTTTTCTTCATGAGAACGCGGCAAAAGTACAAACGAGACTCAGCGGGACTAAAAGCATGTCCGAATGGGCCCGTGAGCTCACAAAAGTGTCGTAATGCGGTCTCGAACTCTGCCAAATCTCGAAGCACGCATTCTAATGCTCAGGAGTGATCCGCTTCCAATACAAGAGTGGAGTAAAATGGCCTGAAATAATCAAAGACACACAAAACTCCAACCAAGCGTAAAACCACATGGAAAATGCGAAATCACACATCAAAATGCCATAAAATGCAAGGGAAGGGAGCATAAAAATATAGTACAAAGTGCATACATCATAAATATTCCATTAGAAAGGAATGACAGATGAGATTTGAACCACTACAAAAAAAAGGTGAAATTCCGACTAAATCACCGACTAATCGAAAACAGTCGGAAATTTCCGTGTAACTTACTGACTAACTGTAGTCAGTCAGACATTCCGACTAAATTCCTACTAGCCCAAAATTGTAGGAAAATCCGACTAATCACCGACAGAAAAGATAATCGGAAATTTCCGACTGCCCAATATAGTCGGTATTTAGTCTGAATATTTGGAGGAGGAGGGTTGGCCGGAATTCAGTCGGTGGGTATTCGGAATTTTATATTTACAATTTCCCAATCGCCGTCCTTTTCCACCCTTTTCCCTCTATTATCCTCAAATTCTACAACCAAACATACCTCACACTCTCAAAAATTTCTTCTCCCTACCCTAAACAATTTAATTTCTTCTAACAAAAATATCATATAAGTATTCAACAAAATATCAAGGTATGTTATTTCTATAAAAGTCATATTTAATTATTTATTATTTTAAATATGCTTTATGTTATATTTATTATGTAATGAAAGAAAATTAATAAGCTTTTTGGTGCAGACATTTATTCGTAATAATTATAAGTACTTACTAGAAGAAGTAGTTTTTCTCTTAATTATATTCTCCTATGTACTATAAAATGTGTTAGAAATGATGAAAATATGTTACTCAAAGCTAATGAAATTCAACATCGTATTCTTTACTTATAGTAATACCTCCCCGCTAGTTGCAACAATCAAATTTTGCATAAAGATAAAAAAAAAAATTTAACTACTAAATTAACTAAAATTTTATTTTTGCAATTTATTAGCATAAGTAAAGTTTACAATACTGGATTTCACTAGATTTGAGGAACATATATTCAACATTTCCACTTTTTTATTGTGCATAGGAAAGTATTAATAAGAGAAAAACTACTTTCTCTACTAGTAAGTACTTGTAATTATCATGAAAAAATTGGCTGCACCGAAAAGCGTATTAAATTTTTTTAAAAGAATTACCGACTATTTTCCCACTGAAATTCAGTCGGAATTCAGTCGAAAATTTCAAAATTCAGTGAACAGTCGGTAAATTGAAAAGTCGATTCCCTTTTCAGCTGTTTTTGTTAAATTATTTTACGGATTTCATAAATTGTTATTTCGCAGAATAATAGACTTACGTAGTGAAAGAAGTTGGATGTATACGCGAAGTTGTAAAGGAGTTTATAATATTAGATATTTAGAAGGGGTTGAGAAATTTCTACAATTTGCAAAGAAAAAAAATCATCTGATCTTTAATAATATTTTGAGCACAGTTCAAATCATCTGATCTTCTTTTGTCCTATATGCAGCTCTATATAAATTAGTTGTCATATAATTCATAGCACACTAAACTAATAATATAACATGTATTATTTGTTATATTTTTCATGTATATACCTCTTACCCACGGTTCCCACCACTAAAAAAAAGGCGTTTGGTGACAAAAAAAACTCAAAAAAATCGCCACCCTTTTACGCAATCCGGTCGCGTGTTTTACGCGACTCTATCGCGGTTCACTCGCGTGTTTTACGCGACTAGATGTACTAAAAATCACTGCAAAGTTTAAACGATCGTTATTTCTTGCTCGATTATCGGAATTGGGCATATAATATAACGTTGGAAAGCTCTTGAAGTCTAGTTTCTAATGCCGCAAAACCTTGCATTAATGCGAGTTTTCTACAAAAAGTTATGGCCAAAAGATTGAACATGTATCAAATTTCAGCATAACACAAACTTTAAACGATCGTCATTTCTCGCTCGGTTATCGGAATCGGGCATATAATATAAAGTCTAGGTTCTAATGCTGCAAACATTGAAATTATGTAATTTTCCTATCAAAAGTTATGGCCAAAAGAGTGAACATGTATCAAATTTCAACACAAGCAATTGTTTTTTTTAAATTAACGATCGTTATTGATGATTACCGAATCTTTTTGGTGATTATTTTCATTTGTCATAGTGTTTTGATATTGAATTTTAGTTCAAAGAGTTTTGTTAGAGAGAAGTTAGAGAGATAAAGTTATGAAATTTCATTAAGGGCGATATTGAAATTTCAATATATAAAGGGTGGCGACACAATGAAAAAGATGGCGACTTTTAATAATGCCCAGAAAAAAAAACTAAACCTATTAAAAATGTCGGCTTTGCAATTTTAGACCTACTCGCAAATTTTTTCAGTTAAATATGATTCATTATCCAGCTAGTCCTCAATTTATTTTTTAATATTTGATATATTTATTCACTCCATAAAAATTATCAAAATAAGTACACTTATCCAAAATATTTAAAGCTTTAATTTACAAGTCTACTAAAACCTAAGTCAACCATATGACTAAAATTTTACACAACTTTAATGGATCATCATCCACTTAATTAGAAAGCTTAACTTGTAGAAGTCGAATGGAGCATCATCCACGTTAGAAGACTTTAGCGACACATTGGTTCCAGCCACAAGCATTCAACACGTTATACTTTATACCAATTATATAATCCGTCAATCACTCTTAATTTGTCCTGTCTGCTATTTCAGTTCATCTCAATGAATTTGACCAATATTTTTTTTCTCTTACGAAATTTACCTAATTTTTCTTTTTAGTTTATCCTATCAAATGAACTCAATTTTTAGTTTTAGTAATGACTCACACTCCTCCTTTAATGAGTTATCACTACAACATTATATACTCCTTCTTTAATGGTATATATAGTGGATTTAGGGATATATTTATTAGCCTCTTTAGCAGCATAATAAAAAATCATACTAAAGCATTCCGCGATATAGGATCTAGTGAAATTTCTCATAAATGTCGCTATAGGCTGTAGCAAAAATTACATATGTCACTAAAGGCCAAATAAAGTGTCATTAAATCACTTTATAGTGAAACTTAATACACTAAAAATTTAAATCAATGAAATTTTTTTAAATATCACTAAATCCTATGACGCGAAAAGTTAGTTTTATTGTAGTGTATCCACCTTGAACTATTATAACAATTACATAAAGTTTACACAAATTGTTGTGAGAGACGGTCTCTCCGACAGACGCATTAGATATATGGGCAAAATATCCCAATTAATACAAAATTAAAGAGAAAATAAAAATGTGGGCTTTTTGTTTTGAGGTCGTCTCTTTGAGAGACGGTCTCTCACAAGAGTAGTTGTAAAATATACATACAACCAAATTGTGAGTAAAAGATATAAGTAGGATGACAAGATCTCAATGTGTTTGTTGTGTCCATGAAACACCAAATTTTGAGCAAGACAATGTTGAATTACAGTTAGAATTGTATTAGCTTTATTACATGCTTCATTGTAGCTTTCCTTTGATCACATAATTAGTTATTAGTTGAACTAAAATAAGAATTAAATCTGCTATATTTAATAAAAATATAATCTCTTGTTTATTCTAAAAAGTTCTTTCATCTTGGATTTTCTTTATTATTTTATTTGATCTATAGCATTAAAAAATAAAATAACAAATAAATAATTTGTATAATTACTATTATTAAAAAATATTATTTGTATCATTTGTTTGAAACAAACGATACAAATAATCTTTGGTTTTCAAAAGGTACAAATAATGTGTTATTTGTAACCTCTTATTAATAACCCACAATATAAAATACAAATAGCCTTAAACCATAGATACAAATAAGACTTTTTCCACTAGCAAAATACTTGTTAAAAATGTGAAAAACCCCGACATCGCTAAATGAGTTACTTTGTGTTCAAGAACTGACAAAAGAACTTGAAGGCAAGGCATGCTTCATCAAATAAGGATCATCCTACTAAAGGTAATCTGACTTAAACCTGATGAGATGAAATTAGTATGTTTCATTATTTGATATATAGTGGCTATATCTCGAATTTATTAAACTTTACCTCTTACTTTTAATTTTAATAAATAAAAATAAAAAAATAAATAATACCAAAACTAAATAAGGTCCTAATTTAATTTTCCCACACAATATCATACAACATGTCACTATTAGTAGGAAGTGTTTCTGAACAAAGGTAATATAAATGACGACATAGTAGTGTAGTGTTTTTCAATTATTTTTGGGTTAATAGTTACTCAGTTTTTTTTTTGATATTTTCTTTTTCCGACAAAATCATTGAATCTAGGTATTCAAGTATAGATTGTTAATTTATTGTATTTTAGTGATTAACTAGTGTAGAAACCCGTGCAAAGCACAATTTTTCAGCATCGACATATATAAACATATGATATAAAAAAAATAAAGTGAGAGATATTATGTAGTAGAAATACTCAATTTTGATAGTTATATGTATAAATTAACTCTATAATTTTAAAAATTGTCAACAATATATTATGCAATATATTATAGGAAAAAATATTTCTAAAAGGCCAACATTTTGGCCATCTGCAAATAAAAGGCCAATGTTTCATTTATTCTTTAAAAATCCAACCTTTTGCTCAATTTTGCAAAGAAAGAGCTATTTTACCGGTCATCGGTAAAATCATTAAATTCCTATACCAACCAAGTCATAGTTGTCAGTTAGACTTTATTTCAAAACATAAAAGTTACTATCTTCTTCTTCACACATGGAATTACCTTCTTTAACCAAAAATAATCTAACCTTCAACATTCTTGTGATGAAGGTTCAAGCAAAATTTTAAGGCAACTTCCCTTTCTTCGGTATTGCAAAGGAGATTTCGAGAAAAACATCACAACACAAGTAAGTTTTTAATTTTAAATTCGCAATTGATACTTTATTATTCAACTGATAATTGTTCGATTTTTGCTTAGACATTAGGTTTCACTCTTGAGGTTGGGCCTCATCTTCTCATCCAACATACCACACTGTGCCTCTAGCTCTACCAATTTTCCAAACATAACATCTGAATTTTATGGAAATTTGAATTCTTCATCCCACTCAAAGAAGGACACAATCACCATTCTTGAAAACAACATAAAAACAAAATTAACACTTTCTTACAACCACTAAAAAAAACACCAGATGACTACGGGTCCTTCCCGTCTCCATCCTGTCGCGATCACCCATATGGTGACAGAATGGAGACAGGAAGGACCCATAGCCATTTTTGTCATCGCCATCAGTATTTCAAGTAGTGATCCTGTCTCAATTGTTTGCGTCAGAAACCTAATGTCGTCACCATTTTATATCTTGAACTCCCTATTATATTTCAATATTATTATTGTATTATTATTATTGTATTATTATAAATATTATTTTATTATTATTATTAGTATTTTATTATTAATTAATACTCCCTCCAATTCATTTGAGTTGTCCTATTTAGTTTTTTGACAATATTCATTGATCACTCTTAACTGGTATTTTATTCTTAATCTAGACGTCAAAATATAGTCATGTGGGATCTTGTTTGATTCTTCTCAATATAAATTTTATTAATATCAAATTTTTATAATTTTTAATTATGCACAATTAAAGATATTTAGAATTGAATTAGTGCATTGGATAGTGTGCCAAAACTAAATGAGACAACTCAAATAGATTGGAGGGAGTATGAATTAAGAGTTTATAATTTATAATTTAGGTTTTATTTTAATTAAAATAACAATAAATATATAAAGTTACATAAAACTAAAATAAAAAAATAAAATATATGCGACAAAATAAATTATATAAACAATAAACTAATTATATTAATATGGAAAACAATAACAAATATAATACAAAAGGTTTAAAATACTAAATTTACATATAAATTATTTTTGAATAAAATATACAACATCCTAAATCATCTACTAATTACCACTACCACTTCCACCACCCCGCCGCATACGAGACCTGCACGAGTCGCCTGGAGCACGTGTGTTACGAGATCCTTGGGAACTACGAGATACACCGCGACTTCCACCATGAAATTAAAAATTGATATTATCAAAAAATTCATTATTTAACAAATAATTAAAAAAACTAATAGCTAAATTACCAACAAACAAACACAGAAAAATTCAAAAATTAAAAAACAAAATCTGAAATTAAACATTTGGACAGATAAATCAAAAAAATCTAAAATAAAAAAAAGTCAAAAAAAAAAAAGATAAATAACTATCAAGAATTAACAAAAAAAATCTACCAACAACAACATACAACAATGTGAAATAATAGAAAAATCTACATATAAAATAAAAAATTAACAAAAATAATCATATAAACAAAAAAATTAACAAAAATCAACATATAAACTAGAAAAATTAACAAAATCTATCAACATTAAAAATTACCAACACGTACAGCAACATACAAATTAAAAATTATCAAAAATGAACAAAAAAATGGATGATACACAAACTGAAATTTACCACCAACAACATACAAATTGAAAAACAAATCTACATATACACTATCATCAAATAACAACAAAATATGAACTATCAAAAAAAAACTAAAAAAATGTTAGAAAAATAACCGAAAATAGATAATGTTGGTTGAATAAATGTTGAAGGTTGAAGGTTGATGGTTGAAGATTGAAGATTGAAGAAGATTGAAAGTTGAAGAATAAGTGCAAGAGATTGAAGTTTGAAGGTGTAAGTGAAAAAATAAAGGTGAAAATGAAAGTGAAAGTGAAAAATTTATAAACCCAAGTTCCCTCCTTTCACGAATTTGAATTCTCACAGAATATTAATGGCAAAGGGATAAAGACGGAAAATTTATCATCTTAATGGCCAATTTGGGAAAGAATATAAATTATCTCTTATGTTTGGTCCTCTACGAACAGTTCCCAATTTCGCCTTCAATTTGTGATAACATCTTAACATTAACTGAGTTTGCACTGTGTCCACAAGAAGAAGAACCACACCTACTCATTTGCAGCTTCAATGAACTGAAAGAGTGGAGACAAAGAGAGAGAAAGAGAGAGAAAAAAAAAACCAGAGACAGACATCGAATGAAGATTTTCAGGAAAAGTGAAGAGTTTATTAGGTTAAGATATTAACTTGTTTTACTTTTTTAAATTACTAGGGTTAACCTATTATAGTAGGTAAGCATTACCTGGAAACTCTTTCTTTACAAAAATGAGCAAAAGGTTGGATATTTAAAGAATAAATAAAACATTAGCCCTTTATTTGCAAATGGCCAAAAGGCTGGCTTTTTCGAAACAAATTTTCCTATCTTATATTCTCTAATATACTCAATTTATCTATAAGTAAATGCTAATTAAAGATATTTTAATGGTAGAGATATTGGCCAAAATCAAATGCCATGTCATTTTTATTTAGCCAATAAATGAGTTACATTTCGCAAACTCTCTTTAATTGTGACATTTAGAATTTTCCAAATTTTTTAGTATAATGTATGATTATTATTTAATTTTGAACTAATTCAAATAACATAATAATTTAAATAAATATATTTTTAAAAATAGTTTTTTTTCTTACGTATAAAATTTTTTTTGAAATAATTGTTTTCTTAAAATTTTATATTAATTTTGGTACAAAGAATTAATGTAATAAAATGTTTTAATACTTATCTTATTTAGTTTAAATTTATTGAGGAAAATAAATTTTCATGCAATCAATTATGGCCTTACTAAAAATACTTACCAATTATTTATTTATATAAATAATACTCCATCTCATAAATTAATTAATTAATGATTTTCTATAATTTATGCAGATCATCTATTTTAGTAATTAAGTTATTTTAACAACAAAAAAAGTAATTAAGTTATTTTAAGAGAGAGGAATTAAGTTATAATATAGATAAATTTTTTTATCTTAATTAAAAAATTAAATAAATAATAATTTATTTATTTAACTAATAATAATAATAATAATATAATTGGAAAAACCATCTCATAAATAAATAAATTAATGATTCTCTATAATTTAGGCAAATATTATATTTTAAGAATTAAGTTATTTTAAGAGAGGAATTAAGTGAATTACATGTAAGCAAATGAAGTCCACTAATATTATTACATTTGACAAATATTATTACATTTGGCAGTTTGTCTTGAACTATGACATGTGTCATTTTCCAAGTCTTTTAGTAACTATGATTAGAGGTGTTCATTCGGGTGATAGGGTCGTATCGGACGGGTGTCATTCGGTTCAGTTGTATTTCGGATCGGTTATTTTTCGAATGCGTGTTACGGCGGGTCACACTCGGGTCAGGTCGGTTAGTCACGGTTTGGTTGAAGATCAGTTATCTGAGCTCTCGGGTTAGCATCGATTCGGTGTCGGTTGAAGTTCGTGTCGAGTATTCAATCGGTCTCGGGCTATCATCTGTTAATAATTGGTTCGATTTTACCGGGTACAGATCGGGTTCGGGTATTATTTTCCAGTAGAATTCGGCTACAAATTACTACTACTAATTACTATAGATCGAGTCAATATCAGATTAAGTTGTTAGACATTTTTTAATTGATCATAAGATTCCCCTTAGTTAAGGCAAAATAGTTAAAATGCAAATTAGTTAGTGATTATTACTTTGTTATTTTTACTTGTTGACTGTAAATTAAAATTAAAGTTTTTTCATTTTTCATCTAATTTGATTAATAATAGTTAAATATACATTGACCATTGATTATTAACTCTAAATATAGGAAACCATGTATGTATAAAATTTAATTTATTAAAATTTGTGTTACTTTATTAGATTAACTAATAAGATGATTGAATATGAGTCGATCATACCACTATGTTAAAAATTGGTTCAAGTTTACAGCATTTCGATTGAAAATTCGTTCGGGTTAAGTCGGTTTTAGCCTGATCAAGTTCGGTTTTGAGCATGATTCGGGTCGGGTATGACGGTTATATGTCGGTTATAAAAATCGATCGCAGTTCGGGTTCGATTTTACGATTTTCGGTCGTAAATCGGTTCGGATAATGTCGGTTCGATAAACCTAAGAAAGAAACATATTTTCGGGTCGATTAACTTTCGGTTTCGGGTCGTGTCACTTTTGAACTGCTCTAACTATTGAGTTAGATACGCAAAGTATTGTCTTATTTAAACAATAAAAAAATTAACACTCTATCAATGATATTTTTGAAAAGTGAAACATGTGTTCATATATTTTATAAGCTAATAAGGAAAAAGTACTATAAAAAATGCAGATGAAGTTTTAGAGTTATATATACATAATGATATTCAAATTAGCATTGTTAAAGGGTCTCTTTAAAACACTCTGATATTAATCAATTACTTAAATTAATACGAAAGCTTAATACTTATATCAAGCTACTATGTCGACAATATAATCAGTTACTTAACTAACTATATTTTCCACTAAACATCTATCAAGATATTTAATTATTAGAGTTTAAAATATAAAAAACAACATTAAAAATAAAATTTACAAGAATTTTAAATATCAAAATTTCTGTAGAAAGTTCAATAGAATTCCGTTTATAAATCGAATAATCTAAATTGAATTTTTTTGACTTAAAAGAGTCAACTTTCAAGTAAAAAACCAATGTTTTAAAACAAAAACCAATCAGTGGCACAATTGACGAATCTTCCATCAATTAAATCGCCTTGCAGGGTGGATTTTTTCCTCAAACAATACAACATATCAAAAAAAAATTAAAAAATAATTTTACATTATTTATTTTTATTTATAAATTTGAATAAGCTTAATTTATATTGATTAGAGATCTTTAATTCAAGTCATATCCCAAAAGTTTTCTAAATGTGGATGATGCTCCTTTCGACTTCTACAAGTAAAGTTTTCTAACGTGGATGTTACTCCAATAAAATTGTGGAAAATTTTTAGTAAAAGCTGAGTTGGGTAATTTTAGTGGACTTGTAATATGAAGCTTAAAATCTTTTGGGTAATTTTAATAAATTTGTGGGGTGAATAAAAAATTTTAAATAATAAATAATTAATTAAAGGGTACGTTTGGTAGCTAAAGTTTTCTAACGTGGATGATGATCCATTAAAGTTGTTTAAAATTTTAGTAATATGGTTGACATAGGTTTTAGTAGACTTGTAAATCAAAGCTTTAAATATTTTGGTAAAGTGTACTTATTTTGATAATTTTTATGGAGTGAATAAATATTTTAAATATTAAAAAATAAATTAAGGGCTAGTTGGATAATAAATTATATTTAACTGAAAATTTATCAGTAGGCTTAAAATTGCAAAGTCGACATATTTTAATAGGTTTAGTTTTTTTGTCACCACCCACCTTTTTTGTCACCACACAAGTTGTAGTTTTACAATATTACAATTTTCATTTTTGAAACATAATCCCTATAAATCTAGATTAACAATTCTAAACCTTCGTTCCCCAAACTCCAAATTAGTGTTTAAATAACAATATTTCAATCTAAAACTGATTAAAATAATATGAACCCTTTGTTTCCGAAGCAATAAACTAATATTTTGCATTTTCATTTTCATTCCTGCATCGCATTGTATTTTCAATCTGGTAACGTTGAACTGGACCCACTACAACATATTTAACTTTTCGCGATATTAGATTTAATGGTATTAAAAAAATACCATTAATTTATATTTTAGTGTTACAATTATTTGGTTTTATTTTAAAATTCACAATAAAGTGATTTAGCAACACTTTATTTGGTTTTTAGCTGCAAATATAATTTTGACTATAGTCTATAGTGACATCTATGAGAAACGTCACTAGAATATTAGCATTAGTTTTGAAAATGATATTCGGTTACTCTATATATACATATATTAAAGTTTTGTTGATTTGGTTACTCTATATGATATTTGGCGTCAACGCCAATGTAATATAAAGTCATGGGTTCAAATTTCATCTGCCCTTTATTTTTAATAGAATATTAGCATTAGTTTTGAAAATGATATGTGTTATTTACTCTTGTAATCTAATATTTTTGTTCCCAAATGAAGGAAATAATGATTTGAGCATTTTCATACACAATTTCGTTTAAATCTACCTCTATTGAGCTTCACTATTTTAGCTTAGTTTCCATAAATAATTTTCTCCATATTGAGTAGACTTGTACTAAATATCTAGTAATATGTAGCTTTAGCCTTCAAATGTTTTGAGCAAGTATATTATCTAGTACTAATATAGAAATCCGTTTAATGCACTGTGTTATTATTATTATTATTATTATTATTATTATTATTATTATTATTATTACTATTATTATTATTATTATTATTATTATTATTATTATTATTATTATTATTATTATTATTATTAAGATATAGGAGTATAATGATTTTTAAACAACGATATAATTATATATTATCTTTATCAAGTTAAAATTTACACGTTAAAATTTTATAGTCAATATAATTATAACAAATTAATAATAGTCATATTTTTTTCACTTCCCTTGAAAGTATACTATTCCGTCCCTTTAAATTAGTGGCAAAGAGAAATTGATTATTTTAAAAAAATGTGGATATTTTATATTAATTAAAGAAAAAATAAATTGTGTGAAAAAAATTAATAAATGAGACTTAACATGTATGTAGACCTGGGAAAATTTGTTCCGACCTGAAAATGAACGCGGGATCCGACCCGACAAAACCCGAACCCGACCGACCCGAAAGCGACTTAGTCCGAAACATGACCAACCCGATAATCACCCGACCGAAAATGACCCGACCGGAAACCGACCCGTTTTGACAGATTTAATATCAATTTTTAGAGTAATTTCAATGTTAGAATTCATTTCAAGTAAAATTTTAGTTTTCAAAGTATCTCAACATATTGAGTATATCACTTGAACCCTAAAACTCATCAATAGATCTCAAAAAACACGTATTTAACGTCTTTTTAGCCATCGTAATTATTTTTCTTTAAAAACAGGACGTTATAATCATCTTAATTGAATACATGTATCTTGTTAAATCAGTCAAATGAGTTTTTAATTCTTCTACATTTCAGTAAGCAAATCAATATAATTTATACGAACGTTTCGCACGTTTGAATGAGCTTTTCAAAAAACGAATGTCGCTACCCTAAATTATAAAACGCGTATCTTATAAGACGAAATAAGTGCTTAGTTAGTTGTATATCTTTCCAACATGAAAACTGTGAATATAATTTTAACGTCATTTTTATCTAACGTTACAATTATAATAAACAAAATAACTTTTATAAAGCGCGTATCTTACAAGTCTTTCAAAATAAGTATTAATTCCCCTATTTTTCTTGCACTTAAATGAACTTGACATACCAACTATTTTTTGAAAATCGTACATGTAATTTCTCTAATGATTTTTTTTAGACATTTTAATGATTTTTTTTTATGTTGAATTAGTCGATTGGATATTCTAATGTTTTATGGTAACCCATTGGGTCAATCCGAACCTACCCGAAACCCAGAGTGATCCGACCTGAAACTGACCTGATCCGAAACTGACCCGACCCGAAAATGACCCGACCGAAATTGATCCGACCCAAAACCCGACCGACCGACCGTTTTCACAGGTCTACATGTATGGATGAGATAAAAAAAAAAGTGTGGACCATTGTCCAAAAATAAAAATAATTTAAAATGAGTGAGATAGCAAATAATGTTAAATAAGTGGAATGAAGGGAGTATTTTTTTTATTATTATTCCTCCCTTTTCTTGATTTGCACAAAATATATACTTGAGATTAATTTCGTAGGACGTAGAATACTTTATAATACACTATAAAAAAACACAAAAAAATAGATAAATAAAAGTATAAAAATATTAATTTAAAGTTACAACCCACAATTTACCGCTGTCTAACGAATACTTTATAAAATAAATTTAATTTCTTATTTTTTAAGTTTTATGTTAAGATATGTAAAACAAATAATATATTATTTTTTAATGTCTTGATTTATTAATTTATTAATATAAACAATCAATATAGTAAAAATATAATAAAATATAATAATATGTAATAGAATAAAATTAACTTTACCTTATGTAGTTCAATAAATATAGAAATTAACCAATTTAATTATTGCATGTGGAAAATTTTTGCTGAGAGGGTGCCACATGGAATTTTTCAATACTTTTAGTTAATTGTATGATAGTAGTAGCCGATTGATTATTGTATTAATTAGTGAGAAATAATAAATTTTTTATATAATTGAATATTGAAAATTAATTAATAGTCTGACTCTAATACAAAAAAGTTTTTCTTTATTAAAAATTTTTAAGGGAGGATATTGAGGATACATGTACTCCTCCGTCTCTTTGATTTTGCTACATTGATAAAATTCCTTCTCTTTTGTTTCTGCTATATTGATAAAATCGAAATTAAAGTGAGAGATTTATTGTATTGTATAGCAAAATCAAAGGGTCATAATTTTTAACTTTTATTATATGGTTTGAATCTATTTTTATTTATTTTTATTACAACCAAAAAAACATTGTAATAGATTTATCAAACGGCCCCCAATCATGATGATATGTTCTTATATAATCATTCCCACTTTATCAAACTTCTTGATATTTTGATTTTTTAATTAAGAACTTATTGGATTTATCATAAATTTATATTTTTTAGTAATTATAATTAAAGTTTGATAAAATTTATTAGTTTATATAGAAAAAAATCAGTTTAATGTGTAAAAATTAGTTAGTAATTTTTATGGGTAAAAATCCAGTTTTAGTCAATAACATTTTTTTTACTCACTAGTAATTCACATTAAATTAGTAATTTTGAATGAGAAAAATAATATGCAAGCAATAACATTCAGTTTCTTATAAAATAAGTGCAAATCATTAAAATTTGATTAAAACTGAGTTTTTAGTAAATATAAATTCAATTAGGTAAAAATCAGTATTTATTAGTATTAACCACTACAAGTTAGTTATAAATAACAAAATAATTTCAATGCAATCCAAATAATACATTTTGATTAACTCAACATGATATGAAATTATATTCTATGATTGAAATAGATTATACAAGATGGGAATGGGTATGATATGTCTGCTACTTCTCCACTCGGATCATAACTTTGTACGGGACACTAGACTGATGACTTTTACAAGATGATATTACGACTTGGCAAACAAAAATTGAAAATAAAATAGCACATTTTATAAAACTTAATACAAGAATTCATTTGATTATCACTACTTAACATCAATAAATAAAAAGAGACTACACAGTAAAAGTACTTCCAAAAATAAAAAACCACTAGAACAACAACAATTTATAAACTTCATTATTTCAAATTCACCTTTTTAAAAAAGAAAAATAGTTTAAACAAATTCATAAGTTAAAATCAATTCTGTATAAAAGTCATGCCAATTTCTTTTAGATGTCCCACCAAAATTAGAATGAATAAAATATCTTCCATTAAGAAATCCCTTTCTAACCCATCAAATCAACCCTCTAAATTAAGCACTCAAGAAGTCATTCCAATTGACAAAACAAGGCAAGAAGTCATTCCTTGTTTTCACTTGATTTCGGCACTATTCATTAAGCAAACTCACTTTTATATTATAAGTAATTTATAAATTAAAACATAGTCATATGAAACCTTATTTGAATTGTTTCGATTCAATATTATGTTCATTAATTTCTAGTTTCCATAATTTTTTGATAGCATAAATAGAAATATTAACGATTGAATTCGTATATTGAAAAGTGTGAAAAAACAAATGGTACAAGTAAAGTAGAAAGGAGAAATTATTTCTCTTAATCAACAAGAAAATAAAGGCACAAATAACAATATCGTTATGGTTCTTTGGTTGCTTAATCTTTTTCTTGAATTTGGATTATTAAAATTTGTAGAAGAATAGTGAAACGAGAAATAAAATGGCAAACTCTGAAGAACAAAAAAAAAGTCTGTTATTTATCTATGGCATTGTGTGACCATTTCTGGGTAAAGACTACGATTACTTTTAACGGTTGAAAATTGTGATGTTTTGGAAAATTTTTTATCATTTTATTAGAGTTAATGTACGATTAATTGGAAAAAAGGAAAGATGAAATGAGAGTGAGAGAAAAATAGGAAAATAATAATCTAACATTTTATTTTCTTCTCCCAACTTGAAAATGACGATTAAATTTAATGGTGACTTAAGTTATTGGCCCTTTTCAAGATTGGACCCTAGCTAGGCGGCAACACTCCTCGCTTACACCCACGGTCGGGGTTGTGTTATTGTAAATATAGTAAAAGCTGAAAATTAATTTATTGATCAAACTCGGAAAAACAAAATCAACTAACTTAACAATGCAGTGGAATGACATTTTATGCTTTATAGACATCTCATGAAATTAAATGTTACTTTCTTAGATAGATTATCACATTCAACCATTTGGCACACATTTATATTTTTTAATGGAAAAGAAATGTTATTATCACAAAATATAATTATGAATAAATATAATTATAAATAAAGTAAAGTGAAAAAAAAAGGAAATGCTACAAATTCTAGTAAAACCCAAAAAGGCCCATTCCATCATACTCTACTTCTTGCTACAAATGAAATGTTTCTCAGATAGATGATCACTTTTGAGTTCTTTGTTCTTCTTGTTCTACTTCTTCTACTGAAATGGTGGTCATGAAAATCAAGTAAAGCCCATTCCATCTTGTTCAACAATTTAAAAAGCCAAAAAGGCTTCCCCACTGACAATATGTAGTACCCTCAAGCCAAACCAACTATTGTACCACTTCTAAATCCAATCACTACAACTTTCCACATCGATAATTCTGTTTTTTTTTCCACATTATCATTGTTCAAAGATTGCACAACAGTATTGTTTTTGCATTCAAGTAATGGTGCTCCACACAATTGAAGATTTCCCTCGTACGAATCAGATGAGAAGGTATCAAAATTATTACCATGGGGTATAGGCCCTTCCAGTTGATTATACGAAACATTAAAAACCTCGTGAAATGTTAAACTAACAAGTTCTTGAGGGATTTCACCGATAAGCCTATTTGATGATAGGTCTAAACCATCCAACAATGACAAGTTCCCGATGGATGAAGGGATGTTTCCGGTAAGTAGGTTATGCGAGAGATTAAGATTTCGAAGTGCTTGCAACATCCCTATAGAATTTGGAATCTCTCCTTCAAAGTGATTATTAGACATATCAAATGTTGACATAAAAAATCCAAATTCATTTTCTAAGTACCTTGGACTTCCTATAGTAGACATGTTGATATCCATCATGGAACGAAATTGTTTGATGTACATGAATGGCAACTTACCACAGAAATTATTGTTTGAAAGGTCGAGAATTTGTAGATTTGAACAAGGAGATGTTGCAATCTTTGATAAATTTTTGGTTATATCACCATGAAATTTATTAAAGGGTAGGCTGAGAACCTCTAAAGACGGAAGGCTACCTAACCAATAGGGGAATACATCTTTAAATTTGGTGTTCCTCAAATTTAGGACTTTCAGGTTTCTACATGTAGATAAAGACCTAGGTATAGCTCCTTCTAACTGATTGTCAGTGAAATCTACATATTCCAAAAAATCACAAGTAGAAAATGTTGATGGAAGGATGCCCTTGAAATTATTTGATTGGAGATTCAATACAACTAATTGAGTACTAGTATTGCCCAAGCAATGAGGAACTTCTCCATTAAACTTGTTATAAGATAAATAGAGGATTTGAAGATTAACCAAGTTGCAGATAGAAGAGTTTTTAAAATTCGTGACATTGTATCCTGAAATGCATGACAAATATGAAAGAATTTAGAGAAAGTTGTAGCTTCATATAATAATGTATAAATACATCATAGTAAAAGAATATTCTACCAAGAAATTTAATCTTTTTTGAAAAGAAAAAATAAAATAAATTTGACCACATGACTTCTTAAATAAGTTAGAAATTAGTTTAGAGTACATGTAATCATGTTAGGATAATTCCACTCAACTTTATGGAATATCTTGTTTTAAAAAATAAAACGATAACTATAAACTTAATGTACCTGTAATCACGTTAGGATAATTCCACTCAGTAAACTGTGATGTGATGCTTCCAATGTTGGCATATTAGATGTGAGATAATTGATATATTTTTTTGTATAATCTTTATTAATGTATACAAAATACAAATATCAAAAATCAAAGAAGTACATTAAAGATAATTCGATAGAACTTGTTTGATATATTTTTATTGGTTACATTAATCAATGTTATATAAAAAAAAGAAAATATGAAATACCTTAATAATACAAGAAAAATATTTTTATTAGTGACAAGCAAATTCAAAAAAATTGATAATTTAACAGTTGGAAGTCTCAATGTATGCAATGGCGAACTATTTTGGAAGATGTAATTTAGATAGCCATTGCTAAAGATTAGTGTACCTGTAATCTGTGGTGTGATTTTTCCAATCAAGTTATTGTTGGCAACCAACAAATAAAGAAGACTCGTAAGTTTTCCAATGTTGACAAGTATGAAACCTTGTAAGTTGTTTTGACCAAGACTTAAGATCATCAAGTTTGTAAAAAGAGAAAAATAATTTGGTATCTCACTATGTAATTGATTATTTGATAAACCCAAATGATTCAAATTTGTAAGAAGAGAAAAAGAATTTGGTATCTCACAATGTAAAAGGTTATATGATAATTCCAAACAAATCAAATTTGTAAGAGAAGAAAAAAAATTTGGTATCTCACCATGTAATTGATTACTTGATAAATCCAAATGAATCAAATTTGTAAGAAGAGAAAAAGAATTTGGTATCTCACCATGTAAAAGGTTATATGATAATTCCAAATAAATCAAATTTGTAAGAAGAGAAAAAGAATTTGGTATCTCACCATGTAATTGATTACTTGATAAATCCAAATGAATCAAATTTGTAAGAAGAGAAAAAGAATTTGGTATCTCACCATGTAATTGATTAATTGATAAATCTAAACTTTTCAACCTCTTTAAGAATCCTAAGTCATAAGGAAGTGGGCCACTAAATTGGTTAAGTTCTAGGTCGAGATATTGGAGTTTTGTAAGGAGAGAAAGAGTAGACGGGACATGCCCATAAAAATAGTTATCATTGAGAGATAGGTTTTGCAGGTTTGTAAGAAAACCGATTTGAGGAGAGAGAGTACCATTGAGATCTAAGTTGGAGATGTCAAGGGAAATGACAGTGGGAGAGTGAGAAGACGAAGAGCAAGTGACGAACGACCAATTGCAATGGTGAGTAGTGTTTTTCCAAGATGATAGACTTTTAAAAGGATAATTTTTAATGCAGATTTAATAGCTAATAATGCTTCTTGTTCTGATAATATTTCGCCATTAAGCTAATATTCAGATAGTGAATAAACAAGAAGAAAGCAAGAATTCGCATTTTGTTATTTTTGTTTCCTTTACTTTGATGGGTAGAATACTAGAATTGAGATACATGATGAGAGGAAAATGAAAGACTATCTATAATGTGTTAAAATAATCTATAAAAATCTAGGATTTTAATTAAATATAAAAAATATCTAAAATAAAGAATTAAAAAATTAAAAGTATCTAAGATAATATAATAGAAGTTTCTAGAAAAAGTAATTAAAAAATAAAAATATTTAAGATATTTTTAGTAAACTTGTAACTAAACTAATCACTATAAATATCCATTGATGTAATCAATTTTGAGCAATGAATAAGAATAGTCATTTTACATATTCACTTATCTTCCTCTCCAAATAAATCAATTTACTATTTTACCATCTAAATTTTCCTACACAATGCTATGTAGTTCTTTTTGAAAGCAACTTAGGATACTACTTTAATGTATCCTTAAATATGTATCTATTGTATTCAATTATATCAAATAATTTCATATGTTTTAAAAGTAAATTGAATTATATGTTAAGGTCATATGGTGTTTTTAATCAAAATGTATTATTTAGATTGAATTGAACTTAATTGTTTTTAATCAATGTTATACTGATTTTTCCTTATCAATGAAATTTATTCTTATTGATTTTGTATTCTTTTTCTTATTCAAAATTACTAATTTTAATTGAATTAAAACTTTTTTTAACTCAAAATAAAATTTTAACTTATAACAACATATTTTTACGACATAAGCTGATTTTTACTGATTTAATCTAAATTTTATCAAACTTTAATTATTTTTATTAAATAATATGAATTTAAGATGAATCTAATAAGTTCTTGATAAAAATTAATAAATATCAAGAATTAAGTTTGATTAAGTGGGAATGATGATCTCTTCAAAAAAACTATGAATGATGATCAAAGAACGAAGTCATAATTGGGAGACGTTTGATAAATCTATTTTCATGTTTTATTCAGTGGTAATGAAAATTAATGAAAAATAGATTTTGATCATATAATAAAAATGCTCCTTCTGCCTCTTTTATTTTGCTACGCAATACATAAAAACCTTCCATTTTTATTTTCGTATTGTAGTAAAATTAAATGGATAAAAGAGTATATTTGTACTCTAAGAATCCTCCCCGAAGATTTTTTTGGCAAGATACATAAATGTTATTTTGCATAAACATATAATTCGAATCCCTCAAGTGATATAATGAATGAAAATAATTTTGTAGAAGAAAATTTATTTTTATTAGAATAAGACAATCATAATCATAAAGTCTGTTAAATATTTAATATATTAAAATATATTAAAGTTTTATTTTTATTGTCATCAATTAATACAATAATTAATCGTATTACTAGTAAGCTAAATAATATAGTACACTTACTCAAAACAATTGAAGCTACATATTTTCTCCGTCCCTTTCAATTTATTTCTAAAAGTAATAATTTTTCTTATAACATATTACATATATAACTTTTACGCGATTCAGTGTGCTATTTCGATCATTTATATATTGAAATATGCAAATCTAAAAATTATTAAAAGTTAATATTATGAAAATATGCGATTAGACGATTCAAATAAGATCTCACTTGACTATATTTCTTCTTACACATTAATTACAATAGATAAAATAAGCTTGAACGATTAATAGTATCAAAAACCGTAATGTAAAAGGTATTTCAGAATCGAGGAAGTAGATATTTAGCAGTACAAGTTTACTAAAAAGCCTAAGTCAACCATGACTTTAATTAATGGAGCATAAGCTATTATAGACAAGGTACAACTTTGTCTTTATAGACAAGACTTTGACCTGTATCAGTCAAATGGACTCATGCCCCTCTGAAACCTTCGTTACGCTTACGCTTATGGAGAGATACTCTCTCCATCTTATGAGAAAGCATTATATAATTTAAAGATTTGAGTGTTTTTTAAGTCATATGTTATTAATTCAGAGAGACAACGAAAATATAATTATTTAAGGAATTTAATTGTGTGGGTATGAACTAAGCTGGTAGGAGAACGAAGAAAATTTTGACATTATCAATTTCCTTCATTTGGGAAGGAAATAGTCTAAAAACTAAGCTTTAGATTGTATATTTAGGATATGTTATATATACTTTATTATATCTTTTCACACGAGAGTTGTTTCAATTACAAGAGTAGATGTAGTTACAACACATAACTTCTTCAAAACAAATGCTAAATATTCCATTAGAAAGGAAAGATAGATGAGATTTGAACCACTACAAAAAAAGGGTGAAATTTCGACTAAATCACCGACCAATAAAAAACAGTCGGAAATTTCCGTGTAACTTACCGACTCACTGTAGTCAGTCGGACATTTCGACTAAATTCCTACTAGCCCAAAATGGTAGGAAAATCCGACTAATCACCGACTGAAAAGATAAATCTGAAATTTCCGACTGCCCAATATAGTCGGTATTTAGTCGGAATAGTTGGAGGAGGAGGGTTGGCCGGTATTCAGTCGGTGGGTTGTCGGAATTTTATATTACAATTTTCCAATCGCCGTCCTTTTCCACTCTTTTCCCTCTGTTACCCTCAAATTCTACAACCAAACATACCTCACTCTCTCAAAAATTTCTTCTCCCTACCCTAAACAATTTAATTTCTTCTAACAAAAATATCATATAAGTATTCAACAAAATATCAAGGTATGTTATTTCTATAAAAGTCATATTTACATTATTTATTATTTTAAATATGCTTTATGTTATATTTATTATGTAATGAAAAAAAAATAATAAGCTTTTTGTTGCAGACATTTATTCGTAATAATTATAAGTACTTACTAGAAGAAGTAGTTTTTCTCTTAATTATATTCTCCTATGTACTATAAAATGTGTTAAAAATGATGAAAATATGTCACTCAAAGCTAATAAAATTCAACATCGTATTGTTTACTTATAGTAATACCTCCCCGCTAGTTGCAACAATCAAATTTTGCATAAAGATAAAAAAAATTTAACTACTAAAATCGCTAAAATTTTATTGTTGCAATTTATTAGCATAAGTAAAGTTTACAATACTGGATTTCACTAGATTTGAGGAACATATATTCAACATTTCCACTTTTTTATAGTGAATAGGAAAGTATTAATTAGAGAAAAACTACTATTTCTACTAGTAAGTACTTATAATTATCATGCAAAAATTGGTTGGACCGAAAAGCGTATTAAATTTTTTTTAAAGAGTTACCGACTATTTTCCCACTGAAATTCAGTCGGAAATTTCAAAATTCGGTGAACAGTCGGTAAATTGAAAAGCCGATTCCCTTTTCATCTGTTTTTGTTATATTATTTTACGGATTTCATAAATTGTTATTTCGCAGAATAATAGACTTACGTAGTGAAAGAAGTTGGATGTATAAGCGAAGTTGTAAAGGAGTTTATAATATTAAATATTTAGAAGGGGTTGAGAAATTTCTACAATTTGCAAAGAAAAAAAATCATCTGATCTTTAAAAATATTTTGAGCACAGCTCAAATCATCTGATCTTCTTTTGTCCCCTATGCAGCTCTATATAAATTAGTTGTGCACACTAAACTAATAATATAATATGTATTATTTGTTATATTTTTCATGTAAATTGTAAAACTACAACTATATAGTTGTTTACATAGAGAATTTGAGACTTCTATAAAAATAAATTATATAATGTATTACTTTATTTTCCGTTATATATATTTTGTTTTCATCTAAACTTGTATATACCGCTTAACCACGGAATTGGGATTGGGCATTGGGCATATAATATTTTGTTTAAACGATCGTCATTTCTTGCTCGATTATTGGAATTGGGCATATAATATATCGTTGGAAAGCTCTTGAAGTCTAGTTTTTAATGCCGCAAAACCTTGCATTAATGCAATTTTTCTACAAAAAAATATGGCCAAAAGATTGAACATGTATCAAATTTCAGCACAACACAAACTTTAAACGATCGCCATTTCTCGCTCGGTTATCGGAATCGGGCATATAATATAAAGTCTAGGTTCTAATGCTGCAAACATTGCAATTATGTAATTTTCCTATCAAAAGTTATGGTCAAAAGAGTGAACATGTATCAAATTTCAACACAATTTATTATTTTTTTGAAATTAACGATCGTTATCGATGATTACCGAATCTTTTTAGTGATTATTTTCATTTGTCATAGTGTTTCGATATTGAATCTTAGTTCAAAGAGTTTTTTTAGAGAAAAGTTAGAGAGAAAAAGATATGAATTTCATCAATAAAACTTCTGTTTACATTGAGAAATCATTTAATCCTATAATATGTGTATTTTGCACCCGATATTAGTAGAAATTTTGTTTGTAACCCCATATTGAATTGTGTAGGATACAACTTAGTGTTTGAAGCCGATAGACTTTTCTGACTGAAACCTGATGAGATGGAATTAGTATGTTTCATTATTTGATATATAGTGGCTATATCTCGTTTTTATTAAACTTTACCTCTTATTTTTAATTTTAATAAATAAAAATAAAATAAATAAATAATACTAAAGCTAAATAAGGTCCTAATTTAATTTTCCCACACAATATGATACAACATGTCACTATAAATAGGAAGTGTTTCTGAACAAAGGTAATATAAATGACGACATAATAGTGTAGTGTTTTTCAATTATTTTTGGGTTAATAGTTACTCAGTTTTTTTTTTTTGATATTTTTCTTTTTCCGACAAAATCATTGAATCTAGGTAGTCAAGTATAGATTGTTAATTTATTGTATTTTAGTGATTAACTAGTGTAGAAACCCGTGCAAAGCACAATTTTTTTAGCAACGACATATATAAACATATGATATAAAAAAATAAAGTGAGAGATATTATGCAGTAGAAACACTCAATTTTGATAGTTATATGTATAAATTAACTCTATAATTTTAAAAATTGTCAACAATATATTATGTAGAGCTGTTCAAATCTAACCCGACCCGAAAATCTGACCCGGAATCGAAAATTATTCGACCCGAAAAAATGTTAATTTTTAGGTTTACCGAACCGGCATTATCCGAACCAATACTGCACTCGAACCGTTTAATAACTGAAAAGGTCAAAATCGAACTCGAACTGCAACCGAATTCTATAACCGACTTATAAACGTTAACCGATGTTACCCGAACTCAACAGTGATCGACCCGAGTCAAATTCGACCTGAATTATTCACGTAACCGAATGCAACCTGACTAAAACCGATTAACATCGAACTGTTTTTAACCCAAAATTATACAAACCCGAACCGATTATTAATCGAACTGTTATAAATCCGATTCAATTTTTCACCTAATTTCAGCAAATTAGGTCCAATTTCTGTTTTCTAATTATGATTTTTTGAATATTTGAAAACTAATTTCTAATATTGAAACATTGTAAACAAGATTATCTATAAATAAATAAGATTCCCCATGATATTGATATCAATGATAAACCAATAAGCACATTACAAAAACCTTAGAAACATACTAAAGTTGAACAGTACAAAAACTTAGATGTTTCGTCAACACTTCAATCTAGACGTATCTTGCTTTCTGTTGCTTTCTATTTACTCTTATGAGAAAAATAATGAAGGGCTAAGATTGAAACCATTTTGAAATCAATGGTTAAAATCCAAAATTCATGTGGCATTCATAGTTGTATGTAATTGGTTATTGAAAGTTTTTAAGGATTAATGAGGTGGACATTATCTAAACCATTTATTCATCCACAACACATCATCAATGGCTTAAATTTAATTAATGGTAAATACTATTTTAATGAATATTTTCTTAAAAAAGCTAATTAGCAATAAAATTGAATAAGAATTATTTAGAATTATGAGGTTATTAAATAACTTATATATAAACACGTCGAATCGGATTAAAATCCTCGGATCGAGTCGGATCAAGGGCGGATTCGGACTGAATTGCCATCCCTATCTCACACCTCTATATACAAAGATCAACGACTTAGAATAAGTGATGTATCAATTGAGTAATATATTCATCAAATTGGACAATTAGTTATCTAAAATAATTTATTTGAGTAATATAAATATTGTATATCAAATATTAAATATTTTTATTATTGAATTTGGTCAAATTGCATAATTTATGTTATTTAATTCAAAGTAATAAAAAAGGTGGAATATTAGTTTCATTTACTATAATAGATCGAATTACGATAAGTGAACTTTGAATCACGATCGGTTATTAATAGCCTATAAATTACTTTAGTTTAGAGTATTCAAGATTAGTAATAAGTAATAACGTTGAATTAACTGTCAATGATAGTCTATAACTATAAGATAGTTTGTATTAGTTTCATTCACTCCAATAGGTCTAGTTCCGAACATTATTAAGCTTTAAATTAAATACGATCAATTATTAGTGTAATAGATTTATTAGTTTAAAGTATTCAAGGTCACTAATAAGTATAAATACATAATATCATATAAAATGGTTATGATTACTTGATTAATCTAATTCACTTTATTATAATAAGTTTCAATTATCAAACTTAGAAATACGATCAATTAGTAGTGTAATAGAGTAATGTATATTCTAATAGCTTATACTCCATCTAATTAAAAACAAATGTCTCATTTGGAATTTGCATAAATTCTCCCTCTAGTAATATATTCTAAATTTCTAATAAGTTAATAACAAGCCTAAAAAGAAATCGAGAGAATTACTCTGAATTGGAGGGACTATTAGTTTAGAGTACTCAATAACACTAATAAGTCTAAGTATGTAATAGCCTATAAGATAGTTTAGATTATTGTTATTCATTCAAAAAAATCGAGTTTCGATTATCGAGTTTTAATATTTAATCAATTATCAAAAGTAGCAACATGATGCATTGTTAAATAATAGTCTCATATATATATATATATATATATATATATATATATATATATATATATATATATATATATATATATATATATATATATATATATATATATATATATATATATATATATATATATATATATATATATATATATATATATATATATATATATATATATATATATATATATATATATATATATATATATATATATATATATATATGTATATATATATATATATATGTATATATATATATATATATGTATATATATATATATATATATATATATGTATATATATATATATATATATATGTATATATATATATATATATGTATATATATATATATATGTATATATATATATATATATATATATATATATATGTATATATATATATATATGTATATATATATATATATATATATATATATATATATATATATATATATATATATATATATATATATATATATATATATATATATATATATATATATATATATATATATATACATATACCAATTCGACCCGTAACTAACCGATCTGACCCGAGTATGACCCGTTGATGCATACAACCGAAAATTTACCGATTCGAAATCCGACCGAGCCGAATTACACCCGTCCGAAACCGACCCGATGACCCGAATGAACACCTCTAATATTATGCAATATATTATAGGAAAAATGTTTCTAAAAGGCCAACATTTTGGCCATCTGCAAATAAAAGGCCAATATTTCATTTATTCTTTAAAAATCCAACCTTTTGCTCAATTTTGCAAAGAAAGAGCTATTTTACTGGTCACCGGTAAAATCATTAAATTCCTATACCAACCAAGTCATAGTTGTCAGTTAGACTTTATTTCAAAAAATAAAAGTTACTATCTTCTTCTTCACACATGGAATTACCTTCTTTAACCAAAAATAATCTAACCTTCAGCATTCTTGTGATGAAGGTTCAAGTAAAATTTTAAGGCAACTTCCCTTTCTTCGGTATTGCAAAGGAGATTTCGAGAAAAATATCACAACACAAGTATGTTTTTAATTTTAAATTCGCAATTGATACCTTATTATTCAACTGATAATTGTTCGATTTTTTCTTAGACATTAGGTTTCACTCTTGAGGTTGGGCCTCATCTTCTCATCCAACATACCACACTATGCCTCTAGCTCTACAAATTTTCCAAACATAACATCTGAATTTTATGGAAATTTGAATTCTTCATCCCACTCAAAGAAGGACACAATCACCATTCTTGCAAACAACATAAAAACAAAATTAACACTTTTTTACAAGTTACAACCACTCCAAAAAAAACACCAGATGGCTACGGGTCCTTCCCGTCTCCATCCTGTCGCGATCACCCATATGGCGACAGGATGGAGACAGGAAGAACCCATAGCCATTTTTGTCATCGCCATCAGTATTTCAAGTAGTGATCCTGTCTCAATTGTTTGCGTCAGAAACCTAATGTCGTCACCATTTTATATCTTGAACTTCCTATTATATTTCAATATTATTATTGTATTATTATTATTGTATTATTATAAATATTATTTTATTATTATTAGTATTTTAATATTAATTAATACTCCCTCCGATTCATTTGAGTTGTCCCATTTAGTTTTTTGACATTATTCATCGATCACTCTTAATTTGTATTTTATTCTTAATCTAGACGTCAAAATATAGTCATGTGGAATCTTGTTTGATTCTTCTCAATACAAATTTTATTAATATCAAATTTTTATAATTTTTAATTATGCACAATTAAAGATATTTAGAATTGAATTAGTGCATTGGATAGTGTGCCAAAACTAAATGGGACAACTCAAATGGATTTGTTGGGCGTAAAGATTAAGAGTTTATAATTTATAATTTAGGTTTTATTTTAATTAAAATAACAATAAATATATAAAATTACATAAAACTAAAATAACAAAAAAAAATATATACGACAAAAAAAATTATATAAACAATAAACTAATTATATTAATATAGAAAATAATAACAAATATAATACAAAAGGTTTAAAAAACTAAATTTACATTTAAATTATTTTTGAATAAAATATACATCATCCTAAATCATCTACTAATTACCACTACCACTTCCACCACCCCGCCGCATACGAGACCTGCACGAGCAGCCTGGAGCACGTGTGTTACGAGATCCTTGGGAACTACGAGATACACCGTGACTTCCACCATGCAATTAAAAATTGATATTAACAAAAAATTCATTATTTAACGAATAATTAAAAAAACTAATAGCTAATTACCAACAAAAAAACACAGAAAAAATTCAAAAATTAAAAAAAAAATCTAAAATTAAACATTTGGACAGATAAATCAAAAAAATATGAAATAAAAAAAATCAAAAAAGAAAGATAAATAACTATCAAGAATTAACAAAAAAATCTACCAACAACACCATACAACAATGTGAAATAACAGAAATATCTATATATAAATAAAAAAAATTAACAAAAACTATCATATAAACAAAAAAATTTACAAAAATCAACATATAAACTAGAAAAATTAACAAAATCTATCAACATTAAAAATTACCAACATGTACAGCAACGTACAAATTAAAAATTATCAAAAATGAACAAAAAAATGGATGATGCACAAACTGAAATTTACCACCAACAACATACAAATTGAAAAACAAATCTACATATACACTATCATCAAATAACAACAAAATATGAACTATCAAAAAAAAAACTAAAAAAATGTTAGAAAACTAACCGAAAATAGATAATGTCGGTTGAATAAATGTTGAAGGTTGAAGGTTGATGGTTGAAGATTGAAGGTTGAAGAAGATTGAAAGTTGAAGAATAAGTGCAAGAGATTGAAGATTGAAGGTGTAAGTGAAAAAATAAAGGTGAAAATGAAAGTGAAAGTGAAAAATTTATAAACCCAAGTTCCCTCCTTCCACGAATTTGAATTCTCACAGAATATTAATGGCAAAGGATTAAAGACGGAAAATTTATCATCTTAATGGCCAATTTGGGCAAGAATATAAATTATCTCTTATGTTTGGTCCTTTACGAACAGTTCCCAATTTCGCCTTCAATTTGTGATAACATCTTAACATTAACTGAGTTTGCACTGCATCCACAAGAAGAAGAACCACACCTACTCATTTGCAGCTTCAATGAACTGAAAGAGTGGAGACAAAGAGAGAGAAAGAGAGAAAAAAAAAACCAGAGATAGACATCGAATGAAGTTTTTCAGGAAAAGTGAAGAGTTTATTAGGTTAAGATATTAATTTCTTTTACTTTTTTAAATTACTAGGGTTAACCTATTATAGTAGGTAAGCATTACCTGGAAACTCTTTCTTTACAAAAATGAGCAAAAGGTTGGATTTTTAAAGAATAAATAAAACATTGGCCCTTTATTTGCAGATGGCCAAAAGGCTGGCTTTTTCGAAACAAATTTTCCTATCTTATAGTCTCTAATATACTCAATTTATCTATAAATAAATGCTAATTAAAGATATTTTAATGGTAGAGATATTGGCCAAAATCAAATGCCATGTCATTTTTATTTAGCCAATAAATGAGTTACATTTCGCAAACTCTCTTTAGTTGTGACATTTAGAATTTTCCAAGTTTTTTAGTATAATGTATGATTATTATTTAATTTTGAACTAATTCAAATAACATAATAATTTAAATAAATATATTTTTGAAAATAGTTTTTTTTCTTACGTATAAAATTTTTTTTGAAATAATTGTTTTCTTAAAATTTTATATTAATTTTGGTACAAAGAATTAATGTAATAAAATGTTTTAATACTTATCTTATTTAGTTTAAATTTATTGAGGAAAATAAATTTTCATGCAATCAATTATAGCCTTACTAAAAATTCTTACCAATTATTTATTTATATAAACAATACTCCATCTCATAAATTAATTAATTAATAATTTTCTATAATTTATGCAAATCATCTATTTTAGTAATTAAGTTATTTTAACAACAAAAAAAGTAATTAAGTTATTTTTAGAGAGAGGACTTAAGTTATAATATAGATAAATTTTTTTATCTTAATTAAAAAATTAAATAAATAATAATTTATTTATTAACTAATAATAATAATAATAATATAATTGGAAAAACCATCTTATAAATTAATTAATTAATGATTCTCTATAATTTAGGCAAATATTCTACTTTAAGAATTAAGTTATTTTAAGGAATTAAGTGAATTACATGTAAGCAAATTAAGTCCACTAATATTATTACATTTGACAAATATTATTACATTTGGCAGTTTATCTTGAACTATGACATGTGTTATTTTCCAAGTCTTTTAGTAAATACTATAAATAGAGATGTTCATTCGGGTGATAGGGTCGGTTTCGGACAGGTGTCATTCGGTTCAGTTGTATTTCGGATCGGTTATTTTTCGGATGCGTGTTACAGCGGGTCACACTCGGGTCAGGTCGGTTTGTCACGGTTTGGTTGAAGATCAGTTATCTGAGCTCTCGGGTTAGCATCGGTTGAAGTTCGTGTCGAGTACTCAATCGATCTCGGGCTGTCATCTGTTAATAATTGGTTCGATTTTACCGGGTACAGATCGGGTTCGAGTATTATTTTCCAGTAGAATTCGGCTACAAATTACTACTATTAATTACTATAGATCGAGTCAATATCAGATTAAGTTGTTAGACATTTTTTAATTGATCATAAGATTCCCCTTAGTTAAGGCAAAATAGTTAAAATGCAAATTAGTTAGTGATTATTACTTTGTTATTTTTACTTGTTGACTGTAAATTAAAATTAATGTTTTTTCATTTTTCATCTAATTTGATTAATAATAGTTAAATAAACTTTGACCATTGATTATTAGCTCTAAATATAGGAAACCATGTGTGTATAAAATTTAATTTATTAAAATTTCTGTTAATTTATTAGATTAACTAATAAGATGATTGAATATGAGTCGATCATACCACTATGTTAAAAATTGGTTCAAGTTTACAGCATTTCGATTAAAAATTCGTTCGGGTTAAGTCGGTTTTAGCCTGATCAAGTTCGGTTTTGAGCATGATTCGGGTCGGGTATGACGGTTATATGTCGGTTATAAAAATCGATCGCAGTTCGGGTTCGATTTTACGATTTTCAGCCGTAAATCGGTTCGGATAATGTCGGTTCGATAAACCTAAGAAAGAAACATATTTTCGGGTCGATTAACTTTCAGTTTCGGGTCGTGTCACTTTTGAACGGCTCTAACTATGATTGAGTTAGATACGCAATGTATTGTCTTATTTAAACAATAAAAAAATTAACACTCTATCAATGTTATTTTTGAAAAGTGAAACATGCGTTTATATTTCATTTTTCACTAAGGGCCCCTAAAATATCCAAGACGGCCGTGTTACCCAATGTGGGATCATCCTTCGTCTGAGAAACAACCAATGCAAAGAGCAAAGACATAAACTGTGTAAGTAATTGCAATTAGTTGATAAGTTTGTTCGAAATAAATAAAAAGATTCAAATATTTTGTTCGAAAATGCAGATGAAGTTTTAGAGTTTAAAACACTCCGATATTAACCAATTACTTAAACTAATACGAAAGCTTAATACTTATATCAAGCTACTATATCGACAATATAATCAATTACTTAACTAATTATATTATCCACTAAACATCTATCAAGATATTTAACTATTAGAGTTTAAAATATAAGAAATTACATAAAAAATAAAATTTACTATAATTTGAAATACCAAAATTTCTGTAGAAAATTCAATAAAATTCCGTTTATAAATCGAATAATCTAAATTGTGAATTTTTTTGACGTAAAGAGTCAACTTTCAAGTAAAAAACCAATATTTTAAAACAAAAACCAATCAGTGGCACAATTGACAAATCTTCCAACAATTAAATTGCAATATGAAGCTTTCTAACGTGGATGTTTCTCCAATAAAATTGTGGAAAATTTTTAGTAAAAAGCTGAGTTGGGTAATTTTAGTGGACTTGTAATATGAAGCTTAAAATCTTTTGGGTAATTTTAATAAATTTGTGGGGTGAATAAAAAATTTTAAATAAAAAATAATTAATTAAAGGGTACGTTGGGTTTAATAGATCGTGTTTAACTGAAAAAATCTAACGTGGATGATGATCCATTAAAGTTGTTTAAAATTTTAGTAATATGGTTGACTTAGGTTTTAGTAGACTTGTAAATCAAAGCTTTAAATATTTTGGTAAAGTGTACTTATTTTGATAATTTTTATAGAGTGAATAAATATTATAAATATTAAAAAATAAATTGAGGGTTAGCTGGATAATGAATTATATTTAACTGAAAATTTGTCAGTAGGCCTAAAATTACAAAGTAGGCCTAAATTTGTTTTTATAGTTGTAGTTTTACAATATTACAATTTTCATTTTTGAAACTTAATCCCTATAAATCTAGATTAACATTTCTAAACCTTCATTCCCCAAACTCCAAATTAGTGTTTAAATAACAATATTTCAATCTAAAACTGATTAAAATATTAAATCAAAGGGATCCATAATATGAAACCTTTGTTTCTGAAGCAATAAACTAATATTTTGCGATATTAGATTTAATGGTATTAAAAAAATACCACTAATTTATATTTTAGTGTTACAATTATTTGGTTTTATTTTAAGTTCCACAATAAAGTGATTTAGCGATAATTTATTTAGTTTTTAGTGGTAAATGTAATTATTACTATAGTCTATAGTGGCATCTATGAGAAACGTCACTAGATACTATGTCGCAAAAAGGTTTAATGTGATTTTTTATTATGTTTTTAAAGGGTCTATTAAATGTCACTAAATCATCTATATATACTATTAGAAATTTGAATAATTTTTGACATTAGTGCATTTTTTATTTTAATCAATTTTTTTTTTGCTTCGCCATGCTTCATTTCTACGAGTCTAATATACATTTGGTCATCATAAATACTCTTATATACCTCTCGTAACAAGGATATAACTTAAATTGGAGAAAAACAAAATCACTAACAAGGTTTAAAGGTACGCGACTACTTTAATTCCTAAGACCAAAATAATTGGAGAGAAAAAATATATAAATGCAGAAAAAAATGCAATCTATATTATGATTGGTTACATTAAAATTTCATTAAATCAAAATTTCTATTCAATAAAAGTCATATAATTTGAAGAGTGAGCATCTCCAGCCTACTCACAGGAGACAATGTTAAAGCCTCATCACCATAACTTTAGCCATTAAAATCAAATAAAAGGTAATTGGTTGCACATAATAAATAAAACCTAATTAATAACCGTAATTTGTAAATCATCACAAAATGACTAAAATTCATCATTATCATCATCCTACCCAGTATATCTCGCTCATAAAAAACTAAGGCTAGGGTCTAGAGAGGGAAAGACGGCGGCAACTCATACCCAAAAAGGAGAGCGCGGCAAAAGGAGTCCCCCGGCTCGAGGAAGATAAAGAGACTAAAATTATAATAATAAAATAAAAAAAGTAAATTAAAATCACAAAACTCTCACTCTATCAAATCGTACCAAATAAGAATGATTTGTTAACTTCACAAATCACCGCCAAAACTTTCTTGCACATAATTGACAAGGTTCATCATAATATTATGAGAAAAAATCTAATATTTATCTGATTTCTAATTAACAATGAATAATCTAAATTTTGAGGTGTGTTTGTTTAGAGTATAACTAGCATTATTCTCACATATTATAGTAGATTAATTACTACAAAATCCAAAGAAAAATAAAATATAAATACAATCAGTTAAAATTACAACGTAAATTGAGGCTTTGACATAAAACAATGGTCTCAAACTTCATCGGGTCTAAGATTATTTATGTTAGATACTTAAATATATTTTACTTTTTTCGTATTTTGTTTTCATATATATTTTAATTTTTATTTGCCGAAATGACGTAAGTTTCGGGTAATTTGGGTGCAATCTCATGAAATACCCTTTGCAGATTGGATTATTCATAATAGTTGGGAATACAATTGGGAAAATCAGGAAAGTAGATTTTTAGGGTATTTTTTCCAATTACTCTCCTTGTTTTTATATGTTCTTTTTAAATATAATTTAACTTTTTATATAAAATTTTCAATAACTCACAAGTAAAATTATTTAATTTAAAAATTTGCATTAAGATCTACGAAAAAAATAAATGGAAAAATCATTTAAAAACAGAGGGAGTATATAGTAGTAGTCATTCATGTGTTGGTAATTGGTATGGTCATGCAGTCTATCGTGATCAGCTGATAAGGCAAGAAATTCAAATCATGTAAAGAACTTTGACATAACAAGAGTCATTGGTTTTAGCATGACTGCCTTAACTTAATCTCATTGCTTAGAGTATAATTAATATGAGTAGCTTAAAGAAAGCCTGATGATCGCAAATAATAAGAAAATAAAACTGTGTTTTGAAAAGTGCACTTGAGGCGCGCCTAGGCATATGGCGCTATGAGGCTAACACTTTAACACCTCCTTGAATTTAGGCGCAACGCGATGTAGAAGGCTAAAATATGAAATAAATTTGTTTAAAACTCCAAATCAATAATTTTTTTAAAAATTATGATTATATAATGATTATAATATTTTAAAAATTTAATTATATAATATTTAAAAATTTTAATCCAATTAAAAATCGTTAGATTCTACCAACCTTACGTATCTACTTACGATCCATACTGCTTGCTTGTTTTTAGATCATAAAATTGTGGAATCGTAAATTAGAATCCTGATTTTAATAACAATGGGTAGTAATATAAATTACTCCTCAAGTTTATGAAGTAGTTGTGCTCTCTTCTTTTTCTTTAATATGTGACAAGTATAGGTGTTCAATGGGCCGGGTCAAGGCAAAATATAAATGGGCCAAGTCAGGGAGGAGTCGCCGTCGGTGATGAATTCATCAGAGAATGCGCTGGAGAAATCGATGGAGAATGCGACCGAGAAATCGACGGAGAATGCGCCAGAGAAATCGAGGGAGAATGAGATTTTTTAGGATGAGAAATCGGAGATGGTGCAGGAGAATGAGTAGGAGATTGACAATTTGTTGGTACAATTGAATGGAATAATAAAATCAAACCAACAAAAAATGGAATTACAATTAATCTATGCATTTTGTACTTTTGAAACTGATAAAATAACAATTGTCTTGAGAGAATGTTTGTCTTTTGAAGAATTATTGTGGGAAAATTGATGGATTTTAAGTTTTTTGGTGAATTTCTTTGGGATTGAAGATGATTAATGAGCGGTTTTATAGTCAAGCAAGAGAGATTTATGAAATAGTGACAAAAATTGGGATTCTGGCGACAAAAGAGAAAGATGACCGTTGAGACGGAATTTTTCGAGGTTACCGGCTATTAAAGGTTATGTAGCCGTTATTTTAAACAGGACAGTTGCCGTTTGCGCGGATTAAACTTTCCGAAAACTTTGTCATTTAATAATTAATATTGCGTTTTTTATAAGGTATAGTTGATAAATAACCTAATCAGTTCTTCTCACACGTCCATGAGAAAGTTATTTTCTATCGGCTGGTTTTCCACGAGACAATTTCAATATGTGATAAATAACCTAATCAGTTCAATTATAATTTTTTTCAATATACGCTCAATACTTAATCTATATAAAATTATAATTGATACATTTAAGGTTAAAAATGAATTTTTTTATAAGGTATAGTTGATCGTAATTTATCACTTTAAAGTTTGAATTGATCATTCTTAAATTAAAATTGAAATTTTTTTATAAGAAAGAAGTCTTGTACTCTTGGTTATTTCCAAGAGCATTTATTGAATTAATTGACAAACATAATTCGAAATCGAAACTTCTTTCATCTTCACATCCAGCGTAAGCAAACATTATACTTACAAGTACAAGTACAAGTATTATTGATCGATGATTTAAGAGTACAAGTACTCTTATGTTCCATAAAACCATCATGTATGCATTGAATAAGAGTATTTGTATTGTGTAATATTTTAACATTATTATTGATAGTTTTATTGACTATTTATTTGTTGTTTGAAATTCATCCATAGAATGATAGAATAATGCCATTTTACTAAACTTCGTTCTAAAATTGTAAAAACAAAACCATATTTAAGTAAAAATTGATCAGTTAACGTCGAAATTGATCACTTATAGATCCAAACTAAAATTTATTTTAATTGATCTTTTTAAGTTTTACTTTATGTTGAAATTGATACCTTCAAGGTCAAAATTGATAAATGTCCAGAAAATGGAAAAAAACAAGGAAAAAGCATAATATTGTTACACGGGCGAATTGGGTCAGCCCAAATTGACGGTCTAACAATAAGGATTGTGAGACCGTCTCATCCAAGTTTTTGTGATTTTCTATTGTACGGATTTTTTTAAGTGAACAAATTAAATCGCTATTTAAGATAGTAATTTGGTATAAATACCAATATATTATATCATGTAACAGTGTGGTTTGATTTTTTTTCTTTAATTTGTTGTTGATAATTAAACTACCGTCTCAGATGACAGTTTGGTATGACACTTAAAAAAAATATATTAAAATACTAAATAACCATCTTAGATGACGGTTTGATTATTAACAAAAATTAAAAAAAAAAAAGAAAATCAAACTTAATTTTTAGTTATTGTATTATTATTATTATTATTATGATTATTATTATTGTTAAAGCGTTATCTGATATAACAGTTTGATTTAAAATTCATTTTAAGCCATGAGTGTAGCCACGCAGGGTAAAAAATAAGTTTCCAAATGACTTAACTTTTCGTTATGTTGTTTCTTTTTTTTTTTTTATTGTTTGATGTCGAGGAGAGATACCTTGTTTCATCTATGCACTACATAAATATAAAATATTCATCTTTAATATACATTAATAAATAATGAAGTTTCACTCACTAATAATAATATTAATATAGTTTACTTAAACTGTTAGTAGCCAATAATTAACCTATTGAGTTAACTTAGTTTTTTTTTTTTTTTTTTTCTGTGTAGGAAGCTTATATATAAATAACATAAAAATTGTCTCGCGAGTAATAAAAGTAATAGTAGTATTTTTTTTTATTACAGAGTAATATATGCGAAGAAAAGAACAAAGTGAAAAATAAACCCAAGATCATTTTACACGGGAAAGTAATACTTGCTTCCACTAAGGCATGGAAAAAAGAAATTAAAGTAAGAGTGTTTTTTCAAAACTGAGATATTTTGAAAAACCCTAAAAAAAACGTATATATTTTGACCCGACCTAAAATCACTCAAAATGAATTCAAAATAAATGAGTCATAGGTTTAGAAAAACCCTCAATCATTTGGTCAACTTACAATTTTATTAATTATATTAATAGTACTTTGAACAAATAATATTAATAGTAAAAAACTTATTATTTTAAAAAAAATTACTTAGTTTTTATATTTTGAAGAACATTGTTATTTTAAACAATTTCATATGCTTATAACAGTTGATGATTGATATACTTTTTTACATGCTAGTTGTAGGGTCGCTAAGTTATACTTTTGAGATTCATAATAATGTTTTACATATTTCAAGTTTCATGCAAAAATACGAAATTAAGTGATCTCAAGCAAATACTCTTCAAAGATCTTGATTCAAACATCCCGTTAGACAATAATTCTTCATTAAAAAACAAGATCGTACGCCAAACTAGACAATATGCATTAGAAATGACGCACTCAAGCAATTGATAAACAAGTTGTATAACATATAAGATGTTTCGGTAATGAAACGAGGAAGTGCGAGACACTTGGATTACCGGAAGTGGAAGCGTTGTCAGGAGCAGCAATTCGCGGAGTAGAGGGAGACCTGGATTCCTGCAACACAACACGTTAGCCTTATCCGGGGGTGATCTCCCGGAAAACCCCTCCGACGCTCAAGTTAAAACGTGAATCGATGAATAATGAATAGATGATGAGATGGAGATATGAGATTATTAAGCAAATGGAGAATGCAGGAAGGTGGATATAGGGATGGAAATTGCTGGTATTTTTAGAAGGTTAGCAAAGAGAGTTGTTAGAATTAGGCAAAGGCTTTTCTATTAGATGATCCCTCCCTTACTGCTGATTGTCTTTATTTATGGTGATTAAAAGGAAGTTACTTAGTGATGAGAGGAAGTTACTCCTTGAGTGGAGGTTGGTCAGCGGTTATTAGTACTAAAGAAGGGGGATCATGATGGGAGAGGAGAAGTGATCAGTTTCATAAAGGAAGTTAGGGCTTTAAGGAAGTTATTAACTCATGGGCCAAGCAAGGAGATTGAGAAGCCCAAAAAAGCCCCTTGACCGAAAGTCAAGGTCAACCCAAAAGGTCAAAGGGTATTAAGGTAATATGACATTAATAGTGTATATAAATAAATAACTTAAATAAATGTTACCATGACATTTAGCCCCACGCATGAAGGATGATGTGAAAAGGAAGCCCCAACGACTTGAAACATCTTTCTTTATGCGGAAACAATAATTGTCCATTAAAAGCGAATTCACGAAGAAATACGAATGAGGTAGACACTCGAATCCCCATGGAGACAAATATATCCCCAATCTGACAGGCCTTCTGATGGATTATGAAAATTGGGCTCGTAAGCTTCGAATCGACTGTTCACATGTCGAATTCCGAGTTGTAAAGAAAAAGTTATGACCTTTTCAAAATAGTCATGTAAGATGTCTTGAATCTAAGAGACAAGCGAACAAATCGAGCCGCGACTCGTAGCACGCCGCGGAGTAGCCCCAGTCAGCAACTCAAAGATCAATCAATGAAAAAAATGAAGTAAACTTATGAATGTTCAAGAATGAAAAACAAAATTCAAGCAACTAAAAATCCAAATTAGAACCCTCAAATTTTTGAATAAACGAACTCAAACATCAAACAATGAAAAACATGAACTAACTTTATGAATGTTAAAGAATAGATCGAGAGACAAGGATGAAATGAAGTAAGAAAGGAAGTAGAAGCAGTGAGGAGTATTTCAGGAATGAGATGTGAAGCATGAAATGGGTGAGAGTAGAGATCGCAATGGATCCTGGATCCGGATCTGTGTTGACGGATCTAGATCCTAAATTTTTGGATCCAGAAAAGAGGATTAAGTTATTTTGGTAATTATTATTATTATTATTATTATTATTATTATTATTATTATTATCATTATTATTATTATTATTATTATTATTATTATTATTATTATTATTATTATATAGGAGTATAATGATTTTTAAACAATGATATAATTATATATAATCTTTATCAAGTTGAAATTTACACGTTAAAATTTTATAATCAGTATAATTATAACAAATTAATAATAGTCATATTTTTTTCACTTCCCTTGAAAGTATACTATTCCGTCCCTTTAAATTAGTGGCAAAGAGAAATTGATTATTTTAAAAAAATATGGATATTTTATATTAATTAAAGAAAAAATAAATTGTGTGAAAGAATTATGAAAAATGAGACTTAACATGTATGGATGAGATAAAAAATAGTGATGGACCAATGTCCAAAAACAGAAATGATTTAAAATGAGTGAGACAGCAAATAATGTTAAATAAGTGGAATGAAGTGAGTATTTTTTTTTATCATTATTCCTCCCGTTTCTTGATTTGCACAAAATATATACTTGAGATTAATTTCGTAGGGCGTAGAATACTTTATAATACACTATAAAAAACACAAAAAAATAGATAATTAAAAGTATACATATATTAATTTAAAAATACGACCCACAATTTACCTCTGTCTAACGAATGCTTTATAAAAAAAAATTAATTTCTTATATTTTAAGTTTTATGTAAAGATACGTAAAAAAAAAATTAATTTCAAGTGCACTTCGACCAAAACAAAATGACATGATTGGCTAAATTAAAATTTATTTAATTAAAATTATCGATCTGTAAAAGTCACTTAATTTACAGAATGTAAATTAACTTTTTTCGAGCAAACGTTGTTAGTTATAAATAAACATAACTAACATGACCCAAAGTCACTTCCAACGGATATAACAAATAATACATGTTACTCCCTCTGTTCCTATTTGTTCTTCCTATTTGGGTATTTTACAAACATTAAGAAAAAGAGAATCTTTGGTGGTAGTGGGTATTATTTTAACTATATAATAGTGGGAAGTAATGATTGTATTGGAAGTATGAGGTTGTAGTGGGTATTATTTTAATTAAATAGTAGTATGAAGTAATGATTATATTGGAAGTATAAGAGAGAAAATAATTATAAATAAAAGAAAATGGGTACATTAAAAGAAAAGGGGGATTTTAAGGGGTAAAAGTGAGATAAAAACTTTCTAAAAATAGAAAGTATTCTAAAGTGGAAGAACTTTTGAAACTACCCGTTATAGTAATGTGGAAGATCAAAAAGGAACGGAGGGAGTATCTTATTAGTTTAGTGTGCTATGAATTACTTCCTCCGTTCCGAAATACTTGCTACATTTCGTTTTGGGCACTATTCATCGTTCAAGCTTATTTTGTATATTGTGGCTAATATGTAAGTAAAAAATATAGTCAAGTAGGATCTTGTTCGAAACTTTGAATCGTATACTTTCATAATATTAACTTTTTATAATTTTTAGAAGTGCATAAGTCAACATATTAAATGAACAAAATAACACATTGGATTGCGTAAAAAGTCAAATATAGCAAGTATAATGGAACGGAGGAAATATAAAACAACCAATTTATACAAAGTTTCATATAGGACAAAAGAAGACGAGATGATTTAAACTACGTCAAATATTATATGAGAACATCCACAACCTTAAAATATAAAAATATATTTCTATTAAAACTAATGGATGCGTGGGCTTATCCTCAAGTATTTTTCATGTTGCTACTCCATCAATAATATTAATGTTGGGATTTTACACGTCATAATTTTAAAATTTTAATAAATATTATTCGTATCTGCCTGTTTAAAAGGCGATCAAACCAGGCTTAGTAGGCAACACATTCATACATCTAAGCTAAAATCCTAATTTATTTCTTTGATCGAGTTAGTTTCTTGACACGTGAATATGTTATTGAATATATATATATATATATATATATATATATATATATATATATATATATATATATATATATATATATATATATATATATATATCTATATATATATATATATATATATATATATATATATATGTATATATATATATATGTACATATATATATATATATATATATATATATATATATATATATATATATATATATATATATATATATGTATATATATATATATATGTATATATATATATATATATATATATATATATATATATATATATATATATATATATATGTATATATATATATACATATATATATATATATATATATATATATATATATATATATATATATATATATATATTAAAGTTTTGTTGATTTGGTTACTCTATATGATATTCGGCGTCAACGCCAATGTAACATAAAGTTATGGGTTCAAATTTCATCTACCTTTTATTTCTAATAGAATATTAGCATTAGTTTTGAAATTAATATGTGTTATTACTACGTTTACTCTTATAATCTAAATAGCTGTCGTGTAAAAAAATATAATAAAATTTATAGCATACCTCTAAAGATAAAATCATGAACTTAATCTTCTAGACAACTATTTTGTTCCCAAATGAAGGAAATAATGATTTGAGCATTTTCATACACAATTTCGTTTCACTATTTTAGCAAACTCACTTTTATATTATTAGTCATTTATAAGTTAAAATAATATAGTCATATGAGACCTTATTTGAATTGTTTCGATTCAACGTTTATTAATTTCTAGTTTCCATAATTTTTTGATAGCATAAATAGAGATATTAACGATTGAATTCGTATATTGAAAAGTGTAAAAAAACAAATGGTACAAGTAAAGAAGAATGGAGAAATTCTTTCTCTTAATCAACAAGAAAATAAAGGCACAAATAACAATATCGTTATGGTTCTTTGGTTGCTTAATCTTTTTCTTGAATTTGGATTGTTAAAATTTGTAGATGAATAGTGAAACGAGAAATAAAATGGCAAAATTTGAAGAACAAAAAATAAGTCTGTTATTTATCCATTGCATTGTGTGACCATTTCTGGGTAAAGACTACAATTACTTGGAAAAAAAGAAAGATTAAATGAGACTGAGAGAAAAGTAGGAAAATAATAATCTAACATTTTTTCTTTTCCCAACTTGAAAATGACGATTAAATTTAATGGTGACTTAAGTTATTGGCCCTTTTCAAGATTGGGCCCTAGGCGGCAACACTCCTCGCTTACACCCACGGTCGGGGTTGTGTTATTGTAAATATAGTAAAAGCTGAAAATTAATTCATTGATCAAACTCGGAAAAACAAAATAAACTAACTTAACAATGCAGTGGAATGACATTTTGTGCTTTGTAGACATCTCATGAAATGAAATGTTTCTTTCTTAGATAGATTATTACATTCACCCATTTGGCACACATTTATATTTTTTTATGGAAAAGAAATGCTATTATCACAAAATATAATTATGAATAAAGTACAGTGAAAAAAAAAGAAAATGCTACAAATTCAAGTAAAGCTCAAGAAGGCCCATTCCATTATACTCTACTTCTTTCTACAAATGAAATGTTTCTCAGATAGATGATCACTTTTAGTTCTTTGTTCTTCTTGTTCTACTTCTTCTACTGAAATGCTGGTCATGAAAATCAAGTAAAGTCCATTCCATCTTGTTCAACAATTTAAAAAAACAAAAAGGCTTCCCCACTGACAATATGTAGTACCCCCAAGCCAAACCAACTATAGTACCACTTCCAAATCCAATCACTACAACTTCCCACATTGATAATTCTGTTTTTTTTTCCACATTATCATTGTTCAAAGATTGCACAACAATATTTTTTTTGCATTCAAGTAATGGTGCTCCACACAATTCAAGATTTCCCTCGTATGAATCAAATGAGAAGGTATCAAAATTGTTACCATGGGGTATAGGCCCTTCCAGTTGATTATATGAAACATTAAAAACCCCGAGAAATGTTAAACTAACAAGTTCTTGAGGGATTTCACCGATAAGCCTATTTGATGATAGGTCTAAACCATCCAACAATGATAAGTTCCCGATGGATGGAGGGATGTTTCCGGTAAGTAGGTTATGCGAGAGATTAAGATTTCGAAGTGCTCGCAACATCCCTATAGAATTTGGAATCTCTCCTTCAAAGTGATTATTAGACATATCAAATGTTGACATAGAAGTAATTATCTTCTTATAATCCAGTTCCACCCCCTTTACTATCATCTTGATGGAGTACGCATATGCATAACCAACGAGTTCATCTTCTAAGTACCTTGGACTTCCTATAGTAGACATGTTGATATCCATCATGGAACGAAATTGTTTGATGTACATGAATGGCAACTTACCACAGAAATTATTGTTTGAAAGGTCGAGAATTTGTAGATTTGAAAAAGGAAATGTTGCAATCTTTGATAAATTGTTAGTTATATCACCATGAAATTTATTAAAGGGTAGGCTGAGAACCTCTAGAGACGGAAGGCTACCTAACCAATAAGGGAATACATCTTTGAATTTGTTGTTCCTCAAATTTAGGACTTTTAGGTTTCTACATTTAGATAAAGACCTAGGTATAGCTCCTTCTAACTGATTGTCAGTGAAATCTACATATTCCAATGAATCACAAGTAGAAAATGCGGATGGAATGGTGCCCTTGAAATTATTTGATTGGAGATTCAATACAATTAATTCATTACTAGTATTGCCCAAGCAATGAGGAACTTCTCCATTAAACTTATTATAAGATAAATCAATGATTTCAAGATCAACCAAGTTGCAGATAGAAGAGTTTTTAAAATTCATGACATTGTATCCTGGAATACATGACAAACATGAAAGAATTTAGAGAAAGTTGTAGCTTCATATAATAATGTATAAATACATCATAGTAAAAGAATATTCTACCAAGAAATTTAATCTTTTTTGAAAAGAAAAAAAAAAATTTGACCACATGACTTCCTAAAAAAGTTAGAAATTAGTTTACAATGAATATTGCTTTCTATAAATGGTTACAAAAAATATTTGACTTGGATGAATATTGGAAACATTTGGATTAAGATTTGAAATTTTGGATTTTATTGATAAAAAAATATTCTAATTTGTCACCCTATTTATTATTCCCTCCGTTTTCATATGTTGTTCTCAAATAAATTTACGAATTTTAGAATATTTATGTGGGATGTTGATTGATTCGTCTCAATATATTATTTCTAAAAATCAAAAATCAAAGAAATACATTAAAGATAATTCGATAGAACTTATTTCATATATTTTTATTGGTAATATTACTCAATGTTATAAAAAAAAGCAAATATGAAAAACCTTAATAATACAAGAAATATATTTTTATTAATGACAAGCGAATTCAAAAAAAGAAAATAATAATTTAACAATTGGAAGTCTCAATGTATGCAATGGAAAACTATTTTGGAAGATGCAATTTAGATAGGCATTGCTAAAGATTAGTGTACCTGTAATCTGTGGTGTAATTTTTCCAATCAAGTTATTGTTGGCAACCAACAAATAATTAAGACGCGTAAGCTTTCCAATGTTGATAGGTAACTGACCCGTGAGTTGATTATTTGTCATATTTAGAAAATATAGTAACTTACAACTCCCTAAACTCTCAGGGATTGGACCACTAAGATTATTTGAAGAAACATCTAGGTATGTCAATAACCCATTCGTCCCTAACTTATGTGGAATACTTCCTGTAAAGTTATTTCCCCAAATACGAAGTTCTTTTAACTTAGATAAATCTCCAATAAACTCTGGTATGAAACCTTGTAAGTTGTTTTGACAAAGACTTAAGTACGTCAAGTTTATAAGAAGAGAAAAAGAAGTTGGTATCTCACCATGTAATTTATTATTTGATAAATCCAAATGAATCAAATTTGTAAGAAGAGAAATATAATTTGGTATCTCACCATGTAATTGATTATTTGATAAACCCAAATGAATCAAATTTGTAAGAAGAGAAAAACATTTTGGTATCTCACCAGGTAATGGATTATTTGATAAATCCAAATGAATCAAATTTGTAAGAAGAGAAAAAGAATTTGGTATCTCACCATGTAATTGATTAAAAGCTAAATCCAAATGAATCAAATTTGTAAGAAGAGAAAAAGAATTTGGTATCTCACCATGTAATTGATTATTTGATAAATCGAAATGAATCAAATTTGTAAGAAGAGAAATAGAATTTGGTATCTCACCATGTAATTGATTATTTGATAAATCCAAATGAATCAAATTTGTAAGAAGAGAAAAAGAATTTGGTATCTCACCATGTAATTGATTATTTGATAAATCCAAATGAATCAAATTTGTAAGAAGAGAAAAAGAATTTGGTATTTCACCATGTAATTGATTATCTGATAAATCCAAATGAATCAAATTTGTAAGAAGAGAAAAAGAATTTGGTATCTCACCAGGTAATTGATTAACTGATAAATCCAATTGAATCAAATTTGTAAGAAGAGAAAAAGAATTTGGTATCTCACCATGTAATTGATTATTTGATAAATCCAAATGAATCAAATTTGTAAGAAGAGAAAAAGAATTTGGTATCTTACAATGTAATTGATTAACTGATAAAGCCAAATAACTCAAATTTGTAAGAAGAGAAAAAGAATTTGGTATCTTACCATGTAAAAAGTTATATGATAAATTCAAATAAATCAAATTTGTAAGAAGAGAAAAAGAATTTGGTATCTCACTATCTAATGTATTCTGTGATAAATCCAAATCACTCAAATTATTAAGAAGAGAAAAAGAATTTGGTATCTCACCATCTAAAAAGTTATTTGATAAATCTAAAGTTTTCAACCTCTTTAAGAATCCTAATTCACGAGGAAGTAATCCAGAAAGAATGTTGCCAGAAAGATCCAAAACTTGAAGCTTTTGAAGTTTACTAAACTCTGGCGATATTGAACCAGAAAAGTGGTTCCCACCAAGGGAAAGGCACCGAAGCTCCGACATATTAACAAATAAAGGGAGTCGGCCACTAAATTGGTTAAATTGTAGGTTGAGATATTGGATTTTTGTAAGGAGATGAAGAGAAGACGGGACATTCCCATAAAAATCGTTAAAAAGGAGAGATAGGTTTTGCAGGTTTGTAAGAAAACCGATTTGAGGAGAGAGAGTACCATTGAGTTTTAAGTTGGAGAAGTCTAGGGAAATGACAGTGGGAGAGTGAGAAGACGAAGAGCAAGTGACGAACGACCAATTGCAATGGTGAGTAGTGTTTTTCCAAGATGATAGACTTTTATGAGGATCATCTTTAATCGCAGATTTAATAGCTAATAATGCTTCTTGTTCTGATAATATTCCGCCATTGATGAAGCTAATATTCAAACAGTGAATAAATGAGAAGAAAACAAGAATTCGCATTTTGTTATTTTTGTTTCTTTTACTTTGATGGGTAGAATACTAGAATTGAGATAAATGAAAAACTATTTATAATGTGTTAAAATGTAAGACTATTTATGATGAGATACATGGTGATATTGTACCAGAAAAGTCGTTCCAACTAAGGGAAAGACACCGAAGCAACTTAGGATACTACTTTAATGTATCCTTAAATATGTCTCTATTGTATGCAATTATAGAAAATAATTTCATATATTTTAAAAGTAAATTGAATTATATGTTAAGGTCATATGGTGTTTCTGATCAAAATTTATTATTTAGATTGAATTGAACTTAATTGTTTTTAATCAAAATGTATTATATTATACTGATTTTTCCTTATCAATGAAATTTATTCTTATTGATTTCCTATTCTTTTTCTTATTCAAATTACTAATTTTGATTGAATTAAAACTTTTTTTAACTCAAAACAAAATTTTAACTTATAACAACTTATTGTTACGACATAAGCTGATTTTTCACAATTTAAACTAAATTTTATCAAACTTTAATTATTTTTATTAAATAATATGAATTTAAGATGAATCTAATAAGTTCTTGATAAAAAAAAATAAATATCAAGAATTAAGTTTGATTAAGTGGGAAGGATGATCTCTTAAAAAAAACTGAGAATGATGATCAAAGAACAAAGTCATAATTGAGAGACGTTTGATAAATCTATTTTCAAGTTTTATTCAGTGGTAATGAAAATTAATGAAAAATAGATTTTGATCATATTATAAAAATGCTCCTTCCGCCTTTTTTATTTTGCTACGCAATACATAAAAACCTTCTATTTTTATTTTCGTATTGTAGCAAAATTAAATGAATAAAAAAGTATATTTGTACTCTAAGAATCCTCCCCAAAGATTTTTTTGGCAAGATACATAAATGTTATTTTGCACTAACATATAATTCGAATCCCTCAAGTGATAATGAATGAAAATAATTTTGTAGAAGAAAATTTATTTTGCATATATATATATTAAGAAATAAATCGTATGTAAATATTTACTGAATTGAACTGGTTGGAGGGGTTACTTTTATAATTTACCGAAGGGAAGAAATATTATTAAGAAATAAATCGTATGTAAATATTTGATTGGAATAATGTTAGCAATAATTAAGCAAAGTAAATATATATAGGACTATTGTTACGCTTAATTTATGGATATATTATATATACCTTATGTAATTGTCATATTAATTCAAGTTGGATAACTTATTAATAACTTTTATATAATGAAATTCCCTCGGTCTATCTTGTAATCAAAAAAATTTCTTCACACTTCATTAGTTTGATTTTTTATATTTTCTGTCTCTCTCTCTTGTTTAATTCAGGAACAAATTAAACAAATTAAAATAGTATCGAATAAAATTATTGGAACAAATTAAAATAGAAAATGAGTTAAGGTCAGGTCATATTGATTAGAGATCTTTAATTTAAGTCATATCCCAAAAGTTTTCTAAATGTGGATGATGCTCCTTTCGACTTCTACAAGTAAAGTTTTCTAACGTGGATGTTGCTCCAATAAAATTGTGGAAAATTTTTAGTAAATCTTTTTGGGTAAGTGTACTTATTTTAATAAATTTGTGGGGTGAATAAAAAATTTTAAATAATAAACAATTAATTAAAGGGTACGTTGGGTTTAATAGATCGTGTTTAACTGAAAAAATCGTGTTGAATGGTTGTGGCTGGATGATAATTTTCTAACGTGTAGCTAAAGTTTTCTAACGTGGATGATAATTTTAGTAATATTTTCGAGTTGGTTAACTTTCGATTTCGGGTCGTGTCACTTTTGAACAGCTCTAACTATGATTGAGTTAGATAAGCAAAGTATTGTCTTATTTAAACAATAAAAAAATTAACACTCTATCAATGATATTTTTGAAAAGTGAAATATGCGTTTATATTTCATTTTCTAAGGGCCCCTATCAAGCTACTATATCGACAATATTATCCACTAAACATCTATCAAGATATTTAACTATTAAAGTTTAAAATATAAGAATTACATTAAAAATAAAATTTACAATAATTTTAAATACCAAAATTTCTGTAGAAAATTCAATAGAATTCCGTTTATATATATATATATACCACATACCAAGTGCATCTGTGTCTTTCTAATTTTGCATCATGGGGATCCAGTGTTTAATTCAGGAAACAAGAGAGAAAAAAATAGGAGAGTAATGGTGTTTAATTCAAGTCGTATCCCTAAATAGTATTGCATAAAATTATTGAAACAAATTAAAAATAGAAAATGAGTTAAATTGAGAAAGATATAGGGAGTAATGATGTTAATGGGAATGATGAATCTAATATGAATCTAATAAGTTCTTGATAAAAAAAATAAATATCAAGAATTAAGTTTGATTAAGTGGGAATGATGATCTCTTCAAAAAAAACTGAGAGTGAAGATCAAAGAACGAAGTCATAATTGGGAGACGTTTGATAAATCTATTTTCATGTTTTATTCAGTGGTAATGAAAATTAATGAAAAATAGATTTTGATTATATAATAAAAATGCTTCTTCCGCCTCTTTTATTTTGCTAGGCAATACATAAAAACCTTCCATTTTTATTTTCGTATTGAAGCAAAATTAAATGGATAAAAGAGTATATTTGCATTCTAAGAATCCTCGGCGAAGAATTTTTTGGGAAGATACATAAATGTTATTTTGCACTAACATATAATTCGAATACCTCGGAAAAAATAGGGGAGTAATGATGTTTAATTCAAGTCATATCCCAAAAGTTTTCTAAATGTGGATGATGCCCCAATAAAATCGTGGAAAATTTTTAGTAAAAGCTGAGTTGGGTAATTTTAGTGGACTTGTAATATGAAGCTTAAAATCTTTTGGGTAAGTTTACTTATTTTAATAAATTTGTCGGGTGAATAAAAATTTGTAAATAATAAATAATTAATTAAATGGTACGTTGGGTTTAATAGATGGTGTTAACTGAAAAAATCGTGTTGAATGGTTGTGGCTGGAACCAATGTGTAGCTAAAGTTTTCTAACGTGGATGATGATCCATTAAAGTTGTTTAAAATTTTAGTAATATGGTTGACTTAGGTTTTAGTAGACTTGTAAATCAAAGCTTTAAATATTTTGGTAAAGTGTACTTATTTTGATAATTTTTATAGAGTGAATAAATATTTTAAATATTAAAAATAAATTGAGGGCTAGCTGGATAATGAATTATATTTAATTGAAAATTTGTCAGTAGGCTTAAAATTGCAAAGTCGACTTCTACAAGTTTAGATGAGAACAAAATATATAATAATAAAAAATAAAGTATTACACCATATAATTTGTTTTTATAGAAGTCTCAAATCCTCTATGTAAACAACTATATAGTTGTAGTTTTACAATATTACAATTTTCATTTTTGAAACTTAATCCCTATAAATCTTGATTAACATTTCTAAACCTTCGTTCCCCAAACTCCAAATTAGTGTTTAAATAACAATATTTCAATCTAAGGGGGTGTTTGGTATGGGAAGAGAAAATGTAAGGGAAAGGAAATTAATAAAGAGGGGTAAGGGTAAAGGTAAGGGTTATGGTTATATGTTGTTTGGAATAACAATGTAAGGGAAACACTTGTTTACGTTTCCCTTACTTATTGTTTGGTTTGTCACATAAGTTGATATTTTTTGTAATAATCTACAAAGGACATTTTGTCATTTTTGTACAAAAAAAAATAAAGTAAATTTATATTTAATTTTCAAAAGAGAGGAATATGAAATACTCTATAATTTTTTAAAAAAATTATGAAATGAAATTAATTAAGGTTTTAGAAATTAGAATACTAGACACCAAAAAAAAAAAAACTCAAATGGAGAGAAAAGTACCATGGGATTGATTAAAACTTTTAACAAATATAAAGAAAAAAGTTTGTATATAAAATTTTTACAGGTGTTTTTTTTTTTCAATATTAATGTTGGAGTTTCATATATCATCCTTCATTATCTTAGACATTGAAGTACTGAACTATGTAGTTGATTTTATAATCCAAATGCATATTGGCATTTGGCAGTGGAGTGTGAGACACCATTACCGCTATGAAATAGATTGTTACTGTAGCTTTAGGAGAAGTAACAAAGCAGAGGAATCTGTTATCTCAATGAAACGGATTTGCTTCCCATATTCTCAAACCAAACACAAAGTAACGGATTTTCTTTTTCGTTTCCGTTTCCAAGTCTAAATAAATACATACCAAACATGCCCTAAAACTGATTAAAATATTATATCAAAGGGATCCATAATATGAACCCTTTGTTTCCGAAGCAATAAACTAATATTTTGCGTTTTCATTTTCATTCCCGCGTCGCATTATATTTCCAATCTGGTAACATTGAACTGGACCCACTACAACATATTTAACTTTTCGCGATATTAGATTTAATGGTATTAAAAAAATACCACTGATTTATATTTTAGTGTTACAATTATTTGGTTTTATTTTAAGTTCCACAATAAAGTGATTTAGCGACACTTTATTTGCTTTTTAGCGGAAAATGTAATTGTTACTATAGTCTATAGTTGCATCTATGAGAAACGTTACTAGATACCATGTCGCAAAAAGGTTTAATGTGATTTTTTATTGTGCTTCTAAAGGGTCTATTAAATGTCACTAAATCATCTATATATACTATTAGAAATTTGAATAATTTAGGACATTAATGCATTTTTTATTTTCATCAATTTTTTTTTTTTACTTCGCTATGCTTCATTTCTACGAGTCTAATATACATTTGGTCATCATAAATACTCTTATATACCTCTCGTAACAAAGATATAACTTAAATTGGAGAAAAACAAAATCACTAACAAGGTTTAAAGGTACGCGACTACTTTAATTCCTAAGACCAAAATATCTTTTATGTTTCAAAAAACACCAAATTGAGAAAAAATAAATGCAATCTATATTATGATTGGTTGCATTAAAATTTCATTAAATCAAAATTTCTATTCAATAAAAGTCATATAATTTGAAAAGTGTAGTTATGCCTACGTTCTTTCATTTTATCACATTTTGAATTAGAGGCTTTTTACGCACTTTATTCAACCACTGAAAAATAAGAACAAAGCATACAAAAGAGCATCAGTATGTTACACATGAGTATCCTCTTTCGAGCAATTCTTCTACTATCAATAACTATGGCAATCTATCAGTCTCATTTTCGAGCAATTCATAACTTCGTAGTGAAGCCTCATCAAGACGAAACAAACAAACAAATAACAAACGAAGCAACAAAATCTTAACTACTAAAATTCATACCAATTGATCGAGTACCAAAAATCGCAAATTAGTAATTAACCATAAAAACTATAAACTACAAAAACAAGTTAATTTATTATCTCAAGGTGAAATCAACATCAAAACTAAAACTTAGGGTTGCATTTGAAAAGCCCTAAAATTTGATGAACCCTAAAATGTGAAGGAGCCAATAAGAATTCGAGAAATCAAAATAAATGACCCATTCATCAAAAAAACAAATTAAACCAAACAAGTAGTAATATAGATCATTATCAACGACCAACATTCAAAAATTTGTTTATATATATATATATATATATATATATATATATATATATATATATATATATATATATATATATATATATATATATATATATATATATATATATATATATATATATATATATATATATATATATATATATATATATATATATATATATATATATATATATATATATATATGTAGGATCAAATGAGAAGGGGTATGAAAATGAGAAGGGTGAGAAGTAATCTAAAGCATTCATTTTTTTGATCAACGGTCAGATTTAATTTGTTTAATTTGATGGTTCACGCGGTTTATTTTGATCCTACATTTAATGTGGACCGGTTTTTTTGGTTCAATATATAAAGCTTTTTGTTTTTTTCTCTCTCCTACTTTACTTTCCTCCAGTTCCATCTTCCTCAAGAAATTTCGCTCGAAACTGCTTCTTCCTCCCGTTCTTCAACACTTAATCTGCTTTACTTTCTTTTGAATCTCGACATTTTCATTGTTCTTCAATCGTTCTTCGAATTTATTTCAGGTATTTCTTCAATTAAACTCAACAATGTAGACATTTTTGCTTGTTTTGTGTTGTTGTTTCAGTTCTTGAATTAGTATATATAAACACAACCGTTCTTGATTTAAGGGTTTATTTTCTTCGATTTTTGGTGTTTATTTGAATATTACTCTGGTATTTGATATTTAGGGTTAATTTAATGTTGATCTTCATTCTGCGATTTTACATTTTCATTCGATTTTTAGGGTTTTGATTTTACCTTCGAAAAACCGTCGATGTATTCTTCGAAATCTTCCTCTTCTCTTCAATTAAGGTTTGCAAATTAGAAATTAACCATTTTATAGTTTTTATTTTTTGATTTGTTTTGATTCATTTTTTAGTTTTCGTTTTCTGACTCGAAAATGTTCCTCTTCTCTTGATTTCTTAGTCTGCTAACATTCTTCACTTGTTTTCGATTTCTTATGTGTACCTTTTACAAATTCAGATTTGTTTTGATTGATTTCTTAGTTTTTCATTTTCGTTTTACATTTAGTATCTTCAAAACTGACAGTCAGATTTTCATTTTCGTTTTCTAGACATTTTTGCTTGTTTTGTGTTGTTGTTTCAGTTCTTGAATTAGTATATAAAAACACAACCGTTCTTGATTTAAGGGTTTATTTTCTTCGAATTTTGGTGTTTATTTGAATATTACTCTGGTATTTGATATTTAGGGTTAATTTCTGTTGATCTTCATTATGCGATTTTACATTTTCATTCGATTTTTAGGGTTTTGATTTTTTTATATATATGTATGACATTTTTCTTTCGACATTTTGATTTTTTTCTGGATTTGAGTATTATTCTGTTATTTAGTTGTGATGATGATTGTCAGAATGTAATTTTATTCTCGACATTACATTTTCATTCTTTTTCATTCTGGATTTTCATTATTCTCGACATTACATTTTCATTTCCTTTACATTTTGATCTTCATGATGATGACTTCAACTTCGATTATCACACTTTTTTTAGTTGTCATGGCAAAAAAAAGAGCTGAGACTGTTGTTCTTCATTATGCGATTTTACATTTTCATTCGATTTTTAGGGTTTTGATTTTTTTATATATATGTATGACATTTTTCATTCGACATTTTGATTTTTATTCTGGATTTGAGTATTATTCTGTTATCTAGTTGTGATGATGATTGTCAGAATGTAATTTTATTCTCGACATTACATTTTCATTCTTTTTCATTCTGGATTTTCATTATTCTCGACATTACATTTTCATTTCCTTTACATTTTGATCTTCATGATGATGACTTCAACTTCGATTATCACACTTTTTTTAGTTGTCATGGCAAAAAAAAAGAGCTGAGATTCCAGTTGATATTCCCTCCACTTCTAATTTACATTTGAATTCCATCACAAGAAAGAGAAGAGATGAGGAAACTGACAATGTACAACAAAGGTCTGTAAGGTAATTTTATCGACTAGTATGTTGAATTCCAACATTGTAATTCCAACAAAGTATTCCAGGTCATCTACATTGTAATTATTCATAGTCATAGTATCATTTATTGATAACATAGTATCTTTTTCTAAGAACATTGTACATTTTTTTTGTACTTGCAGGTTGAGATCTACATTCCAGACCAAAAGTAGACCTTCTCAATTGATCAAATTGATGAAGGGATTCACTGAGAAACAAAAAATCTCAGTGAGAGAGATTGGTTTTGGTGGCCTTCTTAGTTTAAAGTTATCTAGAAATCCATCTGCAATGCTTGGTTGGCTTGTAGATTGTTTTGATCCCGGTAATTGTATGTTTTCAATAGACTCTTTCAAGTGCTTTCCAATTTCTGAACATGACGTATATGATGTTTTTTGTCTACCTTTGAATCCAAACAATGATGTAGAATTAGTTTCAAGGTGTGCGAATAAGTATAATCCTAATTTTCCCTTGAAACAAGAATTTAGATCCTTTTTTGGTTATGAAGATACAAATGCAGCAATTCCCTTAGAATTGCTTGAACGAATGATCCCTAAGATGATTGATGGTGGGGATGAGTTCAAGCAACTATTTGTTTTGCATGCTATTTCTTCTTTCTTAGCCCCTACCCAAAACAGAACAATAGACCTTAAGATTGTAAAGTCTATAGTAGATCCGAATAAGATTAGTACTTTTAATTGGTGTAAATATGTTCTTGATCAGTTTTGTGACTCTGTTGTTAGATATCGTAAAGGAAAGTCACAATTTTTTTCTGGATGTATTGTTTTGTTGGAAATTATTTATTTTCATCGTTTGAAATTCAAGAATATCTCTTTGCCATCCTCTTTACCTCTTATCTCTCATTGGACTGATAAGGATGTGTCAAAAAGAATTAAGGAGGAAACATCTGCTAATTATTTTGGCAGTGGTTTAATTTTGAGTACATACCCTGTGAGTGAGACGATGGTGTTTGAGTATGGTCAAGCTGTTGGGTTAAAGGTGAACCACGTTGATACTGCACAGCCAAGTGTAAATGAAGAATCCTTTAGAGATCAAACAGTGCAAGATGATGATAAAATTGAGTTTCAGTTGCCTTCAAATGCAATGCGTAATTCTGACATTCGTCGATTAGCCGGAGATGTAAGTATAATCTTAATTATTTATGTTGCCTTCAACATTATATGTATTAATAATAACAAATATATTTTTTTTTCAAGACAGTAGCATTTTTCAATGTATAGTAACTTGGCATTAGTTCATAGTAACTTTTAATCAGTCCATGAACATAACCAGTCCCTGAACTGTATAATCAGTTGATCCCTAATTTAATAATAACAAGTATAGTCAGTCCCTAAACTGTATAAAAAACATTTTTCAAATGTTGAAAATAGAACACAGTAGCTATTTATTGTCATAGTAACTTTTAATCACAATATAGTATCTTTTTCTAAGAACATAGTAGCATTCACCTTGACAAAAAAGATTTTCAATATTACAAATCAGAAGACAGTAGCTATACATTGTCATAGTAACTTTTAATGATAAAATAGTATCTTTTTCTAAGAACATAGTAGTATTTACTTTTGGAAAATAATCATAACATAGTATTTTTTTAATAATGTCATAGTTACTTTAATTTGAACAACATTTAACTTTATCTTTACTTATTTTTGTAGGAAATTTGTGAGTTGCTGATGCTCATGAGGAGGGACACTCAAGTTGTCTCTGAGTTTTACATGGACAAAATTAAGTTGTTCTTAGAACAAAAACGTTCATTTTCTTCTCCTCCTATCCCTTTTCCTGATGTTCCTTCTACCTCATCCACACCTTTTTCTGAAACCCAAAGTTTTTTCATGAATCCTACCGTGCTGAATACAATCGATGAGATAGTTGACACAGTTAAATGGGTTACCTCTATTCCAAGTATGGTGAATGAGGTTTTTGTTGCTGATGAGGGTAATGTACATGTTTTGCATCAGGTATTTGAAAATGATGTAGTGGATGAGGTTGAATTGGATCAAGTTGTTGATGATGTGGCAAATAATGTCACTGTTTTTGAAAGCCATGGTTATGAGAATGTATTGATACATGGCAGGGCAAAGTGTTCCATTCCTTTTAGAGGTTTGAATGATAAATTTACGTTTGTTTCACATCTGATGAAATCAAACAAAAAATATATGAGAACACTTGGTTCGTTACCTCAAGAAACAGTCGACTATTGTTTTGTTTTTGACAAATGTTTCGACAATAGGTGAGTTTTTTTTTTTTTTCTTTTTTTGTGATTTTTGTTTTTTATTATACTTATTTTATTCCTTTTATTTGACAGTGAATTGCTTGTGAATTTTGAGGACAATTTGAGAATTCAAAGGGAAGAGTTTTATATTCTAGGGGATCCCTCAAAGTGCACTCATGTTTCTGTTGTGGATTATTGGTATTTATTACTCAATGAAAATGAAAAGAACAAACAATCTTCCAAAAAGTTCTTTTTTAATGCTAGTTCTAGTGTACGTTTTTTGTCATTTTTATTCTAAATAACTTGTCTTTTATTTTGATCTATTTTTAGTTATTTCATTGTTTATTTTTACAGCTTGCTTTGTTGGATTTTAATAATAATGGTGGTTCTCAACAAATTGATTTAATTTATGATTCTTGGGTCAAATGGGTGGATTTCAACCAAGTTGATTTGACTAAGTTTGATCTGGTAAGTTATTTTTTTAATGATTGATTTACTTGTAGTCACTATTTTAGTTATTATAGCTACTAATAGGTAGTTAGTACTTGTGCAGTCACTTTTTTTTATATATATTTATTGATTCAGTGATATATAATATACAGATTGTGGTTCCAATACTGAAGGGCAGTCATTACTTCTTACTTCTTTTGAATATGAAGTTAAGAATAGTGCAATGGATTGACAATGTGAACCATACTGCTATTTCAGAAGAAGAAATTAGAAAGCTAGGTGACACTGTGGTATGTGTAGCATTTTATTATCCGGAAAAACCTTTTGCCTATGTTGCTAAGTTTATGAAATATTTATTAATAAATATTTAAATGAAACTTTTGTAGAAAGATTTGCTGTCAACAATTTTTGATGATAAGATGCAAGCTACTGATGTTATTCCATTATGGAAAATGGAACGAGTTCCCACTGATTGGAAAACGACTGCTAGGACTAACATTGAAAGTGATGTATTCATGATGATGAGCATGCTGTTTTTTGAGGGAACAGTTGATTTCCAGTGTCCAATATTGAATGCAGTTACGTTTTTTCTTCTCAATATCATCTTTAAATGTATTTTTTTGAATGACATTCTAATTAAATGATTCAAACTAAATGTATTTTCTTTTTATGTAGGCTCCATTGAGACATGTTGCAAGAGTTAAGATTGCTGGATCTTTATTGTTATCTGATTTGAACAAACAAAGATCTAAAGTTTTAGAAGACGTGTCCAATTTTAAGGATAAAAGACGCTCCATTGTGAAACAAGTTTCTATTAGAAGATTAAAGATTCGTTAATGTGAATTACAAGATGAAGTTGTTGACAATCTGATTGACAATCTGTTGCCTTTTTTGTTGTTTTTTTTGAATGTTGTTTACCAATTTTGAATATATGCTCCATCGTCCATCTCGAAGAACCTTGAATCAAGGAGTTTTGCAGTACTAATGGATCCTCAATCCAATTTGAAAAGATATTAATTACTTAATTTTGTTTTTGAATATATGGCTAACTTCAGTACTTTGCTATCCTATTAATCCAATTTATATGTGCATTGATAGTTATTATGTTACAAAAATCTAGTGTTTTATGTGGTGGGCATAATTGAGGACTATTTTAGCAAAGAGGTTTATTGCTTTTTCCCATTTTTGATGTTTTTAAATGAATGAATTTGTGTAGAATAGTTAGTAGTACCGCAACTACTGATTCTTTGGCATTGATGTATTGATTTTATCTTTCTTCTTGACGCATTTGACTTGTATAAAGCACTTTCTAACAGTACATGTTTTAAGGAAGATGCATTATTCTTTGTTTTTGTTTGTAACATTACATCTTATGAGTTTTATGATGTTTATTGAAAATATGAAATCAAAGTAGTGGAGAATATTCTGCTTATGTAATGTATTGTGTTATTTCAATGTTACGTTGTTTTCTTATGATAGTATCATGCAAAACTAACAATTCCTTGTTTTCTCCTTGTCATTCTATTACATTCCATGTAAATTATCACCTTCACTCTTTCAGTTTGTTGCACCATATATGTTACTAAACTTTCATTTGATGGGTCCATAAGTTTCTTCCAATTGTAATCCTCTAATGACTAGATAATAAAATGATTAACTATATCTATAATTGATGTTTTCTTTTCTAAACTAAACTTTATTATATCTATAATTGATGTTTAGTAACTTATCAATTATAAATAATAATGACTAGATAATTGATTATAAATAATTGATGTTACTAAACTAATGACTAGATAATTATAAATAATGACTAGATAAGTTACTAAACTTTAATTTGATGTTTTCTAAACTAAGTTACTAAACATCAATTATAAATAATGACTAAACTATATCTATAAATAATTGATGTTTATAAATAATTGATGTTTATGATTTATAATTGATGTTTATAATTGATGGAGGTTATTCTCTGATTTATAAACATCAATTTATAAATAATTGATGTTTATGATTTATAATTGATGTTTATAATTGATGGAGGTTATAAATAATGATTTGTAATTGATGTTTATAAATTGATGTTTATAAATTGATGTCATAGTAATATAAACATCTGATTTATACCTTTATAATTGATTTATAACTTTATAATATTACTATGTTTATATTATAAATAATTACTATGACATCAATTTATAAGATTACTATGACATCAATTATAAACATCAGTAATATTACTATGACATCAATTTAAAACATCAGTAATATAAACATCAGTAATATTACTATGACATCAATTATAATACAAATCTGATTTATAACTTTATAAACATCAATTTATAAATAATTACAAAACAGAATAGTGTCGAAGGAAAATAGTAGTAATGAGGCAAGTAAGGTGCATAACAAAGGAGGGGGAATGGAGGGGATGTGCATAACCAGTCAAATGTACAGAAGACAGTAGCTATACATTGTTATAGTAAATTATAATAACAACATAGTATCTTTTCCTAAGAACATAGTAGCATTTATTTTTGCAACAAAAGATTTTTCAAAATTAAAAAACAAAAGACAGTAGCTATCCATAGTCATCTTAATATAAAATCTTCATCTATCTGTTCTTCAGCATCAATTTTCCTGCATAACAAAAATTTAGCACTTTTATTTACATAATCAAATTATTAAATAAGGATACAATAAAATATAAGCAAATTATATATTTCATACCTTAAGTGGGGTATCTTTTGTTGATGGGCAATTTCGACTATCATGATAATCAAATTTACCACAAGTTTTGCACTTTCTTTTGGGCTTCTTGCTTTGCTCAATAGTTTGTTCCTTTTCCCCAATTATTCTTTTCCTTTTTCCTTTGTTCATTGATTGGATTGGGTTTTGTATTTCCATTGTCGAAGATGAACTTGTGCCTACTAACAATTTTATTTGTTGCTCTTTAGTAATGTCCACCCTCACATCATCACTTTCCTCCAATTTTCTACTAATATATGTCATGGTACTATTTACTCAATTATTTTATATATTTAATAATTTGCATCATATTACCATAATACCCCTTGACCTCTACAGTTGACCTTGACTTTTGGTCAATGGGCTTTCCTTTTGATCTCCCATCCTCCCTGAATGGCCCATGGGCTCCTCACTTCCAGAATACCCTAACTTCCCTCTCAGGAAGTAACTACCTATTTTGACCTAACTTCCCACTTACTCACAGTTGGCTGGTCATCCTTCTCTTAAGGCTGATAACTGCCAACTACCTTCCTGCCTTCATCACAGCCATCAGTTGCTACCCACTATCTCCATGATGGCAACTACCCTTCAGCAATAACCTCCTCCTTTGCCACTATAAATAGAGGCAGTCATCCATAGGGGAAGGGATTAGCTTTTCATAAGATTGATACTTACAATCAACCTCCTCGAACCAACCAAAACACTAACAATCACAGTAATCACAGCAATCAATCTTGCATTCATATTTTACCTCGTTCATTCATCAATATCCTATTTACGTTCTAACTTGAGCGCCGGAGGGGTTTTCCGGGAAGTCACCCCCGGACTAGGCTAACGTGTTGTTTTGCAGGTACTCGAGTAGCTTCCTCTTGCGAATTGCCGCTTTCAACGACGCTTCAGTTTACAGCCTTTCAAGTATACTTCACATCCTCGTTTCATCACCGAAACAGTTTGGCGCCGTCTGTGGGGATTGAATAAAAAGTCATGGCTCCCAAAAGCAATCCAACACAAACCGCGACCGTGCATAGCACAGATACAGACACTTCCGCAGGTCATGGTAATGACCAAGCCGTGACTCGTCGTGATCTGGACATGCTAGCACAAAATCTCACTGCCGCTTTTTCCGAACAACTCCGCACTGTCATGAATAATAACAATAACCCCCCTCAACAGCAAGTATTGGAGGAAATGGCGGACTAGATAAAAAATCTGCGAGAAAGAATCGAACCCCACCAAGAGTTACCAAAATCCCATGAATCTCAGGAGGGGAACTCAAGGATGTCACATTCCAGTAGACGCAATAAGAAAAGGCGGGAGAGATCAAGAACCCAAATAAGTCTCAGCAGGAGTGATCCACGGGATGGCATATCCAAGACCGCCTCTCAAGACGCCCGGACCTACCTAGAAAGCAAGAAGCAGAGGGCGTTCGAAAGCGTTCAATCATTGGTGGACAAAAGGAGGGAAGAAAGGAAGAAAGCGCAACTCACGGGATCTAGCCATCCCACCAGCCCCGTCATAATGTCGCGAAATGAGATCGGCAAGAGTAGCCTCCCCGAAGATCTTATGCCAATAATCTCTCCGTTGGCTCCGGAGATACTGAATACTCCCAACCCCGGGAAAATAAAGATCCCAGATATGGCGGCCTTCAATGGAACATCCTGCCCCGAGGAACACTTGATGGCATACAAAAACTTGATGTTGCTGTACACCACCAACCCGGCATTGTGGTGCAAATTCTTCCCAACTACTCTCACAGGAGTAGCTTGACGTGGTACACCTCTCTTCCAGGGAGAAGTATCCACACCTTTGCCCAATTAGAGAGCAAATTCCTGGGTCACTTTGTGGCATCCAGAAGGCAGGAGAAATCAAACTTCCATTTGCTTAGCATAACGCAACTGGAAGGGGAATCCATATCATCGTATCTGAGGAAATTCCATGAGGCAGTGCTGGAGGTAACGGATTTGGAAGAATCAGTCGCCTTAAACGCCCTAATCAACGGAATGAAGGCTCAAAGGCTCAAGTTCCAGTTGGTCGAGAGTCAAGTGAAGACGTACGCGGAGGCCATGAAGCAATGTCAAAGCTATGTCACGGCCTCCAAGATATGTCAGGCACAAGACCCAAAGAGGCGTAAATCAGAAAAGAAGGATCCAATATCCAATCGCTCCTCAAGGAGCGTAGAGGAACATCCATCTAGGAGGGATAAAAATTACATGCCGTATCGTCCAGAGCCTCCATCAGACATGGGACCTCCACGATCCCGACACGTATATGTCGTTGAAGGGGAGTCCAGGACGCGGAATTTGCTTGATAGAGGTAATGACCCGAGGTTTAATTGGAACAGGAAGGACATTTTCTTCGCTGTTCGAGATGAGTTGCCAACTCCACCTCCTACTACCACTCCCTCCGATCGACGCAACTACAATCTGTGGTGTGATTACCACAAAGAGCACGGCCACACTTTGGCCCAATGCCGCGAACTCAAACGTATCCTACATCAATTAGCCGACGAGGGGGAGCTATCAAGGTTCATCTATCGAAAGGACTATGGCACGAGAGGCGACGCGGAAAGAAGGCCTTGGAACCAGAAAAGAAACGAGGCTAGGCGCGAAAGTTCCAACACACAAGGAACCATCAATATGATTTTTAGCGGCTACACCGAGGAATATCCCACAATCCGCGCTGCGAAAGACAGCGTCCATACTCTGTTCAAAGGACCCCCAAAAACCACCTCAAGTGGGCCGATCATGAGATTTGATGCCACTACTTCCCAACCGTTGCAACAACCACACACTGATCCTTTAGTGGTTACCATCAAGATTGGGCAAATGATGGTGAGGCAAGTATTGGTGGATACCGGAAGCACCGCCGATCTTATAACGATGGAATGCCTAAGAAAAATGAAATTCGAAGAAAAGCACCTGCAACCCCTTGATAAACCTTTGATTGGGTTTGGAGGAAACCAGGTCATTCCAATGGGAACAATCATACTCCCTGTGCGAGTAGGGGAAAGAAGCGGATGCAGAACTATACCCATACGATTCACGGTGGTAGATCTCGTATTCCCCTACAACGCCATCATGGGGCTTCCACTTATCAACAAGATCAAAACAGCAATCTTTCCTCATCAACTCTTGCTGCAATTCGAGCGGGATGATGGACAAGTTGGCATCCTCAAGGGAGACCAGGTAATGGCCCGCCAATGCCTCATCAACACCATGAAGCGCGGACCTTCCGTGACACCCGCCAAAAGGGAAAGGGAAAAAACTACCCCGCCCATGGAATGGAGGCCATTTGAAGAAATTCTTCATTTAACAAGATTTGCAAGGGGCAATCAGTGATTATCAGTCTTATCAGTCTTATCAGCTTAACTCCGCGAAATTGTTTCATCCCGCGAAGTATTCGCGTTGTCATTTGAATTCAGTTTTATCATCGCATCCCGCGACGGTGTCGCGTTGTCATTTGTATTCTGTTTTACCAGCACTCATCCCGCGGCATGCTCGCGTTGTCTTAGTGATTATCATTTACAACAAATCAGAAATTTCACTTTCAGATTATCCGGCTCTTACGTTCACAAGTATTCCGCAAAATTCTATTGCTAATCTTATTAAATTCAGTAATATCCATAAGTCGGACTGTAACACCCCGTCCCATAATTACCTATAAATATTGATGCGGAAGCAAACTACGGGACAGTGCATTACGCTGACACAGAAGTAAAGGTGGAAAAAGGAAATAAAATGTTATAAACTAATTACATTATAAACATATGGCTAAACAGCGGCCTAGGAATGATGTACTAAAAGTTTAACTCCAAAAAGGAAACGTGAGGCAGAACAACCTCAGATAGGTAGGTAAAATGAGGATTGTTTAATAACTTTTTCTACTTGTTCAAAACACATGCGACACTAAGTTTAAACTTCAGAGGTAAGGCTCTAAGCTCACAAAATATTGCCCAACGCCCGATTGAAAAATATATAAGCATATCATTCACAATCTTCACCTGAAAATATTAACAACAGTCCACAGTCAGTGGGGAGTAACTAGTAGTCTTTCTAAGGTAATATCAATCATATACAGGGCAGTACAACTGTGTTCATAAAAGGCAACATCAATAATTAACCATCTAAATTCATATAATAAAATATTCTACTGTAAACATGCGCTGCATAACAATATCCAATGTAATCATATGCAAGCATAACAGAGTAAGCTGTAAAATCACACATTGGTTATAGTGGAGGAACAAACGCCAGTACTACACGCAGCAGTACTTCTCAAGCTTTGCCGGGATCGGAACCCCTCAGTTAGCGCACTAACTGTGTCTAAGAATGGCCAAACTCCCGTTATTAACATTCCATACCGAATGCAATAATCGGACGACAGCAACCACCTGAGGATAAGGTACTCCATACCGAGTACACTAACACACTCCATACCGAGTGTGTGGGGCCCTATAATAACACCATTCCATACCGAATGGTGGTGGCATTTGTCCTACCCATCAACCGCAGTCTAAGGGTTTTCCTCCCTATACATGTATCACATATCATAATAACATCATGCCGTATTGGGCAATCAATTCATGCTTCATTCCATCCAGGAGAAATAATTCTCATGCATCACAAGATATCCATAACATATCATATCAAAATAAACATGAAGCTAATCATCCTCAAAAATAATTAAGGTAAACAACCATTTTGCATAACAGAAATGGGTTGCTTAGTTTAATCCCTTAGTGGATTCCTTCAGAGTTTTACCAAACTTTCAAAGGTCATAACTCTCTACTTAGAGCATCAAATCAGGAAATGTTTCTGAGTCTAAATTGGTTAACATTTTATAAACTTTACCTTTCATTAAGAAAGCATTTACCGATTCTAAGTCCATAACTGGGAAAAACACTAAACATAACAACCTGTACTAAAAACAGAATTGCTCTGTCCGGCTTATTACGAAGGCCATAACTTGGCGTATACAAATCCAATTCAAGTGTTTCTTGAGCCTGAATTCAAGTACTTTAAAAGACCTACAAGTTTTATTTGAACATTTTAAGCTAATTCTGCCCCTAACTAAGTCAAATATGCTAAAACTTTAAGAATCTCAATTTTCCAACTAATACTCTAAAACAGAACACTAGCTACTCAAGGAAGTGAAGCTACGTCATGTTCTTAGGCTCATTAGGAACCCTAAATGAACTTATTTGAATCGGATTTTTGGATATGTTTTAGGCCTATGTTTAATCTTTCCAAAACATTAAAAATTACGAAACTTGGGTTAGTATATTAGTCTCTAAGTCCAATTTACTAACAATAGGTAAAACTGACTTTTCATATTGCACACTTCTACAAATCCAATTAAAAAGACCACTTAGAAAATTACCCAGATTATGAAATTTGGACTCAATTAAATTAACATAGGTAAGAGTCTTGTGTCAAAATTTGGGATTCATTAAAGTAGTATAACAAGTCCTTTAAGCTTGTTTAATTCAGCGCAAGAACATAAACACCTTAACAGAAAACACTGCAAACAGGACGTTAATATAAAAATAATTATAAATACTTAAAAAAATACCCATATCACGAATTTAACATGTAATATCAAAAATTTCATTGGGAGTAATATGTAAAAAGAACGAAGCTAAAATCATTTCTTAAGTATCCTAAATAGTCTCAACATACTCAGAAGGTCACAGCATGTACCCGGTTTGGTCTTTGCTCAATTTCACCTATTTCTAAGGCATGAGACTTGGATTAAATCATTTATACTTACTGTATATCAAATATACTAACTTAGAATGGGTGCTAGTTACCTTAATTCGTGGGTTAAAATTACCAAAAGGTTGAAGAAACCAACCGCCAAACACACGTCCTGCTAAGCGTGTTTGCTGTTTCCTTTTTGCTTATGATTTTTGGTGATCTTTTGTACAAGGTTTGAAGAGGTTTCTTGCTTGAGTATGTAGTGGAAACTTTTCAGAACAGTTGGCAGCCTTTAGCCTTCTTAATTAATAAGGATGAGAACTAAATTTAAGGGGTTGAAAGGATAAGATTGTGCCGCCAGCTCAAGGAAGAAGCAAGGAGCTGTCTTTGCTTAGCCTTGAAGTTCACTCCTATGTTTTTGCCACATACCCTAGCTTAGGCGTATGGGTGTCACATTTAGACATGCTTACTTAATATGGAAGGCTTAATAAGAACATAAGAGGGTCGTTTTGTAGGCTTAAAACACGAGACATGAAGAATTAGAAATCAAAGGGTCATAGTTGTGTACATTGTTGTATATTGAGGTGCTTGCTTACCTTAGCTAACTTTGAATAAAAAGTGTAATTATGCCTACATTGCATAATTTTGGACATGAGTGGGGTTAAGCAAGCTCGTTTTTAGGAATCGAATTAAATTTACTCGGGGGAAAAATTCCTTATGAACTTAATCAATTCTGAGCTTCTTGTTCCAATTTAAATTAGAACGTTTTGCCTTAATTTCCAAAATTATTAACCTTAATTATGTGGTACTAGATTCTTGGGTGTTACACGGACCCCTTGAGAGGGGTCCCATAATCAAATTATTCTAAGTCACTATGAATCAGTGATATCGAAAAGTCGGACCCTTAGATTGGGTCCCAAAATCGAAAATATTCCAAGGTTGCCCATGATACTGCCTGTTCGCGACATTGAAAAGACGGACCTTTAGAATGGGGTCCCGAATAAAATTCTAAGTAAAATCTCTACTATCTTCGATATTCATAAGTGGGATCCGTAAACTCGGGTTCAATGACTCAGATAAATCAATCTCGCAAGTCAAGAAAGTTCCCGTAACTTCGATAAGTCGGACTCTCAGGGAGGGGTAGAATATAGAAAATTATTCTAAGTCCTTCAGCACTCGAATGTGCTCGGGGAGTCAACAAGTCAGACCCTAAATTGCACCCCCAGAAACGAAAATTATTCTAAGTATAGAAAAATTACACATTCTGCTGTCCGACTTATAGATACGACGGATGTTATGCCGCGCCATCTTCTTCGTCGCTCTAAACCATCGTATGAATAAAGTATGAAAAATATTCCAAGTACAAAGGAAGTCCATATGATCGATAAGTCGGACTCCCTGGTGCGCTCAGTCATGGTGTAAAAATTCTAAGTATGGGAGAATTCCCATATTTCCGTATGATCGAAGACATGGGCTTTTATGCCCATTCCGCGTCATGGAAGAGCAAGGAGTATGATAAGAGAAGTGGCTGGTATACTTATCGTTCCATGAGGTCGATAAGTTGGACCCAGAATTATACTCTAAGGAGAACAGATTCTAAGTATAGAGATTACCCATTCTACAGTCCGGCTTGCTAATTTGGTGATTCCTTATTTCGCGTCATCCAACATAGCCGCGGAATACAATAAGGCCGCGTCATCCTCGTTAGCGTCATATGAGCAACTTCCAATCTTTCGAAGCATTCTTATCAATTCGCGATATAGATAAGTCGGACCCCCAGGTGCTCCCTACCATTTTTGAAATATTCTAAGTATGGAAGGATTCCCGTGCCGACCATATGATTGAAGACGCGACCCCTTACATTCATTCCGCGGCGTAGAAGATATGAAGGGCTCGCTTAAACGAGAAATTATTCTATGTATTCTTATCCTCCCGTGATATCAATAAGTCGGATCCTAAATTGCACTCGAAGAAAAACATGAAAAAATTCCAAGTCTGAGATCACTCATTCCACCGTCCGACTTGTAGACGTAGCGGCTCTCGTGCCGCTTCACCCATGATAGCCGCGGAAACTAATGAGGCCGCGTCATCCTCCTTGTTGCAAACCATCGAATGACCACCTTATAATTTTTCGAAGTATGGAAGGTGTCCGTAGAGTCGATAAGTCGGACTCCCAGGTGCCCCTAATGATTTTGTAAAATTCTAAGTATGGAAGAATTCTCGTATTGTCCGTATGATCGAAGACACGGACCTTTGTGCTCATCCCGCGTCATAAAAGAATAAGGGGCTTGTTAAGACGAGAAAAATTGTTCACGTATTTTTATCGTCCCGCGATGTCGATAAGTCGGACTCCCTAAGTCCTTCAGTGAAGGTTTAAAAATCTAAGTATAAGTCAAAGCCGCGTCATCAACTCGCGTGATTTACTCGTTCTAAGCTGCGTCATCAGCTCGCGTGATTTACTCGTTCCGCGGCATATTATTCTCCTAAAGACTCCACGGTATGTAATACTGTAATAAAAAAAAAAGTGTGATCCGCGTAGTAGACAAGTCGGACCCCCTTTGGGGGCTATCTTGTTCTAAAATTTTAAAAATATTCAAAGTGTTGCAATTCTCGCGGTATGGTGATAGTGGAAGCTGAGCTAAGAGTATTGATATCTGATGCCGTGCGATATACCATACAAGGAACTAGTTGTCTCAGTTGGTCTGAGGTGCTGCACACTATCCTAGAGGTCGCGGTATTGAACCCTCTTATTTGCATTTTTGCTGTTGACTAAATTTACTCCGCGATATTATATATATCCGCGGCTTAAGTTGTTCTTTTCGCTTTCCCCTTGGATTTATTAAAAAAAAAAAAATAATAATAATAATAATAATAAAAATAATAAAAAAAAAATATAAAAAAAAAAAAAAAATATTGTGATTTCATCCGTGTGGTAGAAAAGTCGGACCCCCTTTGGGGGGTCTTGTTCCAAAAATTATTCTGTGTGGGAAATCCCGCAGCATTAAAGTATCCTAAGCTGGGCTGGAATTGTCAAAATATAAAGATCAAGCGCGAAATATTACGTATGGGTGTTGCTGTCTCAGTTGGTTAGAATGCTCTTACCATCTATTCTAGGTTGCGGGATCGACTCTTCATAACTACATTTTCGCTGCTGGAATGTATAAACGGCTGGAACTTTGTATTATAACAAATCCGCGCAATATGCTACACAAGTGGATAGCTGTCTCAGTTGGTTCCATGAGTTGCACGACAACTCGGAGGTCGCAGGATCAAACCCTCCTTATTCACATTTTTGCTGTTGATTGGAGCTACTCCGCGGCATAATATAATTAGTCCGTGCAAGTTATTACATTATAGCAAGCATGTTCCAGTTGGTCTCAAGTGCTATCTGTGGTACTAAAGGTCTCAGGATCGAACTTCCATAACTACATTTTTGCTGGTTGGGTGATACGGATGAAGAGAGATATTCCGCGGCATACGTCAAGCCGCGGCTCGGTTGGCGTTACTTGTTCCTCTCTAATTCGGAGCGTTTTTCACGATGACTTTGAAAAGGTAATAACTTTTTCGTTACAACTCGGAATTCGACATATGAACAGTCGATTCGAAGCTTACGAGCTCAATTTTCATGATCCATTAGAAGATTTACCTGATTGGGTATGTGTTCATCCTCGTGGGGCTTTCGAATGTTCTCTACGATCGTGTTCCTTCACTAAATCCACTCCGATGGATACGTGTTTTTCCGCATAAAGGACGATGTTTCCGGTTGTTGGGGCTATCTCTTCACATCATCCTTCATGCGTGGGGCTAAATGTCATGGTACTATTTACTCAATTATTTTATATATTTAATAATTTGCATCATATTACCATAATACCCCTTGACCTCTACAGTTGACCTTGACTTTTGGTCAATGGGCTTTCCTTTTGATCTCCCATCCTCCCTGAATGGCCCATGGGCTCCTCACTTCCAGAATACCCTAACTTCCCTCTCAGGAAGTAACTACCTATTTTGACCTAACTTCCCACTTACTCACAGTTGGCTGGTCATCCTTCTCTTAAGGCTGATAACTGCCAACTACCTTCCTGCCTTCATCACAGCCATCAGTTGCTACCCACTATCTCCATGATGGCAACTACCCTTCAGCAATAACCTCCTCCTTTGCCACTATAAATAGAGGCAGTCATCCATAGGGGAAGGGATTAGCTTTTCATAAGATTGATACTTACAATCAACCTCCTCGAACCAACCAAAACACTAACAATCACAGTAATCACAGCAATCAATCTTGCATTCATATTTTACCTCGTTCATTCATCAATATCCTATTTACGTTCTAACTTGAGCGCCGGAGGGGTTTTCCGGGAAGTCACCCCCGGACTAGGCTAACATGTTGTTTTGCAGGTACTCGAGTAGCTTCCTCTTGCGAATTGCCGCTTTCAACGACGCTTCAGTTTACAGCCTTTCAAGTATACTTCACATCCTCGTTTCATCACCGAAACAATATATATAAGGAATACAACAATACCTATACATGACTATTACATTAAAGACAGTAGCTTAAACATGAGATATGTAACAGATATCAATTTGTATAATACTCTTCATAATTTGGCACTGTCCTTATAAATTTTGCATAATTAATACTATTTTTACCCAAATATATACTTCATATGCACTGCTGTTATAACATTTTTTCTAAGATAAGTGTCGTTTCGATTTTTGAAGATTTAACATTGATGGTCTTTAAGTGTTTACATTATGCTATATTGAAGAAATTTATACTTGTGAAAGAAATTTTTTAAGTATATTTATAGTTTGTATAATATTATTGGACGTATTTTAGATTTTAATTAATAACTTAATATTATATTTATCATTATTTAAGTCTAAAATTGTTTTGTTATCGCAATACAAAGCAAAATTCAATCAAATACGCAAAAATAAGCTTGAACCCGTTTTGGACCCGAACTCGATACTGAATCTGTGGGATCCGTGATCTGGATTCGGGTCTTGAAAAATTGGACACGCAGATTCGGATTAAGGTCCATTTGGACCCGGTCCAGATCCGTGTAATGCACTGTTATTATTATTATTATTAAGATATGGAAGTATTATGATTTTTAAACAATGATATGATTATATATTATCTTTATCAAGTTGAAATTTACACGTTAAAATTTTATAATCAATATAATTATAACAAATTAATAATAGTCATATTTTTTTTCACTTCCCTTGAAAGCATACTATTCCGTCCCGTTAAATTAGTGGCAAAGATAAATTAATTAGGATATTTTATATTAATTAAAGAAAAAATAAATTGTTTGCAAGAAATTAATAAATGAGACTTAACATGTATGGATGAAATAAAAAAAAGTGATGGACCATTGTCCAAAAACAGAAATGATTTAAAATAAGTGAGATAGCAAATAATGTTAAATAAGTGGCATGAAGGGAGTATTTTTTTAATCATTATTCCCCCCTTTTCTTGATTTGCAGAAAATATATACTTGAGATTAATTTCGTAGGACCTAGAATACTTTATAATACACAATAAAAAAAACACAAAAAAATTATATAATTAAAAGTATACAAATATTAATTTAAAAATACGACCCACAATTTACCTCTGTCTAACGAATACTTCATAAAAAAAATTAATTTCTTATTTTTTAAGTTTTATGTTAAGATATGTAAAAAAAATAATATATTATTTTTTTTAATTTCTTGTTTTATAAATTTATTCATATAAACAATCAATATAGTAAAAATATAATAAAATATAATAATATGTAATAGAATAAAATTAACTTTACCTTATGTAGTTCAATAAATATAGCAATTAACCAATTTAATTATTACATGTGGAAAATTTTTGCTGTGAGGGTGCCACATGGAATTTTTCAGTACTTTTAGTTAATTGTATGATAGTAGTAGCCCGATTGATTATTGTATTAATTAATGAGAAATAATAAATATTTTATATAATTGAATATTGAAAATTAATTAATAGAGTCTTACTCTAATACAAAAATGTTTTTCTTTATTAAAATTTTTAAGGGAGGATATTGAGGATACATGTACTCCTCCGTCTCTTTGATTTTGCTACATTGATTAAATCCCGTCTCCTTGATTTTGCTATATTGATAAAATCGAAATTAAAGTGAGAGATTTTTACGTATTGTATAGCAAAATCAAAGGGTCATAATTTTTAACTTTTATTATAGGATTTGAATCTATTTTTGTTTATTTTTATTACCACCAAAAAAACATTGTAATAGATTTATCAAACGCACCCTAATCATGATATGTTCTTATATAATCATTCCCACTTTATCAAACTTCTTCATATTTTGATTTTTTAATTAAGAACTTATTGGATTTATATTAAATTTATATTTTTTAGTAATTATAATTAAAGTTTGATAAAATTATTAGTTTATATAGAAAAAAACAGCTTAATGTGTAAAAATTAGTAAGTAATTGTTATGGGTAAAAATCCAGTGTTAGTCAATAAAATTTTTCTTACTCACTAGTAACTCACATTAAATTAGTAATTTTGAATGAGAAAAATAATATGCAAGCAATAACATTCAGTTTTTAATAAAAAAAGTGCAAATCATTAAAATTTGATTAAAACGAGTTTTTAGTAAATATAAATTCAATTAGGTAAAAATCAGTATTTATTAGTATTAACCGCTACAAGTTAGTTATAAATAACAAAATAATTTCAATGCAATCCAAATAATACATTTTGATTACCTCAACATGATATGAGTTTAACATATACTTCAATTCACTTTTAAAATATATAAAATTATATTCTATGATTGAAATAGATTATACAAGATGGGAATGGGTATGATATGTCTGCTACTTCTCCCCTCGGATCGTAACTTTGTGCGGGACACTAGACTGATGACCATGACCATGACTTTTTTAAGATGATATTACGACTTGGCAATCAAAAATTGAAAATAAAATAGCACATTTTATAAAACTTAATACAAGAATACATTTGATTATCACTAATTAACATCAATAACTAAAAAGAGACTACACGATAAAAATACTTCCAAAAATAAAAAACCACTAAAACAACAACAATTTATAAACTTCATTATTACAAATTCATAAGTTAAATTCAAGAAAAAAAGGAATATCTAAATGTTTGTCAAATTCACCTTTATTAAAAAAGAAAAATAGTTTAAACAAATTCATAAGTTAAAATCAATTCTGTATAAAAGTCATGCCAATTTCTTTTAGATGTCCCACCAAAATTAGAATGAATAAAATATCTTCCATTAAGAAATCCCTTTCTAACCCATGACCCATCAAATCAACCCTCTAAATTAAGCACTCAAAAACCCATTCCGTGTTTTCAGTTGATTTTGGCACTATTCATTAAGCAAACTCACTTTTATATTATTAGTAATTTATAAATTAAAACATAGTCATATGAGACCTTATTTGAATTGTTACGATTCAATATTATGTTTATTAGTTTTTAGTTTTCATAATTTTTTGATAGCATAATTAGAACAAATATAGTTTTTCCCAGACAAGGTTATGGGATCGAATCTCACCTAACCCTCTCTTCCCTCGGTCTATCTTGTAATCAAAAAAATTTCTTCACACTTCATTAGTTTGATTTTTTATATTCTCTGTCTCTCTCTCTCTTGTTTAATTCAGGAACAAATTAAACAAATTAAAATAGTATCGCATAAAATTATTGGAACAAATTAAAATAGAAAATGAGTTAAATTGGGAGAGATATAGGGAGTAATGGTGTTAATGGTCAGGTCATATTGATTAGAGATCTTTAATTCAAGTCATATCCCAAAAGTTTTCTAAATGTGGATGATGCTCCTTTCGACTTCTACAAGTAAAGTTTTCTAACGTGGATGTTACTCCAATAAAATTGTGGAAAATTTTTAGTAAAAGCTGAGTTGGGTAATTTTAGTGGACTTGTAATATGAAGCTTAAAATCTTTTGGGTAATTTTAATAAATTTGTGGGGTGAATAAAAAATTTTAAATAATAAATAATTAATTAAAGGGTACGTTTGGTAGCTAAAGTTTTCTAACGTGGATGATGATCCATTAAAGTTGTTTTAAATATTTTGGTTGACTTAAATGGTTGACTTTGATTTTGTATTAATTAATGAGAAATAATAAATTTTTTATATAATTGAATATTGAAAATTAATTAATAGAGTCTTACTCTAATACAAAAATCCTTTTCTTTATTAAAATTTTTAAGGGAGGATATAGAGGATACATGTACTCCTCCGTCTCTTTGATTTTGCTACATTGATAAAATTCCGTCTCTTTTGATTTTGCTATATTGATAAAATCAAAATTGAAGTGAGAGATTTTTATGTATTGTATAGCAAAATCAAAGGGGCATAATTTTTAACTTTTATTATATGGTTTGAATCTATTTTTATTTATTTTTATTACCACCAAAAAAACATTGTAATAGATTTATCAAACGCTCCAATCATGATATGTTCTTATATAATCATTCCCACTTTATCAAACTTCTTGATATTTTGATTTTTAAATTAATAACTTATTCGATTTATCTTAAATTTATATTTTTTAGTAATTATAATTAAAGTTTGATAAAATTTATTAGTTTATATAGAAAAAAACAGCTTAATGTGTAAAAATTAGTTAGTAATTGTTATGGGTAAAGATCCAGTTTTAGTCAATAAAATTTTTTTTACTCACTAAAAATTAACATTAAATTAGTAATTTTGAATGAGAAAAATAATATGCAAGCAATAACATTCAGTTTTTTATAAAAAAAGTGCAAATCATTAAAATTTGATTAAAACGAGTTTTTAGTAAATATAAATTCAATTATGTAAAAATCAGTATATATTAGTATTAACCACTACAAGTTAGTTATAAATAACAAAATAATTTCAATGCAATCCAAATAATACATTTTGATTAACTCAACATGATATGAGTTTAACATATACTTCAATTCACTTTTAAAATATATGAAATTATATTCTATGATTGAAATAGATTATACAAGATGGGAATGGGTATGATATGTCTGCTACTTCTCCACTCGGACCATAACTTTGTGCGGGACACTAGGCTGATGACCATGACCATGACTTTTACAAGATGGTATTACGATTTGGCAATCAAAAATTGAAAATAAAATAGCACATTTTATAAAACTTAATACAAGAATTCATTTGATTATCACTACTTAACATCAATAACTAAAAAGAGACTACACAATAAAAATACTTCCAAAAATAAAAAACCACTAGAACAACAACAATTTATAAACTTCATTATTTCAAATTCACCTTTTTAAAAAAGAAAAATAGTTTAAACAAATTCATAAGTTAAAATCAATTCTGTATAAAAGTCATGCCAATTTCTTTTAGATGTCCCACCAAAATTAGAATGAATAAAATATCTTCCATTAAGAAATCCATCAAATCAACCCTCTAAATTAAGCACTCAAAAACCCATTCCGTGTTTTCAGTTGATTTTGGCACTATTCATTAAGCAAACTCACTTTTATATTATTAGTAATTTATAAATTAAAACATAGTCATATGAGACCTTATTTGAATTGTTACGATTCAATATTATATTTATTAATTTTTAGTTTTCATAATTTTTTGATAGCATAAATAGAAATATTAACGATTGAAATCGTATATTGAAAAGTGTGAAAAAACAAATGGTACAAGTAAAGTAGAATGGAGAAATTCTTTCTCTTAATCAACAAGAAAATAAAGGCACAAATAACGATATCGATATGGTTCTTTGGTTGCTTAATCTTTTTCTTGAATTTGGATTATCAAAATTTGTAGATGAATAGTGAAACGAGAAATAAAATGGCAAACTCTGAAGAACAAAAAAAAAGTCTGTTATTTATCCATGGCATTGTGTGTCCATTTCTGGGTAAAGACTACAATTACTTTTAACAGTTGAAAATTGTGATGTTTTGGAAAATTTTTAATCATTTTATTAGAGTTAATGTACGATTAATTGGAAAAAAGGAATGATGAAATGAGATTGAGAGAAAAATAGGAAAATAATAATCTAACATTTTATTTTCTTCTCCCAACTTGATAATGACGATTAAATTTAATGGTGACTTAAGTTAATAGCCCTTTTCAAGATTGGACCCTAGCTAGGCGGCAACACTCCTCGCTTACACCCATGGTCGGGGTTGTGTTATTGTAAATATAGTAAGAGCTGAAAATTAATTTATTGATCAAACTCGGAAAAACGAAATCAACTAACTTAACAATGCAGTGGAAAACATGACATTTTATGCTTTATAGACATCTCATGAAATGAAATGTTTCTTTCTTAGATAGATTATCACATTCACCCATTTGGCACACATTTATATTTTTTAATGGAAAAGAAATGTTATTATCACAAAATATAATTATGAATAAAGTACAGTGAAAAGAAAAAGGAAATGCTACAAATTCAAGTAAAGCCCAAAAAGGCCCATTCCATCATACTCTACTTCTTGCTACAAATGAAATGTTTCTCAGATAGATTATCACTTTTAGTTCTTTGTTCTTCTTGTTCTACTTATTCTACTGAAATGGTGGTCATGAAAATCAAGTAAAGCCCATTCCATCTTGTTCAACAATTTAAAAAGCCAAAAAGGCTTCCTCACTGACAATATGTAGTACCCCCAAGCCAAACCAACTATTGTACCACATCCAAATCCAATCACTACAACTTCCCATATCGATAATTCTGTTTTTTCTTCCACATTATTATTGTTCAAAGATTGCACAACAGTATTGTTTTTGCATTCAAGTAATGGTGCTCCACACAGTTCAAGATTTCCCTTGTACGAATCAGATGAGAAGGTATTAAAATTGTTACCATGGGGTATAGGCCCTTCCAGTTGATTATATGAAACATTAAAAACCGCGAGAAATGTTAAACTAACAAGTTCTTGAGGGATTTCACCGATAAGCCTATTTGATGATAGGTCTAAACCATCCAACCATGATAAGTTCCCGATGGATGGAGGGATGTTTCCGGTAAGTAGGTTATGCGAGAGATTAAGATTTCGAAGTGCTCGCAACATCCCTATAGAATTTGGAATCTCTCCTTCAAAGTGATTATTAGACATATCAAATGTTGACATAGAAGTAATTATCTTCTTATAATCCAGTTCCACCCCCTTTACAATCATCTTGATGGAGTACATATAATCACCACCTCTATTTTCTAAGTACCTTGGACTTCCTATAGTAGACATGTCACCCATCATGGATAGAAATTGTTTCATGTACATGAATGGCAATTTACCACAAAAATTATTGTTTGAAAGGTCGAGAATTTGTAGATTTGAAAAAGGAAATGTTGCAATCATTGATAAATTGTTGGTTATATTACCATGAAATTTATTAAACGGTAGGCTGAGAACCTCTAAAGATGGAAGGCTACCTAACCAGTATGGAAATAGATCTTTGAATTTGTTGTTCCTCAAATTTAGGACTTTCAGATTTCTACATTTAGACAAAGACCTAGGTATAGCTCCTTCGAACTGATTGTCAGTGAAATCTACATATTCCAAGGAATCACAAGTAGAAAATAATGCTGATGGAATGATGCCCTTGAAATTATTTGATTGGAGATTCAATACAACTAATTGAGTACTAGTATTGCCCAAGCAATGAGGAACTTCTCCATTAAACTTGTTATAAGATAAATCAAGGATTTGAAGATTAACCAAGTTGCATATAGAAGAGTTTTTAAAATTCGTGACATTGTATCCTGGAATGCATGACAAATATGAAAGAATTTAGAGAAAGTTATAGCTTCATATGATAATGTATAAATACATCATAGTAAAAGAATATTCTACCAAGAAATTTAATCTTTTTTGAAAAGAAAAAAAAAATTTGACCACATGACTTCTTAAAAAAGTTAGAAATTAGTTTAGAGTGAATATTGCTTTCTATGAATGGTTACAAAAAATATTTGACTTGGATGAATATTGGAAACATTTGGATTAAGATTTGAAATTTTTGATTTTATTGATAAAAAAAATATTCTGATTGCCACCCTATTTATTACTCCCTCCACTTTCATATGTTATTCTCAAATAAATTTACGAATTTTAAAATATTTATGTGGGATGTTGATTCATTCGTCTCAATATATTATTTCTAAATATCAAAAATCAAAGAAATACATTAAAGATAATTCGATAGAATTTGTTTCATATATTTTTATTGGTAACATTAATCAATGTTATATATATATAAAAACGAAAATATGAAAAACCTTAAAATAATACAAGAAATATATTTTTATTTGTGACAAGCGAATTCAAAAAAGAAAATAATCATTTAACAGTTGGAAGTCTCAATGTATGCAATGGCGAACTATTTTGGAAGATGCAATTTAGATAGGCATTAATTGCTAAAGATTAGTGTACCTGTATTCTGTGGTGTGATTTTTCCAATCAAGTTATTGTTGGCAACCAACAAATAACGAAGACTCGTAAACTTTCCAATGTTGACAGGTAACTGACCCGTGAGTTGATTATTTGATAAACTCAAAGTACTCAAATTTGTAAGAAGAGAAAAAGAATTTGGTATCTCACCATGTAATTGATTATTTGATAACTCCAAAATAATCAAATTTATAAGAAGAGAAAAAGAATTTGGTATCTCACCATGTAATTGATTATTTGATAAATGCAAATCAATCAAATTTGTAAGAAGAGAAAAAGAATTTGGTATCTCACCATGTAATTGATTATTTGATAACTCCAAAATAACCAAATTTGTCAGGAGAGAAAAAGAATTTGGTATCTCACCATGTAATTGATTATTTGATAAATCCAAATCAATCAAATTTGTAAGAAGAGAAAAAGAATTTGGTATCTCACCATGTAATTGATTATTTGATAAACCCAAATAAAACAAATTTGTAGGAAGAGAAAAAGAATTTGGTATCAGACCATGTAAAAGGTTATATGATAAATCCAAAAAAAGCAAATTTGTAAGAAGAGAAAAAGAATTTGGTATCTCACCATGTAATTGATTATTTGATAAATACAAATAATTCAAATTTGTAAGAAGAGAAAAAGAATTTGGTATCTCACCATGTAATTGATTATGTGATAAATTCAAATAAATCAAATTTGTAAGAAGAGAAAAAGAATTTGGTATCTCACCATGTAATTGATTATTTGATAAATCCAAATGAATCAAATTTCTAAGAAGAGAAAAAGAATTTGGTATCTCACCATGTAAAAGGTTATTTGATAATTCTAAAGTTTTCAACCTCTTTAAGAATCCTAATTCATAAGGAAGTAATCCCGAAAGATTGTTTCTAGAAAGATCCAAAACTTGAAGCTTTTGAAGTTTACTAAACTCTGGCGATATTGTACCAGAAAAGTCGTTCCGAGTAAGGGAAAGGCACCGAAGCTCCGACATATTAACAAATAAAGGGAGTGGACCATTGAAGCTGTTAAAGCTAAGGTCGAGATATTGGAGTTTTGTAAGAAGAGAAAGAGAAGACGGGATATGCCCATAAAAATAGTTATCATGGAGAGATAGGTCTTGCAGGTTTGTAAGAAAACCGATTTGAGGAGAGAGAGTACCACTGAGGTTTAAGTTGGAGATGTTCAGGGAAATGACAGTGGAAGAGTGAGAAGACGAAGAGCAAGTGACGAACGACCAATTGCAATGGTGAGTAGTATTTTTCCAAGATGATAGACTTTTATGAGGATCATCTTTAATGGAAGATTTAATAGCTAATAATGCTTCTTGTTCTGATAATATTCCGCCATTGATGAAGCTAATATTCAGACAGTGAATAAACAAGAAGAAAACATGAATTCGCATTTTGTTATTTTTGTTTCTTTTACTTTGATGGGTAGAATACTAGAATTGAGATACATGATGAGAGAAAAATGAAAGACTATTTATAATGTGTTAAAATAATCTATAAAAATCTAGGATTTTAATTAAATATAAAAAATATCTAAACTAAAGAATAAAAAAATTAAAAGTATCTAAGATTATTAATAGAAGTTTCTAGAAAAAGTAATTAAAAAATAAAAATATTTAATATATTTTTAGTAAACTTGTAACTAAACTAATCACTATAAATATTCATTGATGTAATCAATTTTGAGCAATGAATAAGAATAGTCATTTTACATATTCACTTATCTTTCTCTTCAAATAAATCAATTTGCTATTTATCATCTAAATTTTCCTACACAATGCTATGTATCCTTAAATGTGTATCTATTGTATTCAATTATAGCAAATAATTTCATATATTTTAAAAGTAAATTGAATTATATGTTAAGGTCATATGGTGTTTTTAATCAAAATTTATTATTTAGATTGAATTGAACTTAATTGTTTTTAATCAAAATTTATTATATTATACTGATTTTTCCACATCAATGAAATTTATTCTTATTGATTTCGTATTCTTTTTCTTATTCAAAATTACTAATTTTGATTGAATTAAAACTTTTTTTTAACTCAAAATAAAATTTTAACTTAAAACAACTTATTTTTACGACATAAGCTGATTTTTACTGATTTAAACTAAATTTTATCAAACTGTAATTATTTTTATTAAATAATATGAATTTAAGATGAATCTAATAAGTTCTTGATAAAAAAAATAAATATCAAGAATTAAGTTTGATTAAGTGGGAATGATGATTTCTTCAAAAAAAACTAAGAATGATGATCAAAGAACGAAGTCATAATTGGGAGACGTTTGATAAATCTATTTTCATGTTTATTCAGTGGTAATGAAAATTAATGAAAAACAGATTTTGATCATATAATAAAAATGCTCCTTCCACCTCTTTTATTTTGCTACGCAATACATAAAAACCTTCCATTTTTATTTTCGTATTGTAGCAAAATTAAATGAATAAATGAGTATGTTTGTACTCTAAGAATCCTCCCCAAAGATTTTTTTGGCAAGATACATAAATGTTATTTTGCACTAACATATAATTCGAATCCCTCAAGTAATAATGAATGAAAATAATTTTGTAGAAGAAAATTTTTTTTATTAGAATAAGACAATCAGTTAAATAATTTAATATATTCAAATATATTAAAGTTTATTTTTATTCTCATCAATTAATACAATAATTAATCGCATTACTAGTAAGCTAGATAATATAGTGCACTAACTCAAAACAATTGAAGCTACATATTTTCTCCGTCCCTTTCAATTTATTTCTAAAAGTAATAATTTTTCTTATAACATATTACATATATAACTTTACGCGATTCAGTGTGTTATTTCGATCATTTATATATTGAAATATGCAAATCTAAAAATTATAAAAAGTTAATATTATGAAAGGATGCGATTAGACGATTCAAACAAGATCTCACTTGACTATATTTCTTCTTACACATTAATTACAATAGATAAAATAAGCTTGAACAATTAATAATATCAAAATCGTAATGTAGCAAGTATTTCAGAACCGAGAAAGTAGATATTTAGCTATACAAGTATACTAAAAATCTTAAGTCAACCATGACTTTAATTAATGGAGCATAAGCTATTAAGGCCTCAAGGTACAACTTTGTCTTTATAGACAAGACTTTGACCTGTATCAGTCAAATAGACCCATGCCCCTCTGAAACCTTCGTTACGCTTACGCTTACGGAGAGATACTCTCTCCATCTTATGAGAAAGCATTATATAATTTAAAGATTTGACGACCCGTTTGGTTAGTGGTACTAAATTGTGGTAATGGGAATGATTTATAGTGTGAAATTTCATCAAAAGTTTCATATCATTCCCATGGTAATGAAACTTTGATCACAAAAAAAATTTTTGTTTACGAATTTCCATTACCACCTAATACCATCTCTCCCAATGGTAATGCATTGGAATAAATTTTATGAAGAAAATGAGATGATTGGAGTTGGACAAGTATGGTCATCAAGGTAGCCAAGAGATTTTTCAACTAAAATTACACTAGATTTTCATTCTCATTACCATCGTTTATTACTACCTACCAAACGAGCCGTGAGTGTTTTTTTAAGTCATACGTTATTAATTCAGAGAGACAACGAAAATATATAATTATTTAAGGAATTTAATTGTGTGGGTATGAACTAAGTTGGTTGGAGAACGAAGAAAATTTTGACATCATCAATTTCCTTCATTTGGGAAGGAAACAGTCTAAAAACTAAGCTTTAGATTGTATATTTAGGATATGTGATATACTTTATTATATCTTTTCACACAAGAGTTGTTTCAATTACAAGAGTAATGTAGTTACAACACATACCTTCTTCAAAACAAATGCTAAATTGATAAGTCGTTTATGTACTATCAAACAAATCCTAATATGCAACTAGTACAGCGGCAGTTAGGGTCGAATCCACAGGGAACAACGTAGTAAATGATTATTTTCTGGCTACCAATTGATCCTTAGTAACACACAATTTCAGAGAATATATGTCTAAACTAACTAAATGACTAGAATACAAGCAATTAAATTAGAAAAGTAAATTAATGATATTAAAACATCTAGGGATAAATTTTCCCACTAGCATGATATGATGACAATGAGATCCTACTACCCTTATTACAATCATAACCAAGTTCAATAGGATGAATACACCATTAAAGATACTAATAACTCCTTTCAAAGACTATTAGCTTCACTACCATACTATCAAACCTATTTTCATGGAATCAAGTATAGTAATGACATTGAGCATAGCATTCTATAAGATCCAACAATCAAATCTATCTATTTTCATGAAGATTATCAAGCCCTTGATCTAAAAGGCAATTCAGTCAACCCTAACTTTCGTTAGCGATTGAATGAATTGTTAACCACAATTTCCAAAATTTCTATTGAAAAACATGAGTTAACTAGCATAAGAAACCAAGCATGAACAAGGATTATGCATAACAAAAAGGGATTAGGATTCAATAATTCATCATCAACATCATGGCTAGGGTTCCATCTAACCCTAGATTAAGAAACTACTCACACATATCAAATGCAACAAAACAAGAATTAATTAAAGAAAACATGATTAAAAGTAATATCAAATGCTAAAAACCTGATTTTGTTGCTAAAAATGTTTTTTGCAACGAATTCCATTGTTGCGGGTACAGCCGTAGCTAAAGGTTTTAGCAATGACTATGGTGGTTGCAAAAGGTATCTGTTTTTTGCAACGAGATTTATTGTTGCAAAAGAAGTATCGTTGCAATTCCTGCGAACGTTTTTAGCAACAAAAAAGCTCGTTGCCAAATTTTCTGCATTTTTAGCTACAACTGTTTTCGTTGTTAAATATATGTTTTTCACACAATTCAAGTTGTTGCAATACATGATAGTCAATCTTTTGCAACGACTTTACTGTAGGGAAAACAATTAAGTAAATTTGTTATTAATGTTTTTAGCAACAATTATTACCGTTGCAAAAAATGTACACATTTTTCGCAACGACTTTGTTATCTTCTAAAACAATCTACAATCTATATATAAACTAGACAATTAAAATAATAAATAATTTATAACCAACTAAACTAATATCACCGATTATCATTATATATTAATTTGTATCCCAAAATATCACACGTCCCAAATATTATCGTGTGTCAAAAATACACGTAATTCATATACATGTAACGTATAACCAATTTTCCAAAATAATTCTCCTACCATATACAAGTTTTCATGTAAAAATTTACAAGTGATAGGCACTTTGCATTCTCAATCTCCATAGTTGATGCTTCAATTTCATCTGCTTCCATTGAATCTGACACCTCCGTTTGTATTGAATCTGCAAAATAAGCAAAACATCCATTCAAAACTCTCCAAGCAATAAACATGTAAAGTACTTTGTTGAAGCCCTGCCTTTCAAACTAACCCATGAAACTAATGACCTGTAAGAGAGCTCAAATGGTCTTAACTTATTAGCTACCTCATATTCTATTATTTTTTTAGTCTTATTTTGGACAAACTCGAAAAGAGAACAGCAAACATACACCAATACAGAATTATGGATCCCACTATATGCAGCACATAAGCATAGTACATAACTCATGAAATAACGTACTTAATTAGCTACCTCGTATTCTAATACTTTTCCGTCTTATTTTGAATAAACTCAAGAAGAGAACAACAAACATACACCAATATAGAATTACGGATCCCACTATATGCAGCATAGTACTTACCTTATGATATAACATACAAATCAACTTGAATAAACATTACCAGCTTCAATTTGAAAAGAACAATCTAATTTCAATGCTCAAACATTACCAGCTTCCACCTCTTCTCTTCAATTCCTTGATTTGGATCACCGTCTCCAAAAACAAATGAGAAGACCTACAGCAAAGCAATCATATCAAATAGTTTCAATGCTGGGGTACAAAATACGAACGTCATGTCGTTCTGATAATTGAATAAATTTTTTTTGAAATCGGATAATCGGATAATCGAACAAAATACGATAGTTGAGTTGATATTTTGACATAAACAACTTACGTAACGAGAAATCTACAATTTTTTTCAGTTCATTCCAATTCATCAAAGGAACATAATTGAACCCAGAAATTATAAGGCTAAAAAACAGCAACAGGAATTATAAGGCTATTTAGGATTTCTAATGGAAATTTTTCATAAAATTTATAAATTAAAAAAGCTTTTGTGAATTAATTGGAAAAATAAGCAGCATTATCAACCCAGAAATAAAAATGTAATACAAAAAACAAACTCATTAACAGTGTTGATTAGAAAAATACCTGGTGTACGAAAAGGTGTATTTGTGTTAGATGGTTTTAGAACTGATCGACGCCCACGAATCCTCATCGGAGATTTCGCAAGTCGCAAGCGGTGGTTTTTTATCAGTTTTCATCCTGCAAAGTCAAAAATTCAAGAAAAAGAATGGCTACTCTGTTCCCGGCTAAGTTACTCAAGAAAAGTTTAACCAAACCCTCAACAGATGCAACAAGGGATTAAATTAAACCAAACCACCAAAAAGAGGGACCTTCGAAAAATGGTACCAAAATGATTTGCCCCTACACAAGCCGGTCACATGACCCCAGCAGCAGGGTGATAGGCAATTTGTTAAGTTCCTTGTTCTAATACTTTCACTCTGGTATCATTTGTTCATTATCAGCATCATCTGCCTACTCAATCGATGGTTGCGACGGAGCTTGTGCTCCTGGAGCTGCTTCTTCTTGATGCCACTCACTATATCATCTATCCTAAGAAGCATACAGGCTGCTTCTATGGCGGTCTTAAAAGTCTGAGCCTTTACAGTGTATGAATCCCAAATTTGTCAAATTAAGACATTAAACAAGTTTGATTTTACATCTAATAACTTCAAAGAATTGCTTATTCAGATGACCCACACAACACTGTCAATGCTTGTGATCATATTTCCAACAGATAGCAAATTAAAAGCAAGAAAACTAACTTAAGCATTATAATGATTCATATTTAGATTCATCAATGCTTAAGAAAACTAACTTGTGATCAATGCTTTTGATTCATATTTCCAGCATCAAAGCCGTAAGCATCAAAACCAGCATTCATATTTTGATTCATCTTCACCATAAAATCAAAAAGAAAACGAATGATGAAAACCAGCATTCAAAACCAACATTCATCTTCACCATTTGATTCAGAACATCAAGATCAAGAGAAATAGAGAATCAATATCAATTATCAAAACCAGCATCAAAACGAGTAAACGACAGTCGACAAAATCAACATTCAAGCATCAAAACCAGGCCAGCATTCATATTTTGATTCATCTTCACCATAAAATCAAAAAGAAAACGAATGATGAAAACCAGCATTCAAAACCAACATTCATCTTCACCATTTGATTCAGAACATCAAGATCAAGAGAAATAGAGAATCAAAATCAATTATCAAAACCAGCATCAAAACGAGTAAACCACAGTCGACATACTCGACAAAACCAACATTCAAAAATCAAAACCAGCATCAAAACCAACATTCATCTTCAACATTTGATTCAGAACATCAAGATCAAGAGAAATAGAGAATCAATATCAATTATCAAAACCGGCATCAAAACGAGTAAACAACAATCGACAAAACCAACATTCAAAAATTAGGGTTCATAAACGATTAAACGTACGGCGTGACGGCGGTGGCCGGTGGCACTGGGGAGGCAGGGACGGAAGCGCCGGAGGTACGACGTCGACGTGGGGAGGCCGGAGGCGAGGCAAGCAGGCAGGAGGCTTGAAGCAGGGAGGAGGCGATTTTGCTGTTTCGCGTCGCGTGAGGCTTGGCTTTCTGAAGCAAGCTTTCTCTCTTTCTCCAATTTCCCGTGTTTTAGGTTTTCAATTTTTTTTTTTTTTGCAATGACATTGTTGTTGCAACACATAAAATAATTTTTCGCAACGACTCGTGTTGTTGCGTTACCTAATAATGCTTTATAGCAACGACTGGTATCGTTGCAAAAAACAAATATTAATTATTTCAAAGCCCGCGCTCTTTTTTTTATGGCAACGATTATTTAGCAACAACAACGGATTTCGCAACAATTTGTATTTTTCGCAACGAAAAAAATATAGTCGTTGCTAAAACTTGTTGCTAAAAACAAGTTTTCTTGTAGTGTTTTGACCCGACCTAAAATCAATTCAAAATGAATTCAAATAAATGGGTCATAGGTTTAGAAAAACCCTCAATCATTAGGTCAACTTACAATTTTATTAATTATATTGATAATACTTTGAACAAATAATATTAATAGTAAAAAACTTATTATTTAAAAAAAATTACTTAGTTTTTATATTTTGAAGAACATTGTTATTTTAAACAATTTCGTATGCTTATAACAATTGATGATTGATATACTTTTTTTACATGCTAGTTGTAGAGTCGTTAAGATATACTTTTGAGTTTCATAATACTCCCTCCTATTCAGCTTATGTATCCCATTTTCTTTTATGGTTATGGGTTTTTGACTTTTATGCCCTTAGTAGCTTTATCCTATTTTCAAGTGTACCCTCTATTACCCATACTAATTTTCCTCCCTTACATTAAAAACCCATAATACCACTCTCTTTCCTACCTTAGGGTCCCATTTTTAACTCTCCTTAAAATCCGTGAAAAGTCAAATGAGACTCTTAAGGTGAATAGGAGAGAGTAATATTTTACATATTTCAAGTTTCATGCAAAAACAAGAAATTAAGTGATCTCAAGCAAATACTCTTCAAAAATCTTGATTCAAACATTCCGTTAGACAATAATTCTTCATTAAAAAACAAGATCGTACGCCAAACAAGACAATATGCATTAGAAATGACGAACTCAAGCAATTGATAAACAAGTTGGTATAACATATAACATTATGTAGAATTGTTCACATAGCAATAAGAAAAATGTAGCTATGCCTACGCTCTTTCATTTTATCACATTTTGAATCAGAGGCTTTTTACGCACTTTATCCAGCCATTGAGAAATAAGAACAAAGCATACAAAAGAGCATCAGTATGTTACACAAGAGTATCCTCTTTCTAGCAATTCTTCTACTATCAATAACAATGGCAATCCATCGGTCTCATTTTCGAGCAATTCATAACTTCGTAGTGAAGCCTCATCAAGACGAATCAAACAAACAAAAAACGAACGAACCAACAAAATCTTAACTACTAAAATTCATACCAATTGATCGAGTACCAAAAATCACATATTAGTAATTAACCATAAAAACTATAAACTACAAATACAAGTTAATTTATTATCTCAAGATGAAATCAACATCAAAACTAAAACTTAGGGTTGCATTTGAAAAGCCCTAAAATTTGATGAACCCTAAAATGTGAAGAAGCCAATAAGAATTCGAGAAATCAAAATAAATGACCCAGTCATAAAAAAACAAATTAAACCAAACAAGTAGTAATATAGATCATTATCAACGACCAACATTCAAAAATTCAAATTTCTAAATAAACGAACTCAAAGATCAATCAATGAAAAAAATGAACTAAACTTATGAATGTTCAAGAATGACAAACAAAATTCAAGCAACCAAAAATCCAAATTAGAACCCTCAAATTTCTGAATAAACGAACTCAAACATCAAACAATGAAAAACATGAACTAACCTTATGAATGTTCAAGAATAGATCGAGAGACAAAGATGAAATGAAGCAATAAAGGAAGACAGGGCGACAAACCAGTGAGATCGAGAGACAAGGATGAAATGAAGTAAGAAAGTGAGGAGGATTTCAGGAATGAGATGTGAAGCATGAAATGGGTGAGAGTAGAGATCACAATGGATCCTGGATCCGGATCTGTTTTGACGGATCTAGATCCTAATTTTTTGGACCCAGCGGATTCGGGTCGGCACCGGATCCATATGAAATTCACGGATCCGGATCCAGGTGTAAAAAAAATCTGCATTATCACCATATAATGATATAAATATAAGCGATTATATTGCTAATCTAGTCATAAATATCGTAGAAAAAACATTTAAATTTTTATCAAACGAATCATTTTAGTTATTTTATTTTATTTTATTTATTTATTTATTTATTTTTATCAAGCATGGAAAAGTTTTCTTGTGTAATGCTTATATTTGCAATTATAATTTCAAATCAATATGACATTGCGTTAGCTTCTGGGTGGACTCATGTAACATTAAGAAATGATTTATTAATAATGTTACAATTAAAATTCATCACAAATCAAAGGATGATTAATCCGTGTAGTATTCCTGCCTAACTGCTCCTTTTTTTTATTATTATTTTTCCGAATAATACTGCTAATAATGTTTAAAATCTCGGTATATGAGTTGTTTGTTTTTACTTTACATCATATAATACTCCCCCCCACATTATTTTAGTTGTCACATTTTCTTATTTGACAAAATCATTTTAGTTGTCACATTTCTATTTTTGTCAATTCTTTTTTTACCTAAATACCCTTAGTTCACACATGTAATTACGAATATACCCTCATATACCTTACTTACCCAACTACCCTTCACTACTTACTTAACTACCATCTTTTTAATGGACTCCACACCACCCTTAATAATCGTGCCCAAGCAAATGGGACAATTAAAATGGTGTTGAGGAAGTATATAATTGTATATTATATCAAACTATCAATTTGAAATAAAATTAAAGTAGCCTTTTCCTCTTTATTTTATATTTACAAATACAAAATGGGATCAAGCGTGAAGCATTCTCGTTCAATATTAAAAAAAGTGAATGTTTTTTTTGGGATAAATTTTGCACAATAGCCATAAATGGTAGGTTTTTTCATGTCACGAAAAGATATTATTTCATATTGGCATAAGAAATGTTTAAGAAGATTTATCAAATATTAAGCCAATAATTTGGCCTTAAAAGGACGACTACCCAAAATATAAAAACTAGACCATTTCAAGTGCACTTCGACCAAAACAAAATCACATTATTGGCTAAATTAAAATTTATTTGATTAAAATATAAAAGCCTACATCGTATACAATTCTCAATGTAAATTAACGTTTTTCGAGCAAAAGTTGTTAGTTAAAATAAACATAACTAACATGACCCAAATTACTAGAAACAAAAAACTTCCAACGGATATAACAAATAATACATGTTATCTTATTAGTTTAGTGTGCTATGAATTATATGACAACTAATTTATATAGAGTTGCATATAAGACAAACGAAGACGAAATGATTTAAACTGCGTCTAAAATATTATTTGAGAACATCCACAACCTTAAATTTTAAAAATATATTTCTATTAAAACTAATGGATGGGTGGGCTTATCCTCAAGTATTTTTCATGTTGCTACTCCATAGTTAATATTAATGTTGGGATTTTACACGTCATAATTTTAAAATTTTAATAAATATTATTCGTATCTGCCTGTTTAACAGGGCGATCAAATCAGGCTTAGTGGGCAACACATTCATAAACCTAAGCTAAAATCCTAATTTATTTCTTTGATCGAGTTAGTTTCTTGACACGTGAATATGTTATAGAATATATATATATATATATATATATATATATATATATATATATATATATATATATATATATATATATATATATATATATATATATATATATATATATATATATATATATATATATATATATATATATATATATATATATATATATATATATATATATATATATATATATATATATATATATATTAAAGTTTTGTTGATTTGGTTACTCTATATGATATTCGGTGCCAACACCAATGAGACATAAAGTCACGTGTTCAAATCTCATCTATCCTTTATTTCTTATAGAATATTAGCAATAGTTTTGAAAATAATATGTGTTATTACTACATTTACTCTTATAATCTAAATAGCTTTGGTGCAAAAAAATATAATAAAATTTATAGCATATCTATAAAGATACAATCATGAACTTAATCTTCTAGACAACTATTTTGTTCCCAAATGAAGGAAATAAAGATTTGAGCATTTTCATACACAATTTCGTTTAAATCTACCTTAAGCTATTTTGTTCACAATTTTAGCTTAAGCTTTTAGTTTCCATAAATATTTTCCTCCATATTGAGTAGACTTGTACTAAATATCTAGTAATATGTAGCTTTAGCCTTCAAATATTTTGAGCAAGTATATTATCTACTACTAATATAGAAATCCGTATAATGCACTATTGTTATTATTATTATTAAGATATAGAAGTATTATGGTTTTTAAACAATGATATGATTATATATTACTTTATCAAGTTGAAATTTACACGTTAAAATTTTATAATCAATATAATTATAACAAATTAATAATAGTCATATTTTTTTCACTTCCCTTGAAAGTATACTATTCCGTCCCTTTAAATTAGTGACAAAAGAGAAATTGATTATTTTATAAGAATGTGGATATTTTATATTAATTAAAGAAAAAATAAATTGTGTGAAAGAAATTAATAAATGAGACTTAACATGTATGGATGAGATAAAAAAAAAGTGATGGACCATTGTCCAAAAACAGAAATGATTTAAAATGAGTGAGATAGCAAATAATGTTAGATAAGTGGGATGAAGGGAGTATTTTTTTTATCATTATTCCTCCCCTTTCTTGATTTGTACAAAATATATACTTGAGATTAATTTCGTAGGACGTAGAATACTTTATAATACACTATAAAAAACACAAAAAAAAATAGATAATCAAAAGTATACAAATATTAATTTAAAAATACGACCCACAATTTACCTCTGTCTAACGAATACTTTATACAAAAAAATTAATTTCTTATTTTTTATGTTTTATGTTAAGATATGTAAAAAACATAATATATTATTTTTTTAATGTCTTGTTTTATAAATTTATTCATATAAACAATCAATATAGTAAAAATATAATAAAATATAATAATATGTAATAGAATAAAATTAACTTTACCTTATGTAGTTCAATAGATATAGCAATTAACCAATTTAATTATTACATGTGGAAAATTTTTACTGTGAGTGTGCCACATGGAATTTTTCAATACTTTTAGTTAATTGTATGATAGTAGTAGCTCGATTGATTATTGTATTAGTTAATGAGAAATAATAAATTTTTTATATAATTGAATATTGAAAATTAATTAATAGAGTCTTACTCTAATACAAAAATGTTTTTGTTTTATCAAAATTTTTAAGGGAGGATATTGAGGATATATGTACTCATCCGTCTCTTTGATTTTGCTACATTGATAAAATCCCGTCTCTTTGATTTTGCTATATTGATAAAATCGAAATTAAAGTGAGAGATTTTTATGTATTGTATAGCAAAATAAAAGGATCATAATTTCGAACTTTTATATATGGTTTGAATATATTTTTATTTATTTTTATTACCACCAAAAAAACATTATAATAGATTTATCAAACCCCCCCAATCATGATATGTTCTTATACAATCATTCCCACTTTATCAAACTTCTTGATATTTTGATTTTTTAATTAATAACTTATTTGATTTATCTTAAATTTATATTTTTTAGTAATTATAATTAAAGTTTGATAAAATTTATTAGTTTATATAGAAAAAAATCAGCTTAATGTGTAAAAATTAGTTAGTAATTGTTATGGGTAAAAATCCAGTTTTAGTCAATAAAATTTTTTTTACTCACTAGTACTTCACATTAAATTAGTAATTTTGAATGAGAAAAATAATATGCAAGCAATAACATTCAGTTTTTTATAAAATAAGTGCAAATCATTAAAATTTGATTAAAACGAGTTTTTAGTAAATATAAATTCAATTAGGTAAAAATCAGTATTTATTAGTATTAAACACTACAAATTAGTTATAAATAACAAAATAATTTCAATGCAATCCAAATAATACATTTTGATGAACTCAACATGATATGAGTTTAACATATAATTCAATTCACTTTTAAAATATATGAAATTATATTCTATAATTGAAATAGATTATACAAGATGGGAATGGGTATGATATGTCCGTTACTTCTCCCCTCGGACCGTAACTTTGTGCGGGACACTAGGCTGATGACCATGACCATGACTTTTACAAGATGGTATTACGACTTGGCAATCAAAAATTGAAAATAAAATAGCACATTTTATAAAACTTAATACAAAATTTCATTCTAATTATCACTACTTAACATCAATAACTAAAAAGAGACTACACCGTAAAAATACTTCCAAAAATAAAAAGAGACTACAACAATTTATAAACTTCATTATTACAAATTCATAAGTTGAATTCAAGAAAAAAGGAATATCTAAATGTTTGTCAAATTCAGCTTTATTAAAAAGAAAAATAGTTTAAACAAATTCATAAGTTAAAATCAATTCCGTATAAAAGTCATGCCAATTTCTTTTAGATGTCCCACCAAAATTAGAATGAATAAAATATCTTACATTATAAGTAATTTATAAGTCATGCCAATTCCGTGTTTTATAAGCAAACTCACTTTTATATTTTTAGTAATTTATAAGTTAAAATATATGAGACCTTATTTGAATTGTTTCGATTCAATGTTTATTAATTTCTAGTTTCCACAATTTTTTAATAGCATAAATAGAGATATTAACGATTGAATTTGTATATTGAAAAGTGTGAAAAAACAAATGGTACAAGTAAAGAAGAGTGAAGAAATTCTTTCTCTTAATCAACAAGAAAATAAAGGCACAAATTCTTTCTCTTAATCTTTTTCTTGAATTTGGATTATTAAAATTTGTAGATGAATAGTGAAACGAGAAATAAATTGGCAAACTCTGAAGAACAGAAAAAAGTCTGTTATTTATCCATGGCATTGTGTGACCATTTCTGGGTAAAGACTACAATTACTTTTAACAGTTGAAAATTGTGATGTTTTGAAAAATTTTTAATCATTTTATTAGAATTAATTTACGACTAATTGAAAAAAGGAAAGATTAAGAGAGACTGAGAGAAAAGTAGGAAAATAATAATCTAACATTTTATTTTCTTTTCCCAACTTGAAAATGACGATTAAATTTAATGGTGACTTAAGTTATTGGCCCTTTTCAAGATTGAGCCCTAGGCGGCAACACTCCTCGCTTACACCCACGGTCGGGGTTGTGTTATTGTAAATATAGTAAAAGCTGAAAATTAATTTAATGATCAAACTTGGAAAAACGAAATCAACTAACTTAACAATGCAGTGGAAAACATGACATTTTATGCTTTATAGACATCTCATGAAATGAAATGTTTCTTTCTTAGATAGATTATCACATTCACCCATTTGGAACACATTTATAATTTTTTTATGGAAAAACAATGCTATTATCACAAAATATAATTATGAATAAAGTACAGTGAAAAGAAAAAGGAAATGCTACAAATTCAAGTAAAGCCCAAAAGGGCCCATTCCATCATACTCTACTTCTTGCTACAAATGAAAACTTTCTCAGATAGATGATCACTTTTAGTTCTTTATTCTTCTTGTTCTACTTCTTCTACTGAAATGGTGGTCATGAAAATCAAGTAAAGCCCATTCCATCTTGTTCAACAATTTAAAAAGCCAAAAAGGCTTCCCTACTGACAATATGTAGTACCCCCAAGCCAAACCAACTATTGTACCACTTACAAATCCAATCACTACAACTTCCCACATCGATAATTTTGTTTTTTCTTCCACATTATCATTGTTCAAAGATTGCACAACATTATTGTTTCTGCATTCAAGTAATGGTGCTCCACACAATTCAAGATTTCCCTGGTACGAATCAGATAAGAAGGTATCAAAATTGTTACCATGGGGTATAGGCCCTTCCAGTTGATTATATGAAACATTAAAAACCTCGAGAAATGTTAAACTAACAAGTTCTTGAGGGATTTCACCGATAAGCCTATTTGGTGATAGGTCTAAACCATCCAACAATGATAAGTTCCCGATGGATGGAGGGATGTTTCCTGTAAGGAGGTTATGCGAGAGATTAAGATTTCGAAGTGCTCGCAACATCCCTATAGAATGTGGAATCTCTCCTTCAAAGTGATTATTAGACATATCAAATGTTGACATAGAAGTAATTATCTTCTTATATTCCAGTTGCTTCCCCTTTATTATCATCTTGATGGAGTACATATATATATTATAATTACCAAATTCATCTTCTAAGTACCTTGGACTTCCTATAGTAGTAGACATGTCCATCATGGAACGAAATTGTTTGATGTACATGAATGGCAACTTACCACAGAAATTATTGTTTGAAAGGTCGAGAATTTGTAGATTTGAAAAAGGAGATGTTGCAATCTTTGATAAATTGTTGCTTATATCTCCATGAAATTTATTAAAGGGTAGGCTGAGAACCTCTAAAGACGGAAGGCTACCTAACCAATAGGGGAATACATCTTTGAATTTGTTGTTCCTCAAATTTAGGACTTTCAAGTTTTGACATTTAGATAAAGACCTTGGTATAGATCCTTCTAACTGATTGTCAGTGAAATCTACATATTCTAATAAATCACAAGTAGAAAATGCTGATGGAATGATGCCCTTGAAATTATTTGATTGGAGATTCAATACAACTAATTGAGTACTATTATTGCCCAAGCAATGAGGAACTTCTCCATTAAACTTGTTATAAGATAAATCAAGGATTTGAATATCAACCAAGTTGCAGATAGAATAGTTTTTAAAATTCGTGACATTGTATCCTGGAATGCATGACAAATATGAAATAATTTAGAGAAAGTTGTAGCTTTATAAAATAATGTATAAATACATTATAGTAAAAGAATATTCTACCAAGAAATTTAATCTTTTTTGAAAAGAAAAAAAAATAAATTTGACCACATGACTTCTTAAAAAGTTAGAAATTAGTTTAGAGTACATGTAATCACGTTAGGATAATTCCACTCAACTTTATGGAATATCTTGTTTTAAAAAATAAAACGATAACTATAAACTTAGTGTACTCGTAATCACGTTAGGATAATTCCACTCAGTAAACTGTGCTGTGATGCTTCCAATCTTGGCATATTAGATGTGAGATAATTGAGATATTTTCTTTTTATAATCTTTATTAATGTATACAATATATAAATATCAAAAATCAAAGAAATACATTAAAGATAATTTGATAGAACTTGTTTCATATATTTTTATTGGTTACATTAATCAATGTTATAAAAAAAAAAAGCAAATATGAAAAATCTTAATAATACAAGAAATATATTATTATTAGTGACAAGCGAATTCAAAAAAGAAAATAATTATTTAACAGTTGGTCTGGTCACTAGTTTGATGCTGTCAATTTCGCGTTTTTATTTGTCAATTTCGCGCGTAAAGTAGGTCAAACATGGTTTGTTATGCACGAAACTTGGCACACAACACTATTTGGCATATATTATTGTGTTGAAATGCTTAGAATTGATGATAATAGTCATATGCTAGAAATTAGAAGTTAAGTTGCGATTTTATGCGTTTTTAAGCGTTTTTGTCAATTTCGCGCGTAAAGAGGTCAAACATGGTTTGTTATGCACGAAACTTGGCAGACAATACTATTTGGCATATATTATTGTGTTGAAATGGTTATAATTGATAATAATAGTCATATGCTAGAAATTAGAAGTTAAGTTGCGATTTTATGCGTTTTTAAGCGTTTTTGTCAATTTCGCGCGTAAAGAGGTCAAACATGGTTTGTTATGCACGAAACTTGGCAGACAATACTATTTGGCATATATTATTGTGTTGAAATGGTTATAATTGATAATAATAGTCATATGCTAGAAATTAGAAGTTAAGTTGCGATTTTATGCGTTTTTAAGCGTTTTTGTCAATTTCGCGCGTAAAGTACTCAAACTTGGTTTGTTATGCACGAAACTTGGCACACAATACTATTTGGCATATATTATTGTGTTGAAATGGTTAGAATTGATAATAATAGTCATATGCTAGAAATTAGAAGTTAAGTTGCGATTTTTAAGGGTTTTTAAGCGTTTTTTTCAATTTCGCGCGTAAAGTAGCTCAAACTTTGTTTGTTTTGCACGAAACTGGGCACACAACACTATTTGGTATATATTATTGTGTAGAAGTTGTTAGAATTGAAAATCATAGTCATATTCTAGAATTTACGTGTTAAGTTGCGATTTTATGCGTTTTTAACCGTTTTTGACACTAACATCTATTTTCTCTTAGTGCTTTCAACAACCTTCTGGGTCCGTTGATTGCGGCTACTACGCGCTGAAGTTCATGGACGATATTATTAATGCCGTGAAGGAGGTTGGAGTCGAAAATATAGATGCCGTAAGTATTTGTTACTTTCTTAATTAAATATATTATTGGTAAAATCTAATGTTTCTATATTAATCTTTTATTTTAATATTATATATAGGTTTTAAACGACATTCCGAGGGAAACACGCCCTTTGAGAAGTGAAGAGATGCGCGAATTAAAAGACAAGATTGCCGTGTATCTTGCTAATATTTGTCCTTGATAAATTGTAATTATAGTATAGATTATTTTTTATACTTTAATGTATATATATATATATATATATATATATATATATATATATATATATATATATATATATATATATATATGTACGTACATAATATTATATTATATATACGAGCGAGAGTTTATTATTACAAAGAGATTAATGTTGATTATCTGTGATTGTATTATTATTGCATTATTAAAAGGATAAAAAGGAAAATAAAAAAAAAAATATGCTATTTGCTGCGGTTATGCCACGACCGCAGCAATTAATGGGCCAATTTATTTGCTGCGGTTCCTCCCAATGACCGCAGCAATTAACACACACTTTTTGCTGCGGTTTTGCCCATGACCGCAGCAATTAATGCATTTTTTTGCTGCGGTTAATAACCGCAGCATTTAAAATAGGCTATTTGCTGCTATCACAATTGCTGGGGGCCAAAACCGCAGCAAATAATGGCAAAAAAACCGCAGCAAATGAGGTTTTTTCCACTAGTGAATGTTGCTGTAATATTGCTGTACCCTGTTGAACTCAGATTCCTTGCAATCAGTAATTGAATTATTTGCACTATCTTGAACTATGTGTGAATCAGTAATGTTGCTGTACCCTGTACCCTGATGTGCTTTGAATCAGTTCACAATTTGAAGATGAGTATGCAGAAATGTGGAGCAAAAGAATTTAACTGATCAGTGAAGTTGAGTATCAAAGTGTGCTTTGAATCAGTACTTTTTGTGCTTTGAATCAGTTCACAATTTGAATATGAGTATGCAGAAAATATGTGCAGCAATGTGTGTAATGATCAGTAATTGAATAGTAATTGAATAGTAATTGAACAGCAATGTGTGAATCAGTAATTGAACTGATCATGTGTATTTAAGTTGAATAAGTGCAGCAACTATGTGTTTGAGGTTGAACTGATTGTTTGAATCATTGAATCATTAACTACTGAAATTGAATATGTGCAGCATGTATTGAACTAATCAGTAATTGAACTAAAATTGAATATGTGTTTGAAGTTGAACTGATCAATTCAGTAATTTAAGTTTATTATTAGCAAATCATTAATTGAATCAATTGTACTGACTGTTTGAATCAATACCTACTGAAATTGAAGCAGCAAATGTGTTTGAATCAGCAATGTGTTTGGATCAGCAAATTGAATCAGTATTTCCTCAATCATTAATTGTGTTGTGCAGCAATGTGTTGTGCAGCAATGGATCAGCACAAAATGTATTGGCCATATCCAGAAAACTAAACACAGCACAGCACATCACTAAAATCATCCTGATTATGTATTGGCACAACAATTGGCACAACAATTGGCACAGCAAAGAACAGAACAAACCAACAGAAAACACAGCACAGCACAGCCTTGACTAAAAATTTAATTCATTCAATCATCATCATCATCATGTTACAATATCCAAATCAATGTTACAATTAGGCTTAACTAGGTCCTAAACTTCAATTAGTACCCTTGATTTTTACAAGAAACACCAACACAAAACAAAACAAAAACCCTAATACAAAGCTAATAATCTGATTTACATGCTCCCTCTCATTCATCCATTTCTTCTTAATCATTTTCATTTCTGAAAATGCTTGTTCCTTTTCATGTTCCAAGCAAGAAATCCTTGATGTCAAAATCTTGATTTCGGTTGCCAATTGTCGCTTTTCCTCCACAAGTTTGTTAGTGAGTTTTCTTTGCCAAACAGCCATTTCAGGTTCATCAACCCATTTAAACTTTTTGCAACCCCTCGATTTTGTATCAGGATCATAAAAAACGCAAGTATTAAACCTTCTTCCAGGATTTTCCTTGGTCCATGAAACCCTCCTTGCAAAGGGAACTCCACACCCACATTTTTCAATTGAAGAATTTTTGCTTGAAGAAGAAGCAGACATAACTGATTAATTGGAAGAAAACGATGATCTTTGAGAGAATTAGGGTTTATCGCAAATGGGAGAAAAGAGGATTGAATGGAAGATGAAGCAGGATTGAATGCTGCGAAGTGAAAAGAAGGAGAATTAGGTTAATAAAGGTAACACGTGACTGGCACGTGCTGGTCAACGTCAAAATTACCGGTCAAACGCCTAATTCCGTTACAAGGTAGTCTTTTGCAAAATATTGTATTATGTAAGGTAGTTTTTTGCAAAATTTTTTATTTAAGGTAGTTATTTGCAAAGTTGGGTTTATGTTAGGTAGTTTTTTAACATTTTGCCTTTTTTTTATTACAAATTAATCTATTCGAAGAAAAAAACAAAAGTGAAAAATAAACTCAAGATCATTTTACACGGGAAAGTAATACTTGCTTCCACTAAGGCATGGAAAAAAGAAATTAAAGTAAGTGTTTTTTTTTCAAAACTGAGATAATATTATAATAAACGTGTACATTTTGACCCGAACTAAAATCAACTCAAAATGAATTCAAAATAAATGAGTCATAGGTTTAGAAAAACCCTCAATCATTACGTCAACTTACAATTTTATTAAATATATTGATAGTACTTTGAACAAATAATATTAATAGTAAAAAACTTATTATTTTAAAAAAAATTACTTAGTTTTTATATTTTGAAGAACATTGTTATTTTAAACAATTTCATATGCTTATAACAGTTTATGATTGATATACTTTTTTTACATGCTAATTGTAAGATCGCTAAGTTATACTTTTGAGTTTCATAATAATATTTTACGTATTTCAAGTTTCATGCAAAAACAAGAAATTAAGTGATCTCAAGCAAATACTCTTCAAAAATCTTGATTCAAACATTCCGTTAGACAATAATTCTTCATTAAAAAACAAGATCGTACGCCAAACAAGACAATATGCATTAGAAATGACGAACTCAAGCAATTGATAAACAAGTTGGTATAACATATAACATTATGTAGAATTGTTCACATAGCAATAAGAAAAATGTAGCTATGCCTACGCTCTTTCATTTTATCACATTTTGAATCAGAGGCTTTTTACGCACTTTATCCAGCCATTGAGAAATAAGAACAAAGCATACAAAAGAGCATCAGTATGTTACACAAGAGTATCCTCTTTCTAGCAATTCTTCTACTATCAATAACAATGGCAATCCATCAGTCTCATTTTCGAGCAATTCATAACTTCGTAGTGAAGCCTCATCAAGACGAATCAAACAAACAAAAAACAAACGAACCAACAAAATCTTAACTACTAAAATTCATACCAATTGATCGAGTACCAAAAATCACATATTAGTAATTAACCATAAAAACTATAAACTACAAATACAAGTTAATTTATTATCTCAAGATGAAATCAACATCAAAACTAAAACTTAGGGTTGCATTTGAAAAGCCCTAAAATTTGATGAACCCTAAAATGTGAAGAAGCCAATAAGAATTCGAGAAATCAAAATAAATGACCCAGTCATAAAAAAACAAATTAAACCAAACACCCAGATCCGGATCTGAATCTGGATCCTCCTTTCAAAAACGATTAAGAAATGATTAATCCGTGTAGGATTCCTGCCTAACTGCTCCTTTTTTTTATTATTATTTTTCCGAATAATACTACTAATAATGTTTAAAATCTCGGTATATGAGTTGTTTGTTTTTACTTTACATCATATAATACTCCCTCCACACCATTTTAGTTGTCACATTTTCTTATTTGGCAAAATCATTTTAGTTGTCACATTTCTATTTTTGTCAATTTTTTTACCTAAATATCCGTAGTTCACATATGTAATTACGAATATACCCTCATATACCTTACTTACCCAACTACCCTTCACTACTTACTTAACTACCATCTTTTTAATGGATCCCACACCACCTTTAATAACCGTGCCCAAGCAAATGGGACAACCAAAATGGTGTTGAGGAAGTATATAATTGTATACTGTATCAAACTATCAATTTGAAATAAAATTAAAGTAGCCTTTTCCTCTTTATTTTATATTTACAAATACAAAATGGGATCAAGCGTGAAGCATTCTCGTTCAATATTAAAAAAAAGTGCAAGTTTTTTTTTGGGATCAATACAAAATCTTCTAAATTTTGCACAACAGCCATAAATGGTAGGTTTTTTCATGTCACGAAAGTATTAAATTCTTTTTCCGTGTTTTTACTCGTAGGATAGTTGATTTCCGCACTATTCATTAAGCAAACTCACTTTTATATTATTAGTAATTTATAAGTTAAAATATAGTCATATGAGATTTTATTTGAATTGTTTTGATTCAATGTTTATTAACTTCTAGTTTCCATAATTTTTTGATAGCATAAATAGAGATATTAACGATTGAATTCGTATATTGAAAAGTGTGAAAAAACAAATGGTACAAGTAAAGAAGAATGGAGAAATTCTTTCTCTTAATCAACAAGAAAATAAAGGCACAAATAAAAATATTGTTATTGTTCTTTGGTTGCTTAATCTTTTTCATGAATTTGGATTATTAAAATTTGTAGATGAATAGTGAAACGAGAAATACAACGGCAAACTCTGAAGAACAAAAAAAAAGTCTGTTATTTATCCATGGCATTGTGTGACCATGTCTGGGTAAAGACTACAATTACTTTTAACAGTTGAAAATTGTGATGTTTTGGAAAATTTTTAATCATTTTATTAGAATTAATGTACGATTAATTGGAGAAAAGGAAAGATTAAATGAGACTGAGAGAAAAGTAGGAAAATAATAATCTAACATTTTATTTTCTTTTCCCAACTTGAAAATGATGATTAAATTTAATTTAAGCACTCCTCGCTTACACCCACGGTCGGGGTTGTGTTATTGTAAATATAGTAAAAGCTGAAAATTAATTTATTGATCAAACTCAGAAAAATGAAATCAACTAACTTAACAATGCAGTGGAATGACATTTTATGCTTTATAGACATCTCATGAAATGAAATGTTTCTTTCTTAGATAGATTATCACATTCACCCATTTGGCACACATTTATATTTTTTTATGGAAAAGAAATGTTATTATCACAAAATATAATTATGGATAAAGTACAGTGAAAAGAAAAAGAAAATGCTACAAATTCAAGTAAAGCCCAAAAAGGCCTATTCCATCATACTCTACTTCTTGCTACAAATGAAATGTTTCTCAGATAGATGATCACTTTTAGTTCTTTGTTCTTCTTGTTCTACTTCTTCTACTGGAATGGTGGTCATAAAAATCAAGTAAAGCCCATTCCATCTTGTTCAACAATTTAAAAAGCCAAAAAGGCTTCCCCACTGACAATATGTAGTACCCCCAAGCCAAACCAACTATTGTACCACTTCCAAATCCAATCACTACAACTTCCCACATCGCTAATTCTGTTTTTTCTTCCACATTATCATTGTTCAAAGATTGCACAACAGTATTATTTTTGCAATCAAGTAATGGTGCTCCACACAATTCAAGATTTCCCTCGTACGAATCAGATGAGAAGGTATAAAAATTGTTACCATGGGGTATAGGCCCTTCCAATTGATTATATGAAACATTAAAAACCTCGAGAGATGTTAAACTAACAAGTTCTTGAGGGATTTCACCGATAAGCCTATTTGATGATAAGTCTAAACCATCCAACAATGATAAGTTCCCGATCAATGGAGGGATGTTTCCGGTAAGTAGGTTATGCGAGAGGTTAAGATTTCAAAGTGCTCGCAACATCCCTATAGAATTTGGAATCTCTCCTTCAAAGTGATTATTAGACATATCAAATGTTGACATAGAAGTAATTATCTTCTTATAATCCAGTTGCTTCCCCTTTACTATCATCTTGATGGAGTACATATAATCACCAAATTTATTTTCTAAGTACCTTGGACTTCCTATAGTAGACATGTCAATATCCATCATGGAACGAAATTGTTTGATGTACATGAATGGCAACTTACCACAGAAATTATTGTTTGAAAAGTCGAGAATTTGTAGATTTGAAAAAGAAAATGTTGCAATCTTTGATAAATTGTTGGTTATATCACCATGAAATTTATTAAAGGGTAGGCTGAGAACCTCTAGATACGAAAGGCTACCTAACCAATAGGGGAATGCATCTTTGAATTTGTTGTTCCTCAAATTTAGGACTTTCATGTTTCTACATTTAGATAAAGACCTAGGTATAGCTCCTTCTAACTGATTGTCAGTGAAATCTACATATTCCAATAAATCACAAGTAGAAAATAATGCTGATGGAATGATGCCCTTGAAATTATTTGATTGGAGATTCAATACAGCTAATTGAGTACTAGTATTGCCCAAGCAATGAGGAACTTCTCCATTAAACTTGTTATAAGATAAATCAAAGATTTTAAGATCAACCAAGTTGCAGATAGAAGAGTTTTTAACATTCGTGATACTGTATCCTGGAATGCATGACAAATATGAAAGAATTTAGAGAAAGTTGTAGCTTCATATAATAATGTATAAATACTATAGTAAAAGAATACTCTACTAAGAAATTTAATCTTTTTTGAAAAGAAAAAAAAATAAATTTGACCACATGACTTCTTAAAAAAGTTAGAAATTAGTTTAGAGTGAATATTGCTTTCTATGAATGGTTACAAAAAATATTTGACATAGATGAATATTGGAAACATTTGGATTAAGATTTGAAATTTTGGATTTTATTATTAAAAAAAATATTCTGATTTGCCACCCTATTTATTACTCCCTCCAATTTCATATGTTATTCTCAAATAAATTTACGAATTTTAGAATATTTATGTGGGATGTTGATTGATTCGTCTCAATATATTATTTCTAAATATCAAAAATCAAAGAAATACATTAAAGATAATTCGATAGAACTTGTTTCATATATTTTTATTGGTAACATTAATGAATGTTATAAAAAAAAAAGCAAATATGAAAAACCTTAATAACACAAGAAATATATTTTTATTAGTGACAAGCGAATTAAAAAAAGAAAATAATAATTTAACAGTTGGAAGTCTCAATTTATGAAATGGCGAACTATTTCGAAAGATGCAATAGGCATTGCTAAAGATTAGTGTACCTGTAATCTGTGGTGTGATTTTTCCAATCAAGTTATTGTTGGCAACCGACAAATAACTAAGACTCGTAAGCTTTCCAATGTTGATAGGTAACTGACCCGTGAGTTGATTATCTTTCAAATTTAGGACTTTCAGGTTTCTACATTTAGATAAAGACCTAGATATAGCTCTTTCTAACTGATTGTCAGTGAAATCTACATATTCCAAGAAATCACAAGTAGAAAATGTTGATGGAATGATGCCCTTATAATTATTTGATTGGAGATTCAATACAACTAATTCAGTACTAGTATTGCCCAAGCCATGAGGAACTTTTCCATTAAACTTGTTATAAGATAAATCAAGCATTTGAAGATTAACCAAGTTGCAGATAGATGGAATGATGCCCTTGAAATTATTTGATTGGAGATTCAATACAACTAATTCAGTACTAGTATTGCCCAAGCAATGAGGAACTTCTCCATTAAACTTGTTATAAGATAAATCAAGGATTTGAAGATTAACCAAGTTGCAGATAGAAGAGTTTTTAAAATTCGTGACATTGTATCCTGGAATGCATGACAAATATGAAAGAATTTAGAGAAAGTTGTAGCTTCATATAATAATGTATAAATACATCATAGTAAAAGAATATTCTACCAAGAAATTTAATCTTTTTTGAAAAGAAAAAAATAAATAAATTTGATCACATGACTTCTTAAAAAAGTTAGAAATTAGTTTAAAGTACATGTAATCACGTTAGGATAATTCCACTCAACTTTATGGAATATCTTGTTTTAAAAAATAAAACGATAACTATAAACTTAGTGTACCTATAATCACGTTAGGATAATTGCACTCAGTAAACTGTGCTGTGATGCTTCCTATGTTGGCATATTAGATGTGAGATAATTGATATAATTTTTTTTTTATAATCTTTATTAATGTATACAAAATACAAATATCAAAAATCAAAGAAATACATTAAAGATAAATCGATAGAACTTGTTTCATATATTTTTATTGGTTACATTAATCAATGTTATAAAAAAAAAAAAAAGCAAATATGAAAAACCTTAATAATACAAGAAATATATTTTTATTAGTGTCAAGCGAATTCAAAAAAGAAAATAATAATTTAACAGTTGGAAGTCTCAATGTATGCAATGGCGAACTATTTTGGAAGATGCAATTTAGATAGGCATTGCTAAAGCTTAGTGTACTTGTAATCTGTGGTGTGATTTTTCCAATCAAGTTATTGTTGGCAACCAACAAATAACTAAGACTCGTAAGCTTTCCAATGTTGACAGGTAACTGACCCGTGAATTGATTATCTGTCAAATTTAGAAAATATAGTAACTTACAAGTCCCTAAACTCTTAGGGATTGGACCAGTAAGCTTATTTGAAGAAACATCTAGGTATCTCAATAACCCATTCGTCCCCAACTTATGTGGAATACTTACTGTAAAGTTATTTCCCGAAAATTGAAGTTCTTCTAACTTAGATAAATCTCCAATAAACTCTAGTATGAAACCTTGTAAGTTGTTTTGACAAAGACTTAAGTACGTCAAGTTTGTAAGAAGAGAAAAAGAATTTGGTAACTCACCATGTAATTGATTACATGATAAATCCAAATACATCAAATTTGTAAGAAGAGAAAAAGAATTTGGTATCTCACCATGTAATTGATTATTTGATAAATCCAAATGATTCAAATTTGTAAGACGAGAAAAAGAATTTGGTATCTCACCATGTAATTGATTACTTGATAAACCCAAATAAATCAAATTTGTAAGAAGAAAAAACAATTTGGTATCTCACCATCTAATTGATTAATTGATAAATCTAAACTTTTCAACCTCTTTAAGAATCCTAAGTCATAAGGAAGTAATCCTGAAAGATAGTTGTAAGAAAGATCCAAAACTTGAAGCTTTTGAAGATTACTAAACTCTTGCGATATTGTACCAGAAAAGTGGTTCCCACCAAGGGAAATGCACTGAAGCTCCAAAATATTAACAAATAAAGGGAGTGGGCCACTAAAATTGTTTGATTCTAGGTCGAGATATTGGAGTTTTGTAAGGAGAGGAAGAGAAGACGAGACAAGCCCATAAAAATAGTTATCTTGGAGAGATATGTTTTTTAGGTTTGTAAGAAAACCAATTTGAGGAGAGAGAGTACCATTGAGATCTAAGTTGGAGATCTTCAGGGAAATGATAGTGGGAGAGTGAGAAGACGAAGAGCAAGTGACGAACGACCAATTGCAATGGTGAGTAGTATTCCAAGATGATAGACTTTTATGAGGATCATCTTTAATGGCAGATTTAATAGCTAAAAATGCTACTTGTTCTGATAATATTTCGCCATTGATGAAGCTAATATTCAGACAGTGAATAAACAAGAAGAAAACAAGAATTCGCATTTTGTTATTTTTGTTTCTTTTACTTTGATGGGTAGAATACTAAAATTGAGATACAGGATGAGAGGAAAATGAAAGACTATTTATAATGTGTTAAAATAATCTAGAAAAATCCAGAATTTTAATTAAATATAAAAAATATCTAAACTAAAGAATTAAAAAATTAAAAGTATCTAAGATAATATAATAGAAGTTTCTAGAAAAAGTAATTAAAAAATAAAAATATTTAAGATATTTTTCGTAAACTTGTAACTAAACTCATCACTATTAATATCCATTGATGTAATCAATTTTGAGCAATGAATAAGAATAGTCATTTTACATATTCACTTATCTTCCTCTCCAAATAAATCAATTTAATATTTTACCATCTAAATTTTCCTACACAATACTATGTAGTTCTTTTTGAAAGCAACTTAGGATACTACTTTAATGTATCCTTAAATATGTATCTATTGTATTCAATTATAGCAAATAATTTCATATATTTTAAAAATAAACTGAATTATATGTTAAGGTCATATGGTGTTTTTAATCAAAATGTATTATTTAGATTGAATTGAACTTAATTGTTTTTATCAAAATGTATTATATTATACTGATTTTTCCTTATCAATGAAATTCATCCTTATTGATTTCGTATTCTTTTTCTTATTCAAAATTACTAATTTTGTTTGAATTAAAAATTTTTTTTAACTCAAAATAAAATTTTAACTTATAACAACTTATTTTTACGACATAAGCTGATTTTTATTGATTTAAACTAAATTTTATCAAACTTTAATTATTTTTATTAAATAATATGAATTTAAGATGAATCTAATAAGTTCTTGATAAAAAAAATAAATATCAAGAATAAAGTTTGATTAAGTGGGAATGATGATCTCTTCAAAAAAAACTGAGAATGATGATCAAAAAACGAAGTCATAATTGGGAGACATTTGATAAATCTATTTTCATGTTTTATTCAGTGGTAATGAAAATTAATGAAAAATAAATTTTGATCATATAATAAAAATGCTCCTTCCGCCTCTTTTATTTTACTACGCAATACATAAAACCTTCCATTTTTGTTTTCGTATTGTAGCAAAATTAAATAGATAAAAGAGTATATTTGTACTCTAAGAATCCTCCCCAAAGATTTTTTTGGCAAGATACATAAATGTTATTTTGCACTAACATATAATTCGAACCCCTCAAGTGATAATGAATGAAAATAATTTTGTAGAAGAAAAATTATTTTTATTAGAATAAAACAATCATAATCATAAAGTCTGTTAAACAATTTAATATATTCAAATATATTAAAGTTTTATTTTTATTCTCATCAATTAATACAATAATTAATTGCATTACTAGTAAGCTAGATAATATAGTACACTTACTCAAAACAATTGGAGCTACATACTTTCTCCGTCCCTTTCAATTTATTTCTAAAAGTAATAATTTTTCTTATAACATATTACATATATAACTTTTACGCGATTCAGTGTGTTATTTCGATCATTTATATATTGAAATATGCAAATCTAAATATTATAAAAAGTTAATATTATGAAAGTATGCGATTAAACGATTCAAACAAGATCTCACTTGACTATATTTCTTCTTACACATTAATTACATAAAATAAGCTTGAACAATTAATAGTATCAAAAACCGTAATGTAGCAAGTATTTCAGAACCGAGGAAGTAGATATTTAGTAGTACAAGTCTACTAAAAAGCCAAGTAAACCATGACTTTAATTAATGGAGCATAAGCTATTAAGGCCTCAAGGTACAACTTTGTCTTTATAGACAAGACTTTGACCTGTATCAGTCAAATGGACCCATGCCCCTCTGAAACCTTCGTTACGCTTACGCTCATGGAGAGATACTCTCTTCATCTTATGAGAAAGCATTATATAATTTAAAGATTTGAGTGTTTTTTAAGTCATATGTTATTAATTCAGAGAGATAACGGAAATATATAATTATTTAAGGAAATTAATTGTGTGGGTATGAACTAAGCTGGTTGGAGAACGAAGAAAATTTTGACATTATCAATTTCCTTCATTTGGGAAGGAAACAGTCTAAAAACTAAGCTTTAGATTGTATATTTAGGATATGTTATATATTTTATTATATCTTTTCACACGAGAGTTGTTTCAATTACAAGAGTAGATGTAGTTACAACACATACCTTCTTCAAAACAAATGCTAAATATTCCATTAGAAAGGAATGATAGATGAGATTTGAACCACTACAAAAAAACGGTGAAGTTCCGACTAAATCACCGACTAATCGGAAATAGTCGGAAATTTCCGTCTAACTTACCGACTAACTGTAGTCAGTCGGACATTCCAACTAAATTCCTACTAGCCCAAAATTGTAGGAAAATCCGACTAATCACCGACTGAAAAGATAATCGGAAATTTCCGACTGCCCAATATAGTCGGTATTTAGTCGGAATATTTGGAGGAGGAGGGTTGGTCGGTATTCAGTCGGTGGGTAGTCGGAATTTTATATTTACAATTTCCCAATCGCCGTCCTTTTCCACCCTTTTCCCTCAATTAATTATTTAAATTATTTAAATATTTTTTATTTTTTATTTAAATTATTCTTGTAACTTATAATTTATGTTGTATATTTTATTTATATTATTTTTTATTTTATTATTATTAGAATTATTTTATTTTATATACATTTTTAATTTAGTTGAAATTTTAATTATTAAAGTAAATTATATTTTTATTTAATATTGAATATTTTTATTATTAATGTTTGTTTATATAATATTTTATTAACCTAATCTATGTTTTATTTCATATTTTAAATTTGCAGGACTTTGAAAACTTATGGGACTTTTAAAACTTAAAGGATTGTGTTATTAATTTTGGATATTATATATATAATTGACATTTAATTGGTTTCTTGGGGAAATGTGCAGTTGATAGTGCTAAAGAAATGATAGGTACATTTAGCCTTAAAATATTTTATTAACCTAAAGATACAACACCTTCAGGTTTTTTTGCAAGAGGCTCTTACACTGCTAAGTCAAAGCTATATTATTAATAATGAACTTTAAACAATTATGTTCCTTTATATGCACACAAATTATATATATTATTAATAATGAACTTTAATGTTTATTTACAGTTTAAAGTCATTAGTTATAACATTAAAGCGTTTACTCGCAATTTTAAATTCACCAAGTATAACCTTAAAATATTCTCTTACATTTAAAAGTGATCACTTATCATTTCACACACAAGTATATAAAAGAATAACAAAAAATACGCTTAAGTCTACTTACCTTTTTTTATAACTTTTTTTTTTATTCATGAGACAAGAGAATCAGTACAAGCAATGGAGAAGAGAATTAGTATTTTCTTAGTATTTATTAGAGTTAAATTGAACTTATTAGAACTTATTTAAACATATTAGACTTAGAAATAAGTCTAATAATATATTTGTAATTTATGCTTAGGGTTGACCAATAATGCTAATTATCGACTTTTAATTTTTTGGCCAAAGGGGATTCATGTGCTATTATGCTACTATTGGTTATAAAATACATCGGTTTTTGCTCACACCATAATTTAATACTAACAGAGTATATAATATATTATGAAGTTATTTATTAATTATTTTAATAAAACCTAATGTTATACATACTTTATCAAATACTTCACTATAAAATAGAAACAAAAGTCAAATGAATTATTGGCTAAGAAGAGTTTAATATAAGGAAAGGACATCATGTAGCAATCATTTATGACTAACGACTATTTATAAGTAATGCAAATAATGTGCACTATTGACCATTAAAAAAAAAAACTCAATCCGTTTTTTTTAAATGTCTTATTTGCTTTAGGATTATTATCCATTAATTAATTTTAATTTGTATTTTATTCTTAATTTACGCGTTAAAACATAGTTAAATATGACATTTTGTTTGATTATCTCAACATAAGGTTTATTAATATCTTTTTTATTTATAATTTTAAATTTTACACCATTATTGTTATGAAGTATTGAATTTATGCATTGACAAACGTACAAAAAGCAAATTAGACATTTGAAATTAGACAAAGGGAGCATTATGCATGAAAATTTAATTATTATATGATAAATAGTCTGAATTATTTTCACTATTCACAAGGTCAAAGACTTTTCCTTTTATCTTTGTGATAAAAATTCAATTCTCACAAGTTATTGCCTACCACTTGAAGTTATTTTGGTTGCCTCAGTTTCTTGATGATGACAACATATGTTAAATGGAGATCAATTACACATTCGACATTCAAAAAGAGTGGCCATCCACTGCCTAATCATGAATGAATGAATTAGGAAAAAAGGGAGGATATAGAATTAATATTTGAATAGGGAGCAATTTTTTATTTAATAAATGCTTGCTAGTACTCAAAAGCGCTGCCAATTGTTTTGTAAATTTTTTGTTGTTGTTAAAAATTTGAATTATGTAATTCTCATTCTAGTTAGCCTTTTGTTACTATTTATCTCTATTTTTTATTTTATTTTATGGAATTTATGAGGAATTATCTGTATATTAAAACTAAGTATATTTTTATGCTTTATAGACATCTCATGAAATGAAATGTTTCTTTCTTAAATAGATTATCACATTCATCCATTTGGCACACATTTATATGTTTTTATAGAAAAGAAATGTTATTATCACAAAATATAATTATGAATAAAGTACAGTGAAAAGAAAAAGAAAATGCTACAAATTCAAGTAAAGCCCAAAAAAAGGCACATTCCATCATACTCTACTTCTTGCTACAAATGAAATGTTTCTCAGATAGATGATCACTTTTAGTTCTTTGTTCTTCTTGTTCTACTTCTTCTACTGAAATGGTGGTCATGAAAATCAAGTAAAGCCCATTCCATCTTGTTCAACAATTTAAAAAGCCAAAAAGGCTTCCCCACTGACAATATGTAGTACCCCCAAGCCAAACCAATGATTGTACCACTTCCAAATCCAATCACTACAACTTCCCACATCGACAATTTTGTTTTTTCTTCCACATTATCATTGTTCAAAGATTGCACAACACTATTGTTTTTGCATTCAAGTAATGGTGCTCCACACAATTCAAGATTTCCCTCGTACGAATCAGATGGGAAGGTATCAAATTGGTTACCATGGGGTATAGGCCCTTCCAATTGATTATATGAAACATTAAAAACCTCGAGAGATGCTAAACTAACAAGTTCTTGAGGGATTTCACCGATAAGCCTATTTGATGATAGGTCTAAACCATCCAAAAATGATAAGTTCCCGATTGATGGAGGGATGTTTCCGGTAAGGAGGTTATGCGAGAGATTAAGATTTCGAAGTGCTCGCAACATCCCTATAGAATTTGGAATCTCTCCTTCAAAGTGATTATTAGACATATCAAATGTTGACATAGAAGTAATTATCTTCTTATAATCAAGTTCCACCCCCTTTACTGTCATCTTGATGGAGTACATATAATAACTAGATGCATAATCACTAGGATCATTTTCTAAGTACCTTGGACTTCCTATAGTAGACATGTCGATATCCATCATGGAACGAAATTGTTTGATGTACATGAATGGCAACTTACCACAGAAATTATTGTTTGAAAGGTCGAGAATTTGTAGATTTGAAAAAGAAAATGTTGCAATCTTTGATAAATTGTTGGTTATATCACCATGAAATTTATTAAAGGGTAGGCTGAGAACCGCTAGATGCGGAAGGCTACCTAACCAATAGAGGAATACATCTTTGAATTTGTTGTTCCTCAAATTTAGGAATTTCAGGTGTCTACATTTAGATAAAGACCGAGGTATAGCTCCTTCTAACTGATTGTCAGTGAAATCTACATATTCCAAGGAATCACAAGTGGAAAATAATGTTGATGGAATGATGCCCTTGAAATTATTTGATTGGAGATTCAATACACTTAATTGAGTACTAGTATTGACCAAGCAATGAGGAACTTCTCCATTAAACTTGTTATAAGATAAATCAAGGATTTGAAGATCAACCAAGTTGCAGATAGAAGAGTTTTTAAAATTCGTGACATTGTATCCTGGAATGCATGACAAATATGAAAGAATTTAGAGAAAGTTGTAGCTTCATATAATAATGTATAAATACATCATAGTAAAAGAATACTCTACTAAGAAATTTAATCTTTTTTGAAAAGAAAAAAAAAATAAATTTGACCACATGACTTCCTAAAAAAGTTAGAAATTAGTTTAGAGTGAATATTGCTTTCTATGAATGGTTAAAAAAAATATTTGACATGGATGAATATTGGAAACATTTGGATTAAGATTTGAAATTTTGGATTTTATTATTAAAAAAAATATTCTGATTTGCCACCCTATTTATTACTCCCTCCGATTTCATATGTTATTTTCAAATAAATTTACGAATTTTAGAATATTTATGTGGGATGTTGATTGATTCGTCTCAATATTAAATATCAAAAATCAAAGAAATACATTAAAGATAATTCGATAGAACTTGTTTCATATATTTTTATTGGTAACAAAAAAAAAAGCTAAACATTAGTGTACCTGTAATCTTTGGTGTGATTTTTCCAATCAAGTTATTGTTGGCAACCAACAAAAAACTAAGACTCGTAAGCTTTCCAATGTTGACAGGTAACTCACCCGTGAGTTGATTATATGATAAATCCAAATAATGCAAATATGTAAGAATAGAAAAAGAATTTGGTATCTCACCATGTAATTGATTATTTGATAAATCCAAATATCTCAAATATGTAAAAAGAAGAGAAAAAGAATTTGGTATCTCACCATGTAATTGATTATTTGATAAATCCAAAACACTCAAATTTGTAAGAAGAGAAAAAGAATTTAGTATCTCACCATGTAATTGATTATTTAATAAATCCAAAAAATTCAAATTTGTAAGAAGAGAAAAAGAATTTGGTATCTCACCATGTAATTGATTACTTGATAAATACAAAAAATTCAAATTTGTAAGAAGAGAAAAAGAATTTGGTATCTCACCATGTAATTGATTATATGATAAACTCAAATAATTCAAATTTGTAAGAAGAGAAAAAGAATTTGGTATCTCATCATTTAATTGATTATATGATAAATCCAAATAATTCAAATTTGTGAGAAGAGAAAAAGAATTTGGTATCTCACCATGTAATGGATTATTTGATAAATCCAAAAAAGTCAAATTTGTAAGAAGAGAAAAAGAATTTGGTATCTCACCATGTAATTGATTATTTGATAAACCCAAATGATTCAAATTTGTAAGAAGAGAAAAAGAATTTGGTATCTCACCATGTATTTGATTATCTGATAAATACAAAAAAGTCAAATTTGTAAGAAGAGAAAAAGAATTTGGTATCTTACTATTTAATTGATTATATGATAAATCCAAATGAATCAAATTTGTAAGAAGAGAAAAAGAATTTGGTATCTCACCATGTAATTGATTATATGATAAATCCAAATGAATCAAATTTGTAAGAAAACCGATTTGAGGAGAGAGAGTACCATTGAGTTCTAAGTAGGAGAAGTCCAGGGAAATGACAGTGGGAGAGTGAGAAGACGAAGAGCAAGTGACGAATGACCAATTGCAATGGTGAGTAGTGTTTTTCCAAGATGATAGTCTTTTAAAAGGATCATCTTTGATGGCAGATTTAATAGCTAATAATGCTTCTTGTTCTGATAATATTCCGCCATCGATGAAGCTAATATTCAGACATTGAATAAATAAGAAGAAAACAAGAATTTGCATTTTGTTATTTTTGTTTCTTTTACTTTGATGGGTAGAATACTAGAATTGAGATACATGATGAGAGGAAAATGAAAGACTATTTATAATGTGTTAAAATAATCTAGAAAAATCTAGGATTTTAATTAAAAAATATCTAAACTAAAGAATTAAAAAATTAAAAGTATTTAAGATAATATAATAGAAGTTTGTAGAAAAAGTAATTAAAAAATAAAAATATTTAAGATATTTTAGTAAACTTGTAACTAAACTCATCACTATAAATATCCATTGATATAATCAATTTTGAGCAATGAATAAGAATAGTCATTTTACATATTCACTTATCTTCCTCTTCAAATAATATGAATTTAAGATGAAACTAATAAGTTCTTGATAAAAAAAATAAATATCAAGAATTAAGTTTGTTTAAGTGGGAATGATGATCTCTTCAAAAAAAACTGAGAATGATGATCAAAGAACGAAGTCATAATTGGGAGACGTTTGATAAATCTATTTTCATGTTTTATCAGTGGTAATGAAAAATTAATGAAAAATAGATTTTGATCATATAATAAAAATGCTCCTTCTACCTCTTTTATTTTGCTACGCAATATATAAAAATCTTCCATTTTTATTTTCGTATTGTAGCAAAATTAAATGGATAAAAGAGTACATTAGTACTCTAAGAATCCTCCCCGAAGATTTTTTTGGCAAGATACATAAATGTTATTTTGCACTAACATATAATTGGAATCCCTCAAGTGATAATGAATGAAAATAATTTTGTAGAAGAAAATTTATTTTTATTAGAATAAGACTGTCATAATTATAAACTCTATTAACTAATCTAATATATTCAAATATATTAAAGTTTTATTTTTATTCTCATCAATTAATACAATAATTAATCGCATTACTAGTAAGCTAGATAATATAGTACACTTACTCAAAACAATTGTAACTACATATTTTCTTCGTCCCTTTCAATTTATTTCTAAAAGTAATAATTTTTCTTATAACATATTACATATATAACTTTTACGCGATTCAGTGTGATATTTCGATCATTTATATATTGAAATATGCAAATCTAAAAATTATAAAAAGTTAATATTATGAAAGTATGCGATTAGACGATTCAAATAAAATCTCACTTGACTATATTTCTTCTTATACATTAATCACATTAGATAAAATAAGCTTGAACGATTAATAGTATCAAAAGTAAGTATTTCGGAACCGAGGAAGTACATATTTAGTAGTACAAGTCTACTAAAAAGCCAAGTCAACCATGTCTTTAATAAATTGAGCATAAGCTATTAAGGCCTCAAGGTACAACTTTGTCTTTATAGACAAGACTTTGACCTGTATGAGTCAAATGGACCCATGCCCTTCTGAAACCTTCGTTACGCTTACGCTTACGGAGAGATACTCTCTCCATCTTATGAGAAAGCATTATATAATTTAATGAATTGAGTGTTTTTTAAGTCATATGTTATTAATTCAGAGAGACAACGGAAATATATAATTATTTAAGTAAATTAATTGTGTGGGTATGAACTAAGCTAGTTGGAGAACGAAGAAAATTTTGACATTATCAATTTCCTTCATTTGGGAAGGAAACAGTCTAAAAGCTAAGCTTTAGATTGTATATTTACGATATGTTATATACTTTATTATATCTTTTCACATGAGAGTTGTTTCAATTACAAGAGTACATGTAGTTACAACACATACCTTCTTCAAAACAAATGCTATATATTCCATTAGAAAGGAATGATAGATGAGATTTGAACCACTACAAAAAAAACGGTGAAGTTCCGACTAATCGGAAACACAGTCGAAAATTTCCGTCTAACTTACCGACTAACTGTAGTCAGTCGGACATTCCGACTAATTCCTACTAGCTCAAAATTGTAGGAAAATCCGACTAATCACCGACTGAAAAGATAATCGAAAATTTCCGACTGCCCAATATAGCCGATATTTAGTCGGAATATTTGGAGGAGGAGGGTTGGTCGGTATTCAATCGGTGGGTAGTCGGAATTTTATATTTACAATTTTCCAATCGCCGTCCTTTTCCACCCTTTTCCCTCAATTACCCTCACATTCTACAACCAAACATACCTCCCTCTCTCAAAAATTTCTTCTCCCTGCCCTAAACAATTTAATGTCTTTTAACAAAAATATCATATAAGTATTAATATCAAGGTATGTTATTTCTATAAAGTCATATTTACATTATTTATTATTTTAAATATGCATACATAATAAAAAATTTAATAAGCTTTTTGGTGGAGACATTTATTCGTAATAATTATAAGTACTTACTAGAAGAAGTAGTTTTTCTCTTAATTATATTCTCCTATGTACTATAAAAATGTGTTAGAAATGATGAAAATATGTTACTCAAAGCTAATGGAATTCTACATCGTATTCTTTACTTATTGTAATACCTCCCCGCTAGTTGCAACAATCAAATTTTGCATAAAGATAAAGAAAAATTAACTACAAAAATAACTAAAATTTTATTGTTGCAATTTATTAGCATAAGTAAAGTTTACAATACTGGATTTCACTAGATTTGAGGAACATATATTCAACATTTCCACTTTTTTATAGTGCATAGGAAAGTATTAATAAGAGAAAAACTACTATTTCTACTAGTAAGTACTTATAATTATCAGTTGGAAATTTCAAAATTCGATGAACAGTCGGTAAATTGAAAAATCGATTCCCTTTTCAGCTGTTTTTGTTAAATTATTTTACGGATTTCATAAATTGTTATTTCGCAGAATAATAAACTTACGTAGTGAAAGAATTGGATGTATAAGCGAAGTTGTAAAGGAGTTTATAATATTAGATATTTAGAAGGGGTTGAGAAATTTATACAATTTGCAAAGAAAAAAAATCATCTGATCTTTAATAATATTTTGAGCACAGTTCAAATCATCTGATCTTCTTTTGTCCTATATGCAGCTCTATATAAATTAGTTGTCATATAATTCATAGCACACTAAACTAATAATATAACATGTATTATTGTTATATTTTTCATGTAAATTGTAAAACTACAACTATATAGTTGTTTACATAGAGAATTTGAGACTTCTATAAAAACAAATTATATCATGTACTACTTCATTTTCCGTTATATATTTTGTTTTCATCTAAAATTGTATATACCGCTTACCCACGGTTCCCACCACTAAAAAAAAAGGCGTGTAGGTGACAAAAAAAACTCAAAAAAATCGCCACCCTTTTACGCAATCCGGTCGCGTGTTTTACGTGACTATATCGCGGTCCAGTCGCGTGTTTTACGAGACTAGATGTACTAAAAATCACTGCAAAGTTTAAATGATCGTCATTTCTTGCTCGATTATCGAAATTGGGCATATAATATATTGTTGGAAAGCTCTTGAAGTTTAGTTTCTAATGCCGCAAAACCATGTATTAATGCGATTTTTCTACAAAAAGTTATGGCCAAAAGATTGAACATGTATCAAATTTCAGCACAACACAAACTTTAAAAAATCGTCATTTCTCGCTCGATTATCGGAATCGGGCATATAATATAAAGTCTAGGTTCTAATGTTGCAAACATTGCAATTATGTAATTTTCCTATCTAAAGTTATTGCCAAAAGAGTGAACATGTATCAAATTTCAACACAAGCAATTGTTTTTTTGAAATTAACGATCGTATCGATGATTACCGAATCTTTTTGGTAATTATTTTCATTTGTCATAGTGTTTCGATATTGAATTTTAGTTCAAAGAGTTTTTTTTAGAGAAAAGTTAGAGAGATAAAGAAATGAAATTTCATTAAGGGCAATATTGAAATTTCAATATATAAAGGGTGGCAACACAATGAAAAAGATGGCGACTTTTAATAATGCCCAGAAAAAAAAACTAAACCTATTAAAATATGTCGGTTTTGCAATTTTAGACTTACTGGCAAGTTTTTTCAGTTAAACATGATTCATCATCTAGCTAGTCCTCAATTTATTTTTAATATTTGAAATATTTATTCACTCCATAAAAATTATACTTATCCAAAATATTTAAAGCTTTAATTTACAAGTCTACTAAAACCTAAGTCAACCATATGACTAAAATTTTACACAACTTTAATGGATCATCATCCACTTAATTAGAAAGCTTAACTTGTAGAAGTCGAATGGAGCATCATCCACGTTAGAAGACTTTAGCGACACATTGGTTCCAGCCACAAGCATTCAACACGTTATACTTTATACCAATTATATAATCCGTCAATCACTCTTAATTTGTCCTGTCTGCTATTTCAGTTCATCTCAATGAATTTGACTAATATTTTTTTTGTTTTACGAAATTTATCTATTTTTTCTTTTTAGTTTATCCTATCAAATGAACTCAATTTTTAGTTTTAGTAATGACTCACACTCCTCCTTTAATGAGTTATCACTGCAACATTATATACTCCTTCTTTAATGGTATATATAGTGTATTTAGGGACATTTATTAGCCTCTTTAGCAGTATAATAAAAAATCATATTAAAGCATTCCGCGATATAAGATCTAGTGACATTTCTCATAAATGTCGATATAGGCTGTAGCAAAAATTACATATGTCACTAAAGGCCAAATAAAGTGTCATTGAATCACTTTATAGTGAAACTTATTACACTAAAAATATAAATCAATGACTTTTTTTTAAATATCACTAAATCCTATGACGTGAAAAGTTAGTTTATTGTAGTGTATCCACCTTGAACTATTATAATAATTACATAAAGTTTACACAAATTGTTGTGAGAGACGGTCTCTCCTAGAGACGTATTAGATATATGGTCCAAATATCCCAATTAATACAAAATTAAAGAGAAAAATAAAATTGTAGACTTTTTATTTTGAGGTCGTTTCTTTGAGAGACGGTCTCTCGCAATAATTTTGTAAAATATACATACAACCTTTAATCCATAAATTAAGGCTAATAACAATATTCCAATCAAACATTTACGTACGATTTATTTGGAACATAAAGTTCACAAATATTCAAATTGTGAAGAAAAAACATATTATGACTTTGGTCTAAACAATTTAGTCAAATTGTGAGTAAAAGACATAAGTAGGATGACAAGATCTCAATGTGTTTGTTGTGTCCATGAAACACCAAATTTTAAGCAAGACAATGTTGAATTACAGTTAGAATTGTATTAGCTTTATTGTTAAAAAATATTATTTGTATCATTTGTTTGAAACAAATGATACAAATAATCTTTGGTTTTCAAAAGGTACAAATAATGTGTTATTTGTAACCTCTTATTAATAACCCACAATATAAAATAAAAATAAGACTTTTTCCACTAGTAAAATACTTGCTAAAAATGTGGAAAACCCCGACATCGCTAAATGAGTTACTTTGTGTTCAAGAACAGACAAAAGAACTTGCAGAATTGATTTTGGTTTGATTTTTTCTTCCATATATTCTAATATGAATGTTATGCGACATGATCACATGTTTTGGTGGATTGGTTTCGAAGTTTCAAAATATGTTTGTAACAATAAACAAACGTTCACATCTTTACATAAAGTTGTGGTTGGAGAAAGTCTTTACATTGGATATAATTCTTCAATTAAAATCTATGGCAAAGAACAAGTAAAACTTCTGTTTACATCGAGAAATTATTTAATCTTAAAATATGTGTATTTTGCACCCGGTATTAGTAGAAATTTTGTTTCTAACCCCATATTGAATTGTGTAGGATATAACTTGGTGTTTGAAGCCGATAGACTTCTCTGATATATAGTGGCTATATCTCGTATTTATTAAACTTTAACTCTATTTTAATTTTTAATAAATAAAAATAAAATAAATAAATAATACCGAAACTAAATAAAGTCCTAATTAATTTTCCCAATAACAGAGTATTCGAGTCGTAAATCGTAATTTCATTATTTTTTAGTTGCTACTGTCACCTCTCGTCTCTCTCCTCTCCTCAACTTACTCCGTGCACAGAAGTCTCAAGGCGTTTTCTCAAGGTTAGTATATTTTATTATTCATTTAAGGGAAATTTGACATGGTAGCATCGAACTTTCATTAAACGCAAGTAGTAACATTTTTGTAAGATTTTTCCAAATAGTAACATCTAACATTTGCATTTAAGTTTTTAGTAACCTTAAACACTTAAAAACATTTGTTTGACCGTTAAAATAGATAGTCAAAGCATGTCACCCCATCTACTTTCGAATTCCACTCCTGCGATACTGTCTTTCACCATCTCCTTCCTGCTGCGAACTGTCCTTCACCATCTCCCTCCTTCTTCGAAATCTACAAGCAATATCCAACACAGGTATGGTTTCTTGAATAGTTCCCTTCTTATTCGAAATCTAGCGAAATTAGGGCTTTTTTTGTGTTTAGCTGCGAACTACTACTAGCGAATTTCCCTCTTGAATCCGAAAAACTAGGGTTTAAAAAATAAATTAGGGCTTTTTTTGGTGTTTCTTCCCTAAATTGATAGGTTGATTGGAATTGTCGATTTTTTGATTAGATTCCGTCATGTTTGATTTGTTGATTGGAATTAGGGTTTATTTTATTTTATTATTTTTTTTTTTTGTGTTTCTTCCCAAAATTGTCAATGAACTTGAAGGTTGAATTCAATAATAAATTAGGCTTTTTGTTTTGTGTTTCTTCCCAAAATTAATAGGTTTACTGGAATTGTTGATTTGTTGATTGAAATTAGGGCCTTTTTTTTGTGTTTCTTCCCAGAATTTTCAACAAACTTATAAATTAGGGCTTTTTGTTTTGTTTTTCTTCCCTATTTCCTTACAGTTCTTTTCAGAAATGCAGAATGCCTGAACATGTGGTCTTATGTTTTAAATGGTTGTGTATTGAAGTAGACTTGGACGTAGATGGTAAGGATAAAGTAACTTTGTTCGATTTGGTAATGGATTGGGAAGATGAGTGCATTAAAACTAACAAGCTTATACCTAAAAATCCCTCATTTGGTATGTTTGGAAGATGAATTATGTTAAACCAAATTGTTATCAAGACCTAATGACCATATTTGAGAGATTCAATCCCTACTCGTAACAAACCCACTTGACATTAGTTTATGCAAAAGGTGAGCAAGATTAGCAAGTGGTGTGGTAAGGCAACATACATGAAACACGAAAATCTTTAAACAACACTAGTGACCAGGAAATGTGACAAAATTAACTTGAAGTATAAGCATTAAAAAGGGAGGTCGGAAACAAACATTCACCTACCTCCAAGCCTTCTGTCTTAATGTATTCTTCAATACGCTTATAAACCTCAGATTGAAGCATTTCCTTCTCGCTTGTTCCAAAGAATTTGGCCAGTGCTTCAGATATCACAATAGAAGGAGAGCTAGCAGGTTCGGTGCTTGGAACTTCAGATTCCTTAACCTTAGCTTTCTTGGATGGTGTTTCTGGAACCTCTGCAACAATCAGAATGGAATCAAGAAGGCTATGATAGATAAGGATATACTTCCTCTGGTTTTTAATAGTTGCTACACTTATGTTTTTTACACTATTCAATGTACGATTTTAATGTTTAATATTTTTCATTTCTTATGATAAAAATTTTTAAAAAGTTAATATTATGAAAATACGCATTAAGATGAATCAAACAAGATCTCACCTGACTATGTTTTACGTTATACATGGAGGAATATATCAAATAAGATCAGGTGATGAACAGTAGTTGCTACAGAAACTGTAGCAACTAATAAAATCCAGAGGAAGTATAATAGAAAGATCTAGAAAATTTGATATACTTGTGGGATCAAGAGGAATAATATGTTTTGCCAGCAGCTTGTTCATCTGAAACATATCCGTACAGTCAACTTCAAATACCAATCGCAACTCATCATTGCATATTATCTTTCTTTTGTTAATCGGATCTTGGAGATTGTTCTTTCTTATATATGCCCAAAGTTGCCTGACAATCTTCAGCAGATAAATACATTAATTTATCAAGAAAGAAAAATAGATATAAAGAGGAAAAATGGAAGACATATAAATAACTAACCTCTGTTCTTGGCAAGGCTGGTTGGCCCACAATTGTCTGAAGTTGGGGTGTAACAAGCATTGAAGTTCTTCCTTTCTATTTTACTACGCCAAACATTCACTTTTTCTTCCATCTCACATTGCTCGTCGACTGAAAAGTAGGCAATCTTTTCAAATCCAGTTACACAATTGAAGATCAAAACTTAACCATTGTCCATATCCAAAAAAACACCCATTTTTACAAGTGCCAGAAAACATAAGATAACATGGGAAAAAACAAGAGATAAACACATCACCAAAGTAGTCAAAATTTTAACAGAGCAATCAATTAACCAAATCCAAAAAAAGTCCTGGTTCATCACAACATGAAATCTATTCCCCAGAAAAAAAAATCAACTTTTAAAACCTTAAAACCAACTCATTAGTTAACTCCTCATCACGCACAAACTAAACAATAGAAAACAAAAGTCCAGAAAAAACAGAGAACATAAAACAGCTACTTCTACTTCATATTTAAAAAAATAAAAAACCTTTCTTTAGCCGAAGGTGAGGGAAGAGCATCAGCAGCAATAGTTCCATTACCCACTACTCGTTGTCAACTCTTGTATTTCTATTTCTTTCTCTCTCTTCTGTTTTTTTGTTAGAGAAGATGAGAGAGAGATAGTAAATAGAGAGATAAAAAAATAGAAAACTTTATTGGATTTTTACTTTGAAAATGAAAAAAATAAATAATAACGTTTTATTGGATTTATTTGTGACTTGAAGACTTAATGTGAAGACTGAATACATAATTAATTATTTTTATATTTCTCTCGCTTTAAAATGTTCGTATTCAATTATAAGATATTGTGTGAAAAAATGTCAATATTAATAGCAAGTATAATGGGACAGATGTAATATGAGAGAATTGAGATGTTATCAAAAGTCTAACCAATTAGCTCCTCTATAAGTTCTCATACTTAATTTTTTTATTGTCATTTTTTTTATTGTGTTGTCAATTTTTCTTTAATAAAATTATAATACACTCATTTCACTCTACACCATTATATTCTCTCTACAAATCATTATTAAAACTTATTTTCAAAAGTTTTTCAATTTAAAGCTTAGAAACAAAAAATTCACACCGCAAATAACAATTTGAGGTAAATTCAAACTGAATTTTTGTTAATTGTTTTAAAAAAGAATTGGAAACTAGTCCTAGTCGCACAAAATGTATGACTTGGCCTAGGCTCAATCCTGCGTTTTGTGCGATTTGGATTTTTTCTGCAATTTTTGAAAATCAATAATTATTTTTTTTATTTTTCGTTTGTTTGATCTATATCTGTTTTTGTTTTCCTTTTTTAATTAGTGATAATGCTTTTTATGTTTTTTATTTGCTTACTTTTTGTTTTGAATTTTTTATGTTTTGTTTAATTAATAAGAACCTTACACTCATGAAATGCCAGAGGATACAACGCCTTCAGGTTTATTTGCAAGAGGCTCTTATACTGCTAAGTCAAAGGTATATTATTAATAATAAACTTTAAACAATTATGTTCCTTTATACGCCTTCATGTTTAATGTGTATTTACAGTTTAAAGTGATTAGTTATAACATTAAATCTTTAAACGTTTACATTTAAAAGTGATCACTTATCATTTCACACACAAGTATATAAAAGAATAACAAAAACTACACTTAAGTCTACACTTAAGTGATCACTTATCTTTTTTTATAAATTTTTTTTTTATTCATGAGACAAGATAATCAGTGCAAGTAATAGAGAAGAGAATTAGTATTTCTATAGGTGTAGGTGTTGAGAATACAAGAGTGAAAGAGAATGTCTTAAACCACTAAGTTAACCAACATTTATTAGTATTTATTAGAACTTATTTAAACTTATTAGACTTAGAAGTAAGTCTAATAATATATTTGTAATTTATGCTTAGGGTTGACCAATAATGCTAATTATCGACTTTTAAGTTTTGGCCAAAGGGATTCACGTGCTATTATGTTACTATTGGTTATAAAATGCATCGGATTTTGCTCACACCATAATTTAATACTAACAGTGTATATAATATATTATGAAGTTATTTATTAATTATTTTAATAAAACCTAATTTTATACGTACTTTATCAAATACTTCACTATAAAATTAGAAAAAAAAAAAGTCAAATAAATTATTGGCTAACAAGAGTTTAATATAAGGAAAGGACATTATGTAGCAATCATTTATGACTAATGACTATTTATAAGTAATGCAAATAATGTGCACTATTGACCATTAAAAAAAAAACTCAATTCGTTTTTTTTTAAATGTCTTATTTGCTTTAGGATTATTATCCATTAATTAATTTTAATTTGTATTTTATTCTTAATTTACGCGTTAAAATATAGTTAAATGACATTTTGTTTGATTATCTCAACTTAAGGTTTATTAATATCTATTTTTTTATAATTTTAAATTATACACCATTATTGCTATGAAGTATTGAATTTATGCATTGACAAAAGTACAAAAAGCAAATTAGAAATGTGAAATTAGACAAAGGGAGCATTATGCATAAAAATTTAATTATAAAACGATAAATAGTCTGAATTATTTTCACTATTCACAAGGTCAAAGACTTTTCGTTTTATTTTTGTGATAAAAATTCAATTCTCATCGGTTATCGCCTACCACTTGAAGTTTCCTTACCCAAAATAGAACTAAATTACAATTAGATTGACAAATACGTTAAATTGTGAATTGTTTTATTTTGGTTGCCTTTACACATTCGACATTCAAAAAGAGTGGCCATCCACTGCCTAATCATGAATGAATGAATTAGGAAAAAAGGGAGGATATAGAATTAATATTTAATAAATGCTTGCTATTACTCAAAAACACTGCCAATTATTTTGTAAATTTTTTGTTGTTAAAATTTGATTTATGTAATTCTTATTCTAGTTAGCCTTTTGTTACCATTTATCTCTATTTTTTATTTTATTTTATGGAATTTATGAGGAATTATCAGTGTATTAAAACTAAGTATATTTTAATACTTTATAGACATCTCATGAAATGAAATATTTCTTTTTTAGATAGATTATCACATTCATCCATTTGGCACACATTTATATTTTTTTATAGAAAAGAAATGTTATTATCACAAAATATAATTATGAATAAAGTACAGTGAAAAGAAAAAAAAATGCTGCAAATTCAAGTAAAGCCCAAAAAGGCTCATTCCATCATACTCTACTTCTTGCTACAAATGAAATGTTTCCCACATAGATGATCACTTTTAGTTCTTTGTTCTTCTTGTTCTACTTCTTCTACTGAAATGGTGGTCATGAATATCAAGTAAAGCCCATTCCATCTTGTTCAACAATTTAAAAAGCCAAAAAGGCTTCCCCACTGACAATATGTAGTACCCCCAAGCCAAACCAACAATTGTACCACTTCCAAATCCAATCACTACAACTTCCCACATTGATAATTCTGTTTTTTCTTCCACATTATCATTGTTCAAAGATTGCACAACACTGTTGTTTTTGCATTCAAGTAATGGTGCTCCACACAATTTAAGATTTCCCTTGTACGAATCAGATGGGAAGGTATTAAAATTGTTACCATGGGGTATAGGCCCTTCCAGTTGATTATATGAAACATTAAAAACCTCGAGAGATGTTAAACTAACAAGTTCTTGAGGGATTTCACCGATAAGCCTATTTGATGATAGGTCTAAACCATCCAACAATGATAAGTTCCCGATGGATGGAGGGATGTTTCCGGTAAGTAGGTTATGCGAGAGATTAAGATTTCGAAGTGCTCGCAACATTCCTATCGAATTTGGAATCTCTCCTTCAAAGTGATTATTAGACATATCAAATGTTGACATAGAAATAATTATCTTCTTATAATCCAGTTGCATCCCCTTTACTGTCATGTTGATGGAGTACATATAATCACTAACATTATATTCTAAATACCTTTGACTTCTGATGGAGTACATATAACTACCAGCTCTATATTCTAAGTACCTTGGACTTCCTATATTAGACATGTTGTTATCCATCATGGAACGAAATTGTTTGATGTACATGAATGGCAACTTACCACAGAAATTATTGTTTGAAAGGTCGAGAATTTGTAGATTTGAAAAAGAAAATGTTGCAATCTTTGATAAATTGTTGGTTATATCACCATGAAATTTATTAAAGGATAGGCTGAGAACCTCTAAAGATGGAAGGCTACCTAACCAATAGGGGAATACATCTTTGAATTTGTTGTTCCTCAAATTTAGAAATATCAAGTGTCTACATTTAGATAAAGACCTAGGTATAGCTCCTTCTAACTGATTGTCAGTGAAATCTACATATTCCAAGGAATCACAAGTAGAAAATAATTCTGATGGAATGATGCCTTTGAAATTATTTGATTGGAGATTTAATACAGCTAATTGAGTACTAGTATTGCCCAAGCAATGAGAAACTTCTCCATTAAACTTGTTATAAGATAAATCAAGGATGTGAAGATTAACCAAGTTGCAGATAGAAGAGTTTTTAAAATTCGTGACATTGTATCCTGGAATGCATGACAAATATGAAAGAATTTAGAGAAAGTTGTAGCTTCATATAACAATGTATAAATACATCATAGTAAAAGAATATTCTACCAAGAAATTTAATCTTTATTGAAAAGAAAAACTAAATAAATTTGACCACATGACTTCTTAAAAAAGTTAGAAATTAGTTTAGAGTAAATATTGCTTTCTATGAATGGTTACAAAAAAATATTTGACTTGGATGAATATTGGAAACATTTGGATTAAGATTTGAAATTTTGGATTTTATTGATAAAAAAAATATTCTGATTTGCCACCCTATTATTACTCCCTCTATTTTCATATGTTATTTTCAAATCAATTTACGAATTTTAAATATTTATGTGGGATGTTGATTGATTCGTCTCAATATATTATTTCTAAATATCAAAAATCAAAGAAATACATTAAAGATAATTCGATAGAACTTGTTTCATATATTTTTATTGGTTACATTAATCAATGTTATATAAAAAAGAAAAAAAGCAATTATGAAAAACCTTAATAATACAAGAAATATATTTGTATTAGTGACAAGTGAATTCAAAACAGAAAATAACAATTTAAAAGTTGGAAGTCTCAATGTATACAAATGACGAACTATTTTTAAAGATGCAATTTAAATAGGCATTGCTAAAGATTAGTGTACCTGTAATCTGTGGTGTGGTTTTTCCAATCAAGTTATTGTTGGCAACAACGAAATAACGAAGACTTGTAAGATTTCCAACGTTGACAGGTAACAGACCCGTGAGTTGATTATATGATAAATCCAAATATATCAAATTTGAAAGAAGAGAAAAAGAATTCGGTATCTCACCATGCAATTGATTATATGATAAATCCAAATAAATCAAATTTGAAAGAAGAGAAAAAGAATCCGGTATCTCACCACGCAATTGATTATATGATAAATCCAAATCACCCAAATTTGTAAGAAGAGAAAAAGAATTTGGTATCTCACCATGTAATTGATTATATGATAAATCTAAATAACTCAAATTTGTAAGAAGAGAAAAAGAATTTGGTATCTCACCATGTAATTGATTTTTATATAAACCCAAATAAATCAAATTTGAAAGAAGAGAAAAAGAATTCGGTATCTCACCATGCAATTGATTATATGATAAATCCAAATCAATCAAATTTGTAAGAAGAGAAAAAGAATTTGGTATCTCACCATGTAATTTGTTATTTGATAAATACAAATAATTCAAATTTGTAAGAAGAGAAAAAGAATTCGGTATCTCACCATGTAATTGATTATTTGATAAATCCAAATCACTCAAATTTGTAAGAAGAGAAAAAGAATTTCGTATCTCACCATGTAATAGATTATTTGATAAATTCAAATAAATCAAATTTGTAAGAATAAAAAAAGAATTTGGTATCTCACCATGTAATTGATTATTTGATAAATCCAAATAATTCAAATTTGTAAGAATAGAAAAAGAATTTGGTATCTCACCATGTAATTGATTATTTAATAAATACAAATAATTCAAATTTTTAAGAAGAGAAAAAGAATTTGGTATCTCACCATGTAATTGATTATTTGATAAATCCAAAAAATTCAAATTTGTAAGAAAAGAAAAAGAATTTGGTATCTCACCATGTAATTGATTATTTGATAAATCCAAATAATTCAAATTTGTAAGAAGAGAAAAAGAATTTGGTATCTCACCATGTAATTGATTATTTGATAAATCCAAAACACTCAAATTTGTAAGAAGAGAAAAAGAATTTGGTATCTCACCATGTAATTGATTATTTAGTAAATCCAAATAAATCAAATTTGTAAGAAGAGAAAAAGAATTTGGTATCTCACCGTGTAATTGATTATTTGATAAATCCAAAAATTTCAAATTTGTAAGAGGAGAAAAAGAATTTGGTATCTCACCATGTAATTGATTATTTGATAAACCCAAATGAATCAAATTTGTAAGAAGAGAAAAAGAATTTGGTATCTCACCATATAATTGATTATTTGATAAACCCAAATGAATCAAATTTGAAAGAAGAGAAAAAGAATTTGGTATCTCACCGTGTAATTGATTATTTGATAAATCAAAAAATTTCAAATTTGTAAGAGAAGAAAAAGAATTTGGTATCTCACCATCTAATTGATTATTTGGTAAATTCAAAACTATCAAATTTGTAAGAAGAGAAAAATAATTTGGTATCTCGCCATGTAATTGATTATTTGATAAATCCAAATAAAGCAAATTTGTAAGAAGAGAAAAAGAATTTGGTATTTCACCGTGTAATTGATTATTACATAAATCGAAATAACTCAAATTTGTAAGAAGAGAAAAAGAATTTGGTATCTCACTATGTAATTGATTATTTGATAAATTCAAATAAATCAAATTTGTAAGAAGAGAAAAAGAATTTGGTATCTCACCATGTAATATATTATTTGATAAACCCAAATGACGTAAATTTTTAAGAAGAGACAAAGAATTTGGTATCTCACCACTAAAGTTGTTAAAGCTAAGGTCGAGATATTGGAGTTTTGTAAGGAGAGGAAGAGAAGACGGGACATGCCCATAAAAATAGTTATCATGGAGAGATAGATATTGCAGGTTTGTAAGAAAACCGATTTGAGGAGAGAGAGTACCATTGAGATCTAAGTTGGAGATATCCAGGAAAATGACAGTGGGAGAGTGAGAAGACGAAGAGCAAGTGACGAATGACCAATTGCAATGGTGAGTAGTGTTTTTCCAAGATGATAGACTTTTATCATCTTTAATGGCAGATTTAATAGCTAATAATGCTTCATGTTCTGATAATATTTCGCCATTAATGAAGCTAATATTCAGACAGTGAATAAATAAGAAGAAAACAAGAATTCTCATTTTGTTATTTTTGTTTATTTTACTTTGATGGGTAGAATACTGGAATTGAGATACATGATGAGAGGAAAATCAAAGACTATTTATAATGTGTTAAAATGTAAGACTATTTATGATGAGATACGTGGTGATATTGTACCAGAAAAGTCGTTCCAACTAAGGGAAAGACACCGAAGCAACTTAGGATACTACTTTAATGTTAAGGTCATATGGTGTTTTTAATCAAAATTTATTATTTAGATTGAATTGAACTTAATTGTTTTTAATCTAAATGTATTATATTATACTGATTTTTCCTTTATCAATGAAATTTATTCTTATTGATTTCGTATTCTTTTTCTTATTCAAATTACTAATTTTGATTGAATTAAAACTTTTTTTAACTCAAAATAAAATTTTAACTTATAACAACTTATTTTTACGACATAAGCTGATTTTTCCCGATTTAAACTAAATTTTATCAAACTTTAATTATTTTCATTAAATAATATGAATTTATGATGAATCTAATAAGTTCTTGATAAAAAAAAAATATCAAGAATTAAGTTTGATTAAGTGGGAATGATGATCTCTTCAAAAAAAACTGAGAATGATGATCAAAAAACGAAGTCATAATTGGGAGACGTTTGATAAATCTATTTTCAAGTTTTATTCAGAGGTAATGAAAATTAATGAAAAATAGATTTTGATCATATAATAAAAATGCTTCTTCCGCCTCTTTTATTTTGCTACGCAATACATAAAAACCTTCTATTTTTATTTTCGTATTGTAGCAAAATTAAATGGATAAAAAAGTATATTTGTACTTTAAGAATCCTCCCCAAAGATTTTTTCGGCATGATACATAAATGTTATTTTGCACTACAATCATTTTGTAGAAGAAAATTTATTTTTATTAGAATAAGACAATCATAATCATAAAGTCTGTTAAATAATTTAATATATTCAAATATATTAAAGTTTTATTTTTATTCTCATTAATTAATACTATAATGGCATTACTAGTAAGCTAGATAATATAGTACACTTAATCAAAACAAGTGAAGCTATATATTTTCTCGGTCCCTCTCATTTTATTCCTAAAAGTAATAATTTTTCTTATAACATATTACATGTATAACTTTTTCGCGATTCAGTGTGTTATTTCGATCATTTATATATTGAAATATGCAAATCTAAAAATTATAAAAAGTTAATATTATGAAAGTATGGGATTAGACGATTCAAACAAGATCTCAGTTGACTATATTTCTTCTTATACATTAATTATAATAGATAAAATAAGCTTGAACGATTTATAGTATCAAAAACCATAATGTAGCAAGTATTTCAGAATCGAGAAAGTAAATATTTAGTAGTACAAGTCTACTAAAAAGCCAAGTCAACCATGACTTTAATTAATGGAGCATAAGCTATTAAGGCCTCAAGGTACAACTTTGTCTTTATAGACAAGACTTTGACCTGTATCAGTCAAATGGACTCATGCCCCTCTGAAACCTTCGTTATGCTTACGCTCATGGAGAGATACTCTCTCCATCTTATGAGAAAGCATTATATAATTTAAAGATTTGAGTGTTTTTTTAAGTCATATGTTATTAAGAGAGACAATCAAAATATATAATTATTTAACGAAATTAATTATGTGGGTATGAATTAAGCTGGTTGGAGAACGAAGAAAATTTTATAAGATTAGATATTTAGAAGGGATTGAGAAATTTATACAATTTGCAAAGAAAAAAAATCATGTGATCTTTAATAGTATTTTGAGCACAGTTCAAATCCTCTTATCTTCTTTTGTCCTATATGCAGCTCTATATAAATTAGTTCTCATATAATTCATAGCACACTAAACTAATAATATAACATGTATTATTTTTTATATTTTTCATGTAAATTGTAAAACTACAACTATATAGTTCACATAGAGAATTTGAGACTTCTATAAAAACAAATTATATCATGTACTACTTCATTTTCCATTGCATATTTTGTTTTCATCTAAACTTGTATATACCGCTTATCCACGGTTCCCACCACTAAAAAAAAGGCGTGTGGTGACAAAAAAAACTCAAAAAAATCGCCACCTTTTTACACAATCTGGTAGAGTATTTTACGCGACTATATCGCGGTCCAGTCGCGTGTTTTACGCGACTAGATGTACTGAAAATCACTGCAAAGTTTAAACGATCATCATTTCTTGCTTGATTATCGGAATTAGGCATATAATATATCATTGAAAAGCTCTGGAAGTCTAGTTTCTAATGCCGCAAAACCTTGCATTAATGCGGTTTTTCTACAAAAAGTTATGGCCAAAAGATTGAACATGTATCAAATATTAGCACAACACAAACTTTAAACGATCGTCATTTCTCGCTCGGTTATCGGAATCGGCCATATAATATATAGTCTAGGTTCTAATGCTACAAACATTGCAATTATATAATTTTCCTATCAAAAGTTATGGCCAAAAGAGTGAACATGTATCAAATTTCAACACCAGTAATTGTTTTTTTGAAATTAACGATTGTTATCGATGATTACTGAATCTTTTTGGTGATTATTTTCATTTGTCATAGTCTTTCGATATTGAATTTTTGTTCAAAGTGTTTTTTTAGAGAGAAGTTAGAGAGATAATGTTATGAATTTCATTAACGGTAATATTGAAATTTTAATATATAAAGGGGGCGACACAATGAAACAAATGACGACTTTTAATAATGTCCAGAAAAAAAAACTAAACCTATTAAAATATGTCGGCTTTGCAATTTTAGACCTACTGACAAATTTTTTCAGTTAAACATGATTCATTATCCAGCTAGTCCTCAATTGATTTTTTAATATTTGATATATTTATTCACTCCATAAAAATTATCAAAATAAGTACACTTATCCAAAATATTTAAAGCTTTAATTTACAAGTCTACTAAAACCTAAGTCAACCATATGACTAAAATTTTACACAACTTTAATGGATCATCATCCACTTAATTAGAAAGCTTAACTTGTAGAAGTCGAATGGAGCATCATCCACGTTAGAAGACTTTAGCGACACATTGGTTCCAGCCACAAGCATTCAACACGTTATACTTTATACCAACTATATAATCCGTCAATCAGTCTTAATTTGCCATGTCTGCTATTTCAGTTCATCTCAATGAATTTGACCAATATTTGTTTTGTCTTACGAAATTTAACTTCATCACAATGAATTTGACCCATTTTTTTTTGTCTTATGAAATTTACCTAATTTTTCTTTTTAGTTTATCCTAATAAATGAACTCAATTTTTAGTTTTAGTAATGACTGACACTCCTCCTTTAATGTGTTGTCACTACTACATTATATACTCGTTCTTTAGCAGCATAATAAAAAATCATACGAGTGACAATGTTGAATTACAGTTAGAATTGTATAGCTTTATTACATGCTTCATTGTAGCTTTCCTTTGATCACATAATTAGTTATTAGTTGAACTAAAATTAGATTTATATCTGCTATATTTAATAAAAATATAATCTCTTGTTTATTCTAAAAAGTTCTTTCATCTTGGATTTCCTTTATTATTTTGTTTGATCTATAGCATTAAAAAAAAATAACAAATAAATTATTTGTATAATTACTATTATTAAAAAATATTATTTGTATCATTTATTTGAAACAAACGATACAAATAATCTTTGGTTTTCAAAAGGTACAAATAATGTGTTATTTGTAACCTCTTATTAATAACCCACAATATAAAATACAAATAATGTGTAGGATATAACTTGGTGTTTGATGTCGATAGACTTCTCTGACTGAAACCTGATGAGATGCAATTAGTATGTTTCATTATTTGATATATAGTGGCTATATCTCTTATTTATTAAACTTTAACTCTATTTTTAATTTTTAATAAATAAAAATAAAATAAATAAATAATACCAAAACTAAATAAGGTTCTAATTTAGTTTTCCCACACAATATTATACAACATGTCACTATTAATAGGAAGTGTTTCTGAATAAAGGTAATATAAATGACGACATAGTAGTGTAGTGTTTTTCAATTATTTTTTCGTTAATAGTTACTCAGTTTTTTTTTTTATATTTTCTTTTTCCGACAAAATCATTGAATCTAGGTAGTCAAGTATAGATTGTTAATTTATTGTATTTTAGTGATTAACTAGTGTAGAAACCCATGCAAAGCACAATCTTTTTAGCATGATATGATATAAAAAAACTAGAGTGAGAGATATTATGCAGAAGAAACACTCAATTTTGATAGTTATATGTATAAATTAATTCTATAATTTTAAAAATTGTCAACAATATATTACGCAATATATTATAGGAAAAAATGTTTCTAAAAGGCCAACATTTTGGCCATCTACAAATAAAAGGCCAATGTTTCATTTATTCTTTAAAAATCCAACGTTTTGCTCAATTTTGCAATGAAAGAGCTATTTTACTGGTCACCGGTAAAATCATTAAATTCCTATACCAACCAAGTCATAGTTGTCAGTTAGACTTTATTTCAAAAAATAAAAGTTACTATCTTCTTCTTCACACATGGAATTACCTTCTTTAACCAAAAATAATCTAACCTTTAGCATTCTTGCGATGAAGGTTCAAGCAAAATTTTAAGGCAACTTCCCTTTCTTCGGTATTGCAAAGGAGATTTCGAGAAAAACATCACAACACAAGTAAGTTTTTGATTTTAAATTCGCAATTGATACCTTATTATTCAACTGATAATTGTTTGATTTTTGCTTAGACATTAGGTTTCACTCTTGAGGTTGGGCCTCATCTTCTCATCCAACATACCACACTGTGCCTAGGGATCATGGGTCCGGGACCCTGTTGGACCTGCTCCAGACCCGCCCCTTTTTTAAGGGTCTGGGTCTTATTTTTTGAGACCCATCGGATCCGGATCCGAGTCTGGATCCAAAAAAAATCTGACGGTTCCGGGTCCGGGTCCTAAGGGGAAGATCCGGACCCGGACCCAAACCCTAAACTTTTAAATTTTATATTTTTAATTTCTGATTTCTTAATTCTAATATTATGAATAATCTCATTCTGGAATTGAAATTTGTTAACTTTATTTACCTTTATTTACATTGTTGTATATAAACATTGTTCTTCATTTTTTTCCCTGAATTTGTGGTTTATTCTTTCTTAAATTTGTGTGATTTTTAATAATTCTACCCAATTTTTTCTCTTTTTCCATGTATAATTATTCCTTAACATTGTCTTTTACTTCCTCGATTTAAGCATAATGTTTCCAAGCTTATTTGATCAATTTTGATACTAAATTGTGTTTTTTCTTCTTTGCCATTTCTGTCTTCTTTGTTCTTTCTTTCTTTTACTGCAGGACAAAAACTGATATAATATTTTCAAAGCCATCTTCAAAAGAGCAAAGAAAACATGCACTCTGTATTCATTCTTAGTATGCAAGTCATATGTGATGTATGATATACTTTGTGCTGAGAAAGACCAGATATCTAAATTAGAGCATTGTAACATGGATGAGTGATTACTTGTAACATCTCGGAATAACTCGGATCGTTTGAAAAGAGAAGACGACCTTTTTAAAGAAAGGTAAATGTAGCCCGAGCCAAACCAGGATATTAGAACGCAGTTATGAAAACGGATTTTTGAAAACAAGGAAAGCTTGCGGATCGAGTTCTATTAGTGTTATTATAAACTACTAGATAAAAGAAATTCTTAGCAGCGGATAAGAACGTAAAATTAAATCTACTTATTACAACTTGAGAATAAAATCGCCTCATAAAATCAAATATTCTTTAAACTTTATTAGAAGTTCTTATCAATACTTCTGTATCCTAACGATTTATTTCTCCAAGGGACAATCCTCACTCCCCAGACTTGCAACTTAACTTACTGCTAGTCATTGCCCAGATAGGAAACAACATCATCGCAGGGTCGTTAACACCAAAAGTACACGTCAGCAAACGTCGCATACCAAATAATTAATTACAACAAGAGAAAGATTAAATTTAATAGCTGTCAGTTTGCAGAAAATACGATTCGATCACGCTAATAAAGAATAATCAATTTCATGTAAGGGTTAGTCAGCCATACTGCTGTACTATCCAGCCATACTGCCGGTACAACTCCAATCTCCATAAGTGAGACATTACATTAGGGGAAGCTAACCCCTAAGCAAGTCTCTACCATAGACACTCGCCTTACTTCGGTGCCTATGGTGAAGTATACATACCCCCACGGTGGCTCATAATGCCCCTATATACCGCGAGTAATTCATTTCCACCAATTCACGTCATACTACGTCCACTTTAAGGTTAGTGAGGTCATACTACCTCTGCTTATCAAAACAATGTATCAAAATTATTTATTCGGAAAGATAACATTATTCATACTATATATCCATAATTTACTTTTGTTTACCATTATTATATGATACATTGGACTAAATGCGAACTTCGCTGCGTGTACATACCTTAAGCAAGATAACCAACTCTAAAGCGTCGTATTCAATTCTCGGTCACGAATCGACTTCCTACAAGGTTCAATCGTATTCGGAAAATAAGCACACATACACACTTTCCTCAAATCAACCATAACACACATGTACAATTACACCCACACCTAGAATACCACACACATCATGAACATCCATCACATACTATAACATGGTAAACACACAAAACAGGACAGCATACATAATCTGTCCAGAAATGCAACTTAAAACTGTCAAACTGAAAATCCGACTTCACCGTTGCGTCCGGAAGGCGTCAAAACCCACAGGTACCAATTTTCATAATTTATAACATAGTATAAGTATTTTTAACCTAATTTCAAAGCCAAAAATGTTCCAAAAACACCTTTTTTCACCATTTTCAAAACCTACGGGATTTTATCATTTCATTTTTTTTATCATAAAAATATATATTTCAATGCTTTATTTCCTATTAAATCTAAACGACAATATTTACATAATTTTCATGACCATCTACGAAATTAATTTTTTTATTCCTCAAAAAATAATTCTTTTTACACAAATGTACACACACACACATCACATATATATATATATATATATATATATATATATATATATATATATATATATATATATATATATATATATATATATATATATATATATATATATATATATATATATAGCAACATTATAAATTCCTCCTATTAATCAATAAAATAAATTTCTAACACCACATACATTTTTCTATGAGCATCCATTTTTATATATATATATACTTTACAATCATTCATCAAACAAATCCTTCACACACATATAAACATATCTAAAACCCTAAAAACCATACATTAATTTAGATGGAAAAGTACATCACACTTTCATACATGAATTTTAAATCATAAACTAATCATAAATTATAAGATAACACATATAATAATCATAGAAATTTAAATTAAAACTTAAAATTAAAATTAGATTGAGAATTTTACTCACAATTTGCAAAAGAACAAAACACCAATTGTTGAAGGATGATGATACTAGGCGTGTGGTAGAAGGAGTTTGAGGAAGAATATATTTTTTTTTTCCTTGAGTTTTTCTAAGAATTTTGAAAGAAGAATGCTAATGAGACTAAGGTAATTAGGAAGATTAAGGAAATAAAGGATTAAGGATATAAGGAATTAAGGAAAACAATTATTCAAGGCAATTAATTTGATCTTTCAATATTCTCACAAGGAGTTACAAACTCTCCCATCTTTCCCATATGGCCGGCACCCCTTCACCTCCATTTAATTATTTTTTTTATTTATTTATTTTTTATTTGAAATAAGAATTGGGTTAAAGGATTTGGGCCCGAAAGGCTAGATTGTTTAAAAGACTGAAATATATAAGCTCAAGCCCAAAATAAATCAATGACAACTTTATTTATTTTAAATAATATTACTAATAAATCATTAAATATATTGGAAATATATCGAGGTGTTACATTACTGATCATAACTATCATGTTTGCTTCACAATTTCCAATTGATAGTTCCAACTTTTGATTAGTAATCATCAAATCATCAAAACTTTAATGGATTTATTTTGATTTTCATGGACTCGAACAAGTGTTTGTAATACGATAATATGTTGCTTACAAAAATACAAAAAGACTCGAAAAAGGTTCAATTTTGACAAATCAAAGAGGCTTTGTATAAGACCCATTAAGGACCCTAGACCCGTCAGATCCGTAGGGTCCGGGTCTGGGTCTGAAAATTTTGGACCCTTAGGGTCTAGATCCGGGTTTGAATCCAAAAAAATAAAAGGGTCCGGGTCTGGGTCTGGCCAGACCCGCTCCAGACCCGCCCCATGACCATCCCTAACTGTGCCTCTAGCTCTACCAATTTTCAAACATAACATCTGAATTTTACGGAAATTTGAATTCTTCATCCCACTCAAAGAAGGCCACAATCCCCATTCTTGAAAACAACATAAAACCAAAATTAACACTTTCTTACAACCACTACAAAAAAAACACCAGATGGCTACGGGTCCTTCCCGTCTCCATCCTGTCGCGATCACCCATATGGCGACAGGAAGGACCCAAAGCCATTTTTGTCATCGCCATCAGTATTTCAAGTAGTGATCCTGTCTCAATTGTTTGCGTCACAAACCTAATGACGTCACCATTTTATATCTTGAACTTCTTATTATATTTCAATATTATTATTGTATTATTATAAATATTATTTTATTATTATTAGTATTTTAATATTAATTAATACTCCCTCCGATTCATTTGAGTTGTCCCATTTAGTTTTTTAACACTATTCATCGATCACTCTTAATTTGTATTTTATTCTTAATCTAGACGTCAAAATATAATCATGTGGGATCTTGTTTGATTCTTCTCAATATAAATTTTATTAATATCAATTTTTTATAATTTTTAATTATGCACAATTAAAGATATTTAGAATTGAATTAGTGCATTGGATAGTGTGCCAAAACTAAATAGGATAACTCAAATGGATTGGAGGGAGTAAGAATTAAGAGTTTATAATTTATAATTTAGGTTTTATTTTAATTAAAATAACAATAAATATATAAAATTACATAAAACTAAAATAACAAAAAAAATATATACTACAAAAAAATTATATAAACAATAAACTAATTATATCAATATACAAAATAATAATAAATATAATACAAAAGGTTTAAAATACTAAATTTACATATAAATTATTTTTGAATAAAATATACAACATCCTAAATCATCTACTAATTACCACTACCACTTCCACCACCCCGCCGCATACGAAACCTGCACGAGCCGCCTGGAGCACGTGTGTTACGAGATCCTTGCGAACTACGAGATACACCGCGACATCCACCATGAAATTAAAAATTGATATTAACAAAAAATTCATTATTTAAAAAATAATTAAAAAAACTAATAGCTAATTACTAACAAACAAACACGGAAAAATTCAAAATTTTTTAAAAAAAATCTGAAATTAAACATTTGGACAGATAAATCAAAAAAATCTGAAATAAAAAAAAACAAAGATTAATAACTATCAAGAATTAACGAAAAAAATCTACCAACAACAACATACAACAATGTGAAATAATAGAAAAATCTACATATAAATAAAAAAATTTAAAAAAACTATCATATAAACAAAAAAATTAACAAAAATTAACAAATGAACAGAAAAATTAACAAAATCTATCAACATTAAAAATTACCAACACGTACAGCAACATACAAATTAAAAATTATCAAAAATGAACAAAAAAATTGGATAATGCACAAACTGAAATTTCCCACCAACAACATACAAACCGAAAAACAAATCTACATATACACTATCATCAAATAACAACAAAATATGAACTATCAAAAACAAAAACTAAAAAATGTTAGAACCTAACCGAAAATAGATAATGTCGGTTGAATAAATGTTGAAGGTTGATGGTTGAAGATTGAAGGTTGAAGAAGATTGAAAGTTGAAGAATACGTGCAAGAGATTGAAGATTGAAGGTGTAAGTGAAAAAATAAAGGTGAAAATGAAAGTGAAAGTGAAAAATTTATAAACCCAAGTTCCCTCCTTCCACGAATTTGAATTCTCACAGAATATTAATGGCAAAGGGATAAAGACGGAAAATTTATCATCTTAATGGCCAATTTGGGCAAGACTATAAATTATCTCTTATGTTTGGTCCTCTACGAACAATTCCCTATTTCGCCTTCAATTTGTGATAACATCTTAACATTAACTGAGTTTGCACTGCGTCTACAAGAAGAAGAACCACACCTACTCATTTGCAGCTTCAACGAACTTAAAGATTGGAGAGAGAGAGAGAGAGAGAGAGAGAGAGAGAAAACCAGAGACAGACATCGAATGAAGATCTTCACGAAAAGTGAAGAGTTTATTAGGTTAAGATATTAATTTCTTTTACTGTTTTAAATTACTAGGGTTAACCTATTACAGTAGGTAAGCATTACCTGGAAACTCTTTCTTTACAAAAATGAGCAAAAGGTTGGATTTTTAAAGAATAAATTACACATTGGTCCTTTATTTGCAGATGGCCAAAAGGTTGGCTTTTTCGAAACAAATATTCCTATCTTATAGTCTCTATTATACTCAATTTATCTAAAAATAAATGCTAATTAAAGATATTTTAATGGTAGAGATATTGGCCAAAATCAAATGCCATGCCATTTTTATTTAGCTAATAAATGAGTTACATTTCGCAAACTCTCTTTAGTTGTGACATTTAAAATTTTTCAATTTTTTTAGTATAAGGTATGATTATTATTTAATTTTGAACTAATTCAAATAACATAATAATATAAATAAATATATTTTTTAAAAATAGTTTTTTTTCTTACGTCTAAAATTTTTTTTTGAAATAATTAATTTCTTAAAATTTTATATTAATTTTGTTATAAAAAATTAATGTTATAAAATATTTTAATACTTATTTTATTTAGTTTAAATTTATTGAGAAAAATAAATTTTCATGCAATTAATTATGGCCTTACTAAAAATACTTACCAATTATTTATTTATATAAATAATAATAATAAAATAATTGAAAAATCCATCATATATATAAATTTTTTATCTTAATTAAAAAATTAAATAAATAATAATTTATTTATTTAACTAATAATAATAATATAATTGGAAAAACCATCTCATAAATTAATTAATTAAAAATTCTCTATAATTTATGCAAATATTATTTTAAGAATTAAGTTATTTTAAGAGAGGAATTAAGTGAATTACATGTAAGCAAATTAAGTCCACTAATATATTACATTTGACAAATATTATTACATTTGGCAGTTTGTCTTGAAATATGACATGTGTCATTTTCCAAGTCTTTTAGTAAATTCTATGATTAGAGGTGTTCATTCGGGTGATAGAGTCAGTTTCGGACGGGTGTCATTCGGTTCAGTTGTATTTCGGATCGGTTATTTTTTGGATGCGTGTTACGGCGGGTCACGCTCGGGACAGGTCGGTTAGTCAGGGTTTGGTTGAAGATCAGTTATTTGAGCTATCGGGTTAGCATCGGTATCGGGCTGTCATATGTTAATAATTGGTTCGATTTTATCGGGTACAGATCGGGTTCGGGTATTATTTTCCAGTAGAATTCGGCTACAAATTACAACTACTAATTACTATAGATCGAGTCAATATCAGATTAAGTTGTTAGAGACATTTTTTAATTGATCATAAGATTCCCCTTAGTTAAGGCAAATTAGTTAAAATGCAAATTAGTTAGTGATTATTACTTTGTTATTTTTTCTTGTTTGACTGTAAATTAAAATTAAACTTTTTTCATTTTTCATCTAATTTGATTAATAATAGTTAAATAAACATTAACCATTAATTATTAACTCTAAATATAGGAAACCATGTATGTATAAATTTTAGTTTATTAAAATTTCTATTACTTTATTAGATTAACTAATAAGATGATTGAATATCAGTCGATCATACCTCTATGTTAAAAATTGGTTCAAGTTTACAACATTTCGATTAAAAGTTCGTTCGGGTTAAGTCGGTTTTAGCCTGATCAAGTTCAGTTTTGAGCATGATTCGGGTCGGGTATGACTCGGGTCGGTCACTATTAGGTTCGGGTAATCTTGGTTAACAGCTATATGTTGGTTATAAAAATCGGTCGCAGTTCGGGTTCGATTTTACGATTTTCGGTCGTAAATCGGTTCGGGCGCAACTTTGGTTCGGATAATGTCGGTTCGATAAACCTAAAAAGAAACATATTTTCGGGTCGTGTCACTTTTGAACAGCTCTAACTATGATTTAGTTAGATACGCAAAGTATTGTCTTATTTAAACAATAAAAAAAATTAACACTGTATCAACGATATTTTTGAAAAGTGAAACATGCGTTTATATTCATTTTTCGCTAAGGGCCCTTAATATATCCAAGACGGCCTTGTTATCCAATGTGGGATCATCCTTCATCTGAGAAACAACCAATGCAAAGAGCAAAGACATAAACTGTGTAAGTAATTGCAATTAGTTAATAATTTTGTTCGAAATAAATAAAAAGATTCAAATATTTTATAAGCTAATAAGGAAAAAGTATTATAGAAAATGCAGATGAAGTTTTAGAGTTATATATACATAATGATATTCAAGAAGGCAATGCAGTGTGTCACTCAAGGCAGCGGCATTATTCTCCGGTACATTGTTAAAGGGTCTCTTTAAAACACTCCGATATTAACCAATTACTTAAACTAATGCGAAAGCTTGATATTTATATCAAGCTACTATATCGACAATATAATCAATTACTTAACTAAATATAAGAGTTTAAAATATAAGAAATTACATTAAAAATAAAATTTACAATAATTTTAAAATTCTAGACAACTATTTTGTTCCCAAATGAAGGAAATAATGATTTGAGCATTTTCATACACAATTTCGTTTAAATCTACCTCTATTGAGCTTCACTATTTTAGCTTTAAGCTTTTAGTTTCCATAAATATTTTTCTCCATATTGAGTAGACTTGTACTAAATATCTAGTAATATGTAGCTTTAGCCTTCAAATGTTTTGAGCAAAAATCCGTTTAATGTACTGTTATTATTATTATTATTATTATTATTATTATTATTATTATTATTATTATTATTATTATTATTATTATTATTATTATTATTATTATTATTATTATCTTTTTGTTTTTTTTTTGAGAAATAAGAATAATTATATTATACCAAAACAAAATCCGAGTACAAATACAAAGAAACAAGATGATGCCAAACCATCATGAGCACTAGCGAGAGCCACCTTCTAGAAAGGGTTCCCATTCAGACTTAATCATTTGTAGCATTATTCCAAAAACAAGATTACAAAGCAAGGAGCCAAACTATTTGCCTATCATTCTCCTTGCACAATTGAATTAGCCTATTTTTCACACTCCACTTGATCTGATTGATGATGTGTGTTGTAGTTGATGTATCTTTTTTCCTCCAAATAACGTCATTTCGTAATTTCCAAACACCATAAACTGTCGCTGCAATTGCAACTAGTAAGGCTCGCTTCTTCATTCTGTTCCCCCTGATGTTTCCGCACTTGTGGAGGATGGAATGCAATGAATGGGACGTTGAGTCATATCCCATCCACTGCGTAATTTGTTGCAAAATCATCACACTGCATAGGCATTGAAAGAAAAGATGATCGTGTGTTTCAATATCGTTACTGCAAAGAACACAAGTTGCGTCCTGTACCAAATCAAAATTCAGAAGTCTGTCTCTTGTATACAACCTGCTTCTCATAGCTAACCAGGTGATGAATCTAGGCTTAGGTACTGAATATCTGCACCAGAAGTTTCTGCTCCAGTTGACGTTGTTCTCAGCTGGCATCAGCAGTCTGCATACCCCTTTAATTTTGTACTGCGTGCTGGTCTGCTGCTGGACAATAGCATGTATTTCATCTCTTAACTTGCATATCCCTTTCCATATCCAGCTCGCAGTGATGGGAGGATTATGATCCTCCCATTTTTGGTCTTTAATGTAAACCGCATGAACCCACTTGACCAATAATGATTGTCTTTGGCAATATGAAAATTTGAGCCCAATAAATACATATAGAGGTAAGAACCGAATTTACCAATTGAAGTCTACCACTATACGAGAGATTCCAAGAGCTCCAACTCTTGATTCTTCTACACATCTTATCAATGAGTAGTTCACATTCTATAGGGGTGATTTTCTTAGTATCTATGGGAACTCCTAGATAGGTAAAAGGTAACTTACCTATTTTGAAACCAGAGACATTTTTAATCACTTCATGCTCACGTGGAGACATACCCGCCAGATAAATTTCTGATTTCTCGGCACTAACCTGCAAACCTATGGTATCAGAAAAAATCTTAAGACCACTTATCATCATAGAAATAGAATCTATATCACCACTGCAAAAGAGCAACATATCATCTGCAAAGCAAAGATTATTCAACTTGAGAACTTTGCATCTTGGGTGAAACTTGAAGCAAGGAAGAGATTATTATTATTATTATTATTATTATTATTATTATTATTATTATTATTATTATTATTATTATTATTATTATTATTATCATTAATTTTATTATTATTATTATTATTATTATTATTATTATTATTATTATTATTATTATTATTATTATTATTATTAAGATATAGGAGTATAATGATTTTGATATAATTATATATTATCTTTATCAAGTTGAAATTTACACGTTAAAATTTTATAATCAATATAATTATAAAAAATTAATAATAGTCATATTTTTTTCACTTCCCTTGAAAGTATACTATTTCGTCCCTTTAAATTAGTGGCAAAGAGAAATTGATTATTTTAAAAAAATGTGGATATTTTATATTAATTAATTGTGTGAAAGAAATTAATAAATGAGACTTATAACATGTATGGATGAGATAAAAAAAAGTGATGGACCAATGTCCAAAAACAGAAATGATTTAAAATGAGTGAGATAGCAAATAATGTTAAATAAGTGGGATGAAGGGAGTATTTTTTTTATTATTATTCCTCCCTTTTCTTGATTTGCACAAAATATATACTTGAGATTAATTTCGTCAGACATAGAATACTTTATAATACACTATAAAAAAACACAAAAAAATAGATAATTAAAAGTATACAAATATTAATTTAAAAACACGACCCACGATTCACCTCTGTCTAACGAATACTTTATAAAATAAATTTAATTTCTTATTTTTTAAGTTTTATGTTAAGATATGTAAAACAAATAAGATATTATTTTTTTAATGTCTTATTTTATAAATTTATTCATATAAACAATCAATATAGTAAAAATATAATAAAATATAATAATATGTAATAGAATAAAATTAACTTTACCTTTTGTAGTTCAATAAATATAGCAATTAACCAATATAATTATTACATGTGGAAAATTTTTGCTGTGAGGGTGCCACATGGAATTTTTTAATACTTTTAATTGTATGATAGTAGTAGCCTGATTGATTATTGTATTAATTAATGAGAAATAATAAATTTTTTATATAATTGAATATTGAAAATTAATTAATAGAGTCTTACTCTAATACAAAAATGTTTTTCTTTATTAAAATTTTTAAGGGAGGATATTGAGGATACATGTACTCCTCCGTCTCTTTGATTTTGCTACATTGATAAAATCCCGTCTCTTTAATTTTGCTATATTGATAAAATCGAAATTAAAATGAGAGATTTTTATGTATTGTATAGCAAAATCAAAGGGTCATAATTTTTAACTTTTATTATATGGTTTGAATCTATTTTTATTTATTTTTATTACCACCAAAAAAAACATTGTAATAGATTTATCAAACGCCCTCCAATCATGATATGTTCTTATATAATCATTCCCACTTTATCAAACTTCTTGATATTTTGATTTTTTTAATTAAGAGCTTATTGGATTTATCTTAAATTTATATTTTTTAGTAATTATAATTAAAGTTTGATAAAATTTATTAGTTTATATAGAAAAAAATCAGCTTAATGTGTAAAAATTAGTTAGTAATTGTTATGGGTAAAAATCCAGTTTTAGTCAATAAAATTTTTTTTACTCACTAGTAATTCACATTAAATTAGTAATTTTGAATGAGAAAAATAATATGCAAGCAATAACATTCAGTTTTTTATAAAATAAGGGCAAATCATTAAAATTTGATTAAAACGAGTTTTTAGTAAATATAAATTCAATTATGTAAAAATCAGTATATATTAGTATTAACCACTACAAGTTAGTTATAAATAACAAAATAATTTCAATGCAATCCAAATAATACATTTTGATTAACTCAACATGATATGAGTTTAACATATACTTCAATTCACTTTTAAAATATATGAAATTATATTCTATGATTGAAATAGATTATACAAGATGGGAATGGGTATGATATGTCTGCTACTTCTCCACTCGGACCATAACTTTGTGCGGGACACTAGGCTGATGACCATGACCATGACTTTTACAAGATGGTATTACGACTTGGCAATCAAAAATTGAAAATAAAATAGCACATTTTATAAAACTTAATACAAGAATTCATTTGATTATCACTACTTAACATCAATAACTAAAAAGAGACTACACAATAAAAATACTTCCAAAAATAAAAAACCACTAGAACAACAACAATTTATAAACTTCATTATTTCAAATTCACCTTTTTAAAAAAGAAAAATAGTTTAAACAAATTCATAAGTTAAAATCAATTCTGTATAAAAGTCATGCCAATTTCTTTTAGATGTCCCACCAAAATTAGAATGAATAAAATATCTTCCATTAAGAAATCCATCAAATCAACCCTCTAAATTAAGCACTCAAAAACCCATTCCGTGTTTTCAGTTGATTTTGGCACTATTCATTAAGCAAACTCACTTTTATATTATTAGTAATTTATAAATTAAAACATAGTCATATGAGACCTTATTTGAATTGTTACGATTCAATATTATGTTTATTAATTTTTAGTTTTCATAATTTTTTGATAGCATAAATAGAAATATTAACGATTGAAATCGTATATTGAAAAGTGTGAAAAAACAAATGGTACAAATAAAGTAGAATGGAGAAATTCTTTCTCTTAATCAACAAGAAAATAAAGGCACAAATAACGATATCGATATGGTTCTTTGGTTGCTTAATCTTTTTCTTGAATTTGGATTATCAAAATTTGTAGATGAATAGTGAAACGAGAAATAAAATGGCAAACTCTGAAGAACAAAAAAAAAGTCTGTTATTTATCCATGGCATTGTGTGTCCATTTCTGGGTAAAGACTACAATTACTTTTAACAGTTGAAAATTGTGATGTTTTGGAAAATTTTTAATCATTTTATTAGAGTTAATGTACGATTAATTGGAAAAAAGGAATGATGAAATGAGATTGAGAGAAAAATAGGAAAATAATAATCTAACATTTTATTTTCTTCTCCCAACTTGATAATGACGATTAAATTTAATGGTGACTTAAGTTAATAGCCCTTTTCAAGATTGGACCCTAGCTAGGCGGCAGCACTCCTCGCTTACACCCATGGTCGGGGTTGTGTTATTGTAAATATAGTAAGAGCTGAAAATTAATTTATTGATCAAACTCGGAAAAACGAAATCAACTAACTTAACAATGCAGTGGAAAACATGACATTTTATGCTTTATAGACATCTCATGAAATGAAATGTTTCTTTCTTAGATAGATTATCACATTCACCCATTTGGCACACATTTATATTTTTTAATGGAAAAGAAATGTTATTATCACAAAATATAATTATGAATAAAGTACAGTGAAAAGAAAAAGGAAATGCTACAAATTCAAGTAAAGCCCAAAAAGGCCCATTCCATCATACTCTACTTCTTGCTACAAATGAAATGTTTCTCAGATAGATTATCACTTTTAGTTCTTTGTTCTTCTTGTTCTACTTATTCTACTGAAATGGTGGTCATGAAAATCAAGTAAAGCCCATTCCATCTTGTTCAACAATTTAAAAAGCCAAAAAGGCTTCCTCACTGACAATATGTAGTACCCCCAAGCCAAACCAACTATTGTACCACATCCAAATCCAATCACTACAACTTCCCATATCGATAATTCTGTTTTTTCTTCCACATTATTATTGTTCAAAGATTGCACAACAGTATTGTTTTTGCATTCAAGTAATGGTGCTCCACACAGTTCAAGATTTCCCTTGTACGAATCAGATGCGAAGGTATTAAAATTGTTACCATGGGGTATAGGCCCTTCCAGTTGATTATATGAAACATTAAAAACCGCGAGAAATGTTAAACTAACAAGTTCTTGAGGGATTTCACCGATAAGCCTATTTGATGATAGGTCTAAACCATCCAACCATGATAAGTTCCCGATGGATGGAGGGATGTTTCCGGTAAGTAGGTTATGCGAGAGATTAAGATTTCGAAGTGCTCGCAACATCCCTATAGAATTTGGAATCTCTCCTTCAAAGTGATTATTAGACATATCAAATGTTGACATAGAAGTAATTATCTTCTTATAATCCAGTTCCACCCCCTTTACAATCATCTTGATGGAGTACATATAATCACCACCTCTATTTTCTAAGTACCTTGGACTTCCTATAGTAGACATGTCACCCATCATGGATAGAAATTGTTTCATGTACATGAATGGCAATTTACCACAAAAATTATTGTTTGAAAGGTCGAGAATTTGTAGATTTGAAAAAGGAAATGTTGCAATCATTGATAAATTGTTGGTTATATTACCATGAAATTTATTAAACGGTAGGCTGAGAACCTCTAAAGATGGAAGGCTACCTAACCAGTATGGAAATAGATCTTTGAATTTGTTGTTCCTCAAATTTAGGACTTTCAGATTTCTACATTTAGACAAAGACCTAGGTATAGCTCCTTCGAACTGATTGTCAGTGAAATCTACATATTCCAAGGAATCACAAGTAGAAAATAATGCTGATGGAATGATGCCCTTGAAATTATTTGATTGGAGATTCAATACAACTAATTGAGTACTAGTATTGCCCAAGCAATGAGGAACTTCTCCATTAAACTTGTTATAAGATAAATCAAGGATTTGAAGATTAACCAAGTTGCATATAGAAGAGTTTTTAAAATTCGTGACATTGTATCCTGGAATGCATGACAAATATGAAAGAATTTAGAGAAAGTTATAGCTTCATATGATAATGTATAAATACATCATAGTAAAAGAATATTCTACCAAGAAATTTAATCTTTTTTGAAAAGAAAAAAAAAAATTTGACCACATGACTTCTTAAAAAAGTTAGAAATTAGTTTAGAGTGAATATTGCTTTCTATGAATGGTTACAAAAAATATTTGACTTGGATGAATATTGGAAACATTTGGATTAAGATTTGAAATTTTTGATTTTATTGATAAAAAAAATATTCTGATTGCCACCCTATTTATTACTCCCTCCACTTTCATATGTTATTCTCAAATAAATTTACGAATTTTAAAATATTTATGTGGGATGTTGATTCATTCGTCTCAATATATTATTTCTAAATATCAAAAATCAAAGAAATACATTAAAGATAATTCGATAGAATTTGTTTCATATATTTTTATTGGTAACATTAATCAATGTTATATATATATAAAAACGAAAATATGAAAAACCTTAAAATAATACAAGAAATATATTTTTATTTGTGACAAGCGAATTCAAAAAAGAAAATAATCATTTAACAGTTGGAAGTCTCAATGTATGCAATGGCGAACTATTTTGGAAGATGCAATTTAGATAGGCATTAATTGCTAAAGATTAGTGTACCTGTATTCTGTGGTGTGATTTTTCCAATCAAGTTATTGTTGGCAACCAACAAATAACGAAGACTCGTAAACTTTCCAATGTTGACAGGTAACTGACCCGTGAGTTGATTATTTGATAAACTCAAAGTACTCAAATTTGTAAGAAGAGAAAAAGAATTTGGTATCTCACCATGTAATTGATTATTTGATAACTCCAAAATAATCAAATTTATAAGAAGAGAAAAAGAATTTGGTATCTCACCATGTAATTGATTATTTGATAAATGCAAATCAATCAAATTTGTAAGAAGAGAAAAAGAATTTGGTATCTCACCATGTAATTGATTATTTGATAACTCCAAAATAACCAAATTTGTCAGGAGAGAAAAAGAATTTGGTATCTCACCATGTAATTGATTATTTGATAAATCCAAATCAATCAAATTTGTAAGAAGAGAAAAAGAATTTGGTATCTCACCATGTAATTGATTATTTGATAAACCCAAATAAAACAAATTTGTAGGAAGAGAAAAAGAATTTGGTATCAGACCATGTAAAAGGTTATATGATAAATCCAAAAAAAGCAAATTTGTAAGAAGAGAAAAAGAATTTGGTATCTCACCATGTAATTGATTATTTGATAAATACAAATAATTCAAATTTGTAAGAAGAGAAAAAGAATTTGGTATCTCACCATGTAATTGATTATGTGATAAATTCAAATAAATCAAATTTGTAAGAAGAGAAAAAGAATTTGGTATCTCACCATGTAATTGATTATTTGATAAATCCAAATGAATCAAATTTCTAAGAAGAGAAAAAGAATTTGGTATCTCACCATGTAAAAGGTTATTTGATAATTCTAAAGTTTTCAACCTCTTTAAGAATCCTAATTCATAAGGAAGTAATCCCGAAAGATTGTTTCTAGAAAGATCCAAAACTTGAAGCTTTTGAAGTTTACTAAACTCTGGCGATATTGTACCAGAAAAGTCGTTCCGAGTAAGGGAAAGGCACCGAAGCTCCGACATATTAACAAATAAAGGGAGTGGACCATTGAAGCTGTTAAAGCTAAGGTCGAGATATTGGAGTTTTGTAAGAAGAGAAAGAGAAGACGGGATATGCCCATAAAAATAGTTATCATGGAGAGATAGGTCTTGCAGGTTTGTAAGAAAACCGATTTGAGGAGAGAGAGTACCACTGAGGTTTAAGTTGGAGATGTTCAGGGAAATGACAGTGGAAGAGTGAGAAGACGAAGAGCAAGTGACGAACGACCAATTGCAATGGTGAGTAGTATTTTTCCAAGATGATAGACTTTTATGAGGATCATCTTTAATGGAAGATTTAATAGCTAATAATGCTTCTTGTTCTGATAATATTCCGCCATTGATGAAGCTAATATTCAGACAGTGAATAAACAAGAAGAAAACATGAATTCGCATTTTGTTATTTTTGTTTCTTTTACTTTGATGGGTAGAATACTAGAATTGAGATACATGATGAGAGAAAAATGAAAGACTATTTATAATGTGTTAAAATAATCTATAAAAATCTAGGATTTTAATTAAATATAAAAAATATCTAAACTAAAGAATAAAAAAATTAAAAGTATCTAAGATTATTAATAGAAGTTTCTAGAAAAAGTAATTAAAAAATAAAAATATTTAATATATTTTTAGTAAACTTGTAACTAAACTAATCACTATAAATATTCATTGATGTAATCAATTTTGAGCAATGAATAAGAATAGTCATTTTACATATTCACTTATCTTTCTCTTCAAATAAATCAATTTGCTATTTATCATCTAAATTTTCCTACACAATGCTATGTATCCTTAAATGTGTATCTATTGTATTCAATTATAGCAAATAATTTCATATATTTTAAAAGTAAATTGAATTATATGTTAAGGTCATATGGTGTTTTTAATCAAAATTTATTATTTAGATTGAATTGAACTTAATTGTTTTTAATCAAAATTTATTATATTATACTGATTTTTCCACATCAATGAAATTTATTCTTATTGATTTCGTATTCTTTTTCTTATTCAAAATTACTAATTTTGATTGAATTAAAACTTTTTTTTAACTCAAAATAAAATTTTAACTTAAAACAACTTATTTTTACGACATAAGCTGATTTTTACTGATTTAAACTAAATTTTATCAAACTGTAATTATTTTTATTAAATAATATGAATTTAAGATGAATCTAATAAGTTCTTGATAAAAAAAATAAATATCAAGAATTAAGTTTGATTAAGTGGGAATGATGATTTCTTCAAAAAAAACTAAGAATGATGATCAAAGAACGAAGTCATAATTGGGAGACGTTTGATAAATCTATTTTCATGTTTATTCAGTGGTAATGAAAATTAATGAAAAACAGATTTTGATCATATAATAAAAATGCTCCTTCCACCTCTTTTATTTTGCTACGCAATACATAAAAACCTTCCATTTTTATTTTCGTATTGTAGCAAAATTAAATGAATAAATGAGTATGTTTGTACTCTAAGAATCCTCCCCAAAGATTTTTTTGGCAAGATACATAAATGTTATTTTGCACTAACATATAATTCGAATCCCTCAAGTAATAATGAATGAAAATAATTTTGTAGAAGAAAATTTTTTTTATTAGAATAAGACAATCAGTTAAATAATTTAATATATTCAAATATATTAAAGTTTATTTTTATTCTCATCAATTAATACAATAATTAATCGCATTACTAGTAAGCTAGATAATATAGTGCACTAACTCAAAACAATTGAAGCTACATATTTTCTCCGTCCCTTTCAATTTATTTCTAAAAGTAATAATTTTTCTTATAACATATTACATATATAACTTTACGCGATTCAGTGTGTTATTTCGATCATTTATATATTGAAATATGCAAATCTAAAAATTATAAAAAGTTAATATTATGAAAGGATGCGATTAGACGATTCAAACAAGATCTCACTTGACTATATTTCTTCTTACACATTAATTACAATAGATAAAATAAGCTTGAACAATTAATAATATCAAAATCGTAATGTAGCAAGTATTTCAGAACCGAGAAAGTAGATATTTAGCTATACAAGTATACTAAAAATCTTAAGTCAACCATGACTTTAATTAATGGAGCATAAGCTATTAAGGCCTCAAGGTACAACTTTGTCTTTATAGACAAGACTTTGACCTGTATCAGTCAAATAGACCCATGCCCCTCTGAAACCTTCGTTACGCTTACGCTTACGGAGAGATACTCTCTCCATCTTATGAGAAAGCATTATATAATTTAAAGATTTGACGACCCGTTTGGTTAGTGGTACTAAATTGTGGTAATGGGAATGATTTATAGTGTGAAATTTCATCAAAAGTTTCATATCATTCCCATGGTAATGAAACTTTGATCACAAAAAAAATTTTTGTTTACGAATTTCCATTACCACCTAATACCATCTCTCCCAATGGTAATGCATTGGAATAAATTTTATGAAGAAAATGAGATGATTGGAGTTGGACAAGTATGGTCATCAAGGTAGCCAAGAGATTTTTCAACTAAAATTACACTAGATTTTCATTCTCATTACCATCGTTTATTACTACCTACCAAACGAGCCGTGAGTGTTTTTTTAAGTCATACGTTATTAATTCAGAGAGACAACGAAAATATATAATTATTTAAGGAATTTAATTGTGTGGGTATGAACTAAGTTGGTTGGAGAACGAAGAAAATTTTGACATCATCAATTTCCTTCATTTGGGAAGGAAACAGTCTAAAAACTAAGCTTTAGATTGTATATTTAGGATATGTGATATACTTTATTATATCTTTTCACACAAGAGTTGTTTCAATTACAAGAGTAATGTAGTTACAACACATACCTTCTTCAAAACAAATGCTAAATTGATAAGTCGTTTATGTACTATCAAACAAATCCTAATATGCAACTAGTACAGCGGCAGTTAGGGTCGAATCCACAGGGAACAACGTAGTAAATGATTATTTTCTGGCTACCAATTGATCCTTAGTAACACACAATTTCAGAGAATATATGTCTAAACTAACTAAATGACTAGAATACAAGCAATTAAATTAGAAAAGTAAATTAATGATATTAAAACATCTAGGGATAAATTTTCCCACTAGCATGATATGATGACAATGAGATCCTACTACCCTTATTACAATCATAACCAAGTTCAATAGGATGAATACACCATTAAAGATACTAATAACTCCTTTCAAAGACTATTAGCTTCACTACCATACTATCAAACCTATTTTCATGGAATCAAGTATAGTAATGACATTGAGCATAGCATTCTATAAGATCCAACAATCAAATCTATCTATTTTCATGAAGATTATCAAGCCCTTGATCTAAAAGGCAATTCAGTCAACCCTAACTTTCGTTAGCGATTGAATGAATTGTTAACCACAATTTCCAAAATTTCTATTGAAAAACATGAGTTAACTAGCATAAGAAACCAAGCATGAACAAGGATTATGCATAACAAAAAGGGATTAGGATTCAATAATTCATCATCAACATCATGGCTAGGGTTCCATCTAACCCTAGATTAAGAAACTACTCACACATATCAAATGCAACAAAACAAGAATTAATTAAAGAAAACATGATTAAAAGTAATATCAAATGCTAAAAACCTGATTTTGTTGCTAAAAATGTTTTTTGCAACGAATTCCATTGTTGCGGGTACAGCCGTAGCTAAAGGTTTTAGCAACGACTATGGTGGTTGCAAAAGGTATCTGTTTTTTGCAACGAGATTTATTGTTGCAAAAGAAGTATCGTTGCAATTCCTGCGAACGTTTTTAGCAACAAAAAAGCTCGTTGCCAAATTTTCTGCATTTTTAGCTACAACTGTTTTCGTTGTTAAATATATGTTTTTCACACAATTCAAGTTGTTGCAATACATGATAGTCAATCTTTTGCAACGACTTTACTGTAGGGAAAACAATTAAGTAAATTTGTTATTAATGTTTTTAGCAACAATTATTACCGTTGCAAAAAATGTACACATTTTTCGCAACGACTTTGTTATCTTCTAAAACAATCTACAATCTATATATAAACTAGACAATTAAAATAATAAATAATTTATAACCAACTAAACTAATATCACCGATTATCATTATATATTAATTTGTATCCCAAAATATCACACGTCCCAAATATTATCGTGTGTCAAAAATACACGTAATTCATATACATGTAACGTATAACCAATTTTCCAAAATAATTCTCCTACCATATACAAGTTTTCATGTAAAAATTTACAAGTGATAGGCACTTTGCATTCTCAATCTCCATAGTTGATGCTTCAATTTCATCTGCTTCAATTGAATCTGACACCTCCGTTTGTATTGAATCTGCAAAATAAGCAAAACATCCATTCAAAACTCTCCAAGCAATAAACATGTAAAGTACTTTGTTGAAGCCCTGCCTTTCAAACTAACCCATGAAACTAATGACCTGTAAGAGAGCTCAAATGGTCTTAACTTATTAGCTACCTCATATTCTATTATTTTTTTAGTCTTATTTTGGACAAACTCGAAAAGAGAACAGCAAACATACACCAATACAGAATTATGGATCCCACTATATGCAGCACATAAGCATAGTACATAACTCATGAAATAACGTACTTAATTAGCTACCTCGTATTCTAATACTTTTCCGTCTTATTTTGAATAAACTCAAGAAGAGAACAACAAACATACACCAATATAGAATTACGGATCCCACTATATGCAGCATAGTACTTACCTTATGATATAACATACAAATCAACTTGAATAAACATTACCAGCTTCAATTTGAAAAGAACAATCTAATTTCAATGCTCAAACATTACCAGCTTCCACCTCTTCTCTTCAATTCCTTGATTTGGATCACCGTCTCCAAAAACAAATGAGAAGACCTACAGCAAAGCAATCATATCAAATAGTTTCAATGCTGGGGTACAAAATACGAACGTCATGTCGTTCTGATAATTGAATAAATTTTTTTTGAAATCGGATAATCGGATAATCGAACAAAATACGATAGTTGAGTTGATATTTTGACATAAACAACTTACGTAACGAGAAATCTACAATTTTTTTCAGTTCATTCCAATTCATCAAAGGAACATAATTGAACCCAGAAATTATAAGGCTAAAAAACAGCAACAGGAATTATAAGGCTATTTAGGATTTCTAATGGAAATTTTTCATAAAATTTATAAATTAAAAAAGCTTTTGTGAATTAATTGGAAAAATAAGCAGCATTATCAACCCAGAAATAAAAATGTAATACAAAAAACAAACTCATTAACAGTGTTGATTAGAAAAATACCTGGTGTACGAAAAGGTGTATTTGTGTTAGATGGTTTTAGAACTGATCGACGCCCACGAATCCTCATCGGAGATTTCGCAAGTCGCAAGCGGTGGTTTTTTATCAGTTTTCATCCTGCAAAGTCAAAAATTCAAGAAAAAGAATGGCTACTCTGTTCCCGGCTAAGTTACTCAAGAAAAGTTTAACCAAACCCTCAACAGATGCAACAAGGGATTAAATTAAACCAAACCACCAAAAAGAGGGACCTTCGAAAAATGGTACCAAAATGATTTGCCCCTACACAAGCCGGTCACATGACCCCAGCAGCAGGGTGATAGGCAATTTGTTAAGTTCCTTGTTCTAATACTTTCACTCTGGTATCATTTGTTCATTATCAGCATCATCTGCCTACTCAATCGATGGTTGCGACGGAGCTTGTGCTCCTGGAGCTGCTTCTTCTTGATGCCACTCACTATATCATCTATCCTAAGAAGCATACAGGCTGCTTCTATGGCGGTCTTAAAAGTCTGAGCCTTTACAGTGTATGAATCCCAAATTTGTCAAATTAAGACATTAAACAAGTTTGATTTTACATCTAATAACTTCAAAGAATTGCTTATTCAGATGACCCACACAACACTGTCAATGCTTGTGATCATATTTCCAACAGATAGCAAATTAAAAGCAAGAAAACTAACTTAAGCATTATAATGATTCATATTTAGATTCATCAATGCTTAAGAAAACTAACTTGTGATCAATGCTTTTGATTCATATTTCCAGCATCAAAGCCGTAAGCATCAAAACCAGCATTCATATTTTGATTCATCTTCACCATAAAATCAAAAAGAAAACGAATGATGAAAACCAGCATTCAAAACCAACATTCATCTTCACCATTTGATTCAGAACATCAAGATCAAGAGAAATAGAGAATCAATATCAATTATCAAAACCAGCATCAAAACGAGTAAACGACAGTCGACAAAATCAACATTCAAGCATCAAAACCAGGCCAGCATTCATATTTTGATTCATCTTCACCATAAAATCAAAAAGAAAACGAATGATGAAAACCAGCATTCAAAACCAACATTCATCTTCACCATTTGATTCAGAACATCAAGATCAAGAGAAATAGAGAATCAAAATCAATTATCAAAACCAGCATCAAAACGAGTAAACCACAGTCGACATACTCGACAAAACCAACATTCAAAAATCAAAACCAGCATCAAAACCAACATTCATCTTCAACATTTGATTCAGAACATCAAGATCAAGAGAAATAGAGAATCAATATCAATTATCAAAACCGGCATCAAAACGAGTAAACAACAATCGACAAAACCAACATTCAAAAATTAGGGTTCATAAACGATTAAATGTACGGCGTGACGGCGGTGGCCGGTGGCACTGGGGAGGCAGGGACAGAAGCGCCGGAGGTACGACGTCGACGTGGGGAGGCCGGAGGCGAGGCAAGCAGGCAGGAGGCTTGAAGCAGGGAGGAGGCGATTTTGCTGTTTCGCGTCGCGTGAGGCTTGGCTTTCTGAAGCAAGCTTTCTCTCTTTCTCCAATTTCCCGTGTTTTAGGTTTTCAATTTTTTTTTTTTTTTGCAATGACATTGTTGTTGCAACACATAAAATAATTTTTCGCAACGACTCGTGTTGTTGCGTTACCTAATAATGCTTTATAGCAACGACTGGTATCGTTGCAAAAAACAAATATTAATTATTTCAAAGCCCGCGCTCTTTTTTTTATGGCAACGATTATTTAGCAACAACAACGGATTTCGCAACAATTTGTATTTTTCGCAACGAAAAAAATATAGTCGTTGCTAAAACTTGTTGCTAAAAACAAGTTTTCTTGTAGTGTTTTGACCCGACCTAAAATCAATTCAAAATGAATTCAAATAAATGGGTCATAGGTTTAGAAAAACCCTCAATCATTAGGTCAACTTACAATTTTATTAATTATATTGATAATACTTTGAACAAATAATATTAATAGTAAAAAACTTATTATTTAAAAAAAATTACTTAGTTTTTATATTTTGAAGAACATTGTTATTTTAAACAATTTCGTATGCTTATAACAATTGATGATTGATATACTTTTTTTACATGCTAGTTGTAGAGTCGTTAAGATATACTTTTGAGTTTCATAATACTCCCTCCTATTCAGCTTATGTATCCCATTTTCTTTTATGGTTATGGGTTTTTGACTTTTATGCCCTTAGTAGCTTTATCCTATTTTCAAGTGTACCCTCTATTACCCATACTAATTTTCCTCCCTTACATTAAAAACCCATAATACCACTCTCTTTCCTACCTTAGGGTCCCATTTTTAACTCTCCTTAAAATCCGTGAAAAGTCAAATGAGACTCTTAAGGTGAATAGGAGAGAGTAATATTTTACATATTTCAAGTTTCATGCAAAAACAAGAAATTAAGTGATCTCAAGCAAATACTCTTCAAAAATCTTGATTCAAACATTCCGTTAGACAATAATTCTTCATTAAAAAACAAGATCGTACGCCAAACAAGACAATATGCATTAGAAATGACGAACTCAAGCAATTGATAAACAAGTTGGTATAACATATAACATTATGTAGAATTGTTCACATAGCAATAAGAAAAATGTAGCTATGCCTACGCTCTTTCATTTTATCACATTTTGAATCAGAGGCTTTTTACGCACTTTATCCAGCCATTGAGAAATAAGAACAAAGCATACAAAAGAGCATCAGTATGTTACACAAGAGTATCCTCTTTCTAGCAATTCTTCTACTATCAATAACAATGGCAATCCATCGGTCTCATTTTCGAGCAATTCATAACTTCGTAGTGAAGCCTCATCAAGACGAATCAAACAAACAAAAAACGAACGAACCAACAAAATCTTAACTACTAAAATTCATACCAATTGATCGAGTACCAAAAATCACATATTAGTAATTAACCATAAAAACTATAAACTACAAATACAAGTTAATTTATTATCTCAAGATGAAATCAACATCAAAACTAAAACTTAGGGTTGCATTTGAAAAGCCCTAAAATTTGATGAACCCTAAAATGTGAAGAAGCCAATAAGAATTCGAGAAATCAAAATAAATGACCCAGTCATAAAAAAACAAATTAAACCAAACAAGTAGTAATATAGATCATTATCAACGACCAACATTCAAAAATTCAAATTTCTAAATAAACGAACTCAAAGATCAATCAATGAAAAAAATGAACTAAACTTATGAATGTTCAAGAATGACAAACAAAATTCAAGCAACCAAAAATCCAAATTAGAACCCTCAAATTTCTGAATAAACGAACTCAAACATCAAACAATGAAAAACATGAACTAACCTTATGAATGTTCAAGAATAGATCGAGAGACAAAGATGAAATGAAGCAATAAAGGAAGACAGGGCGACAAACCAGTGAGATCGAGAGACAAGGATGAAATGAAGTAAGAAAGTGAGGAGGATTTCAGGAATGAGATGTGAAGCATGAAATGGGTGAGAGTAGAGATCACAATGGATCCTGGATCCGGATCTGTTTTGACGGATCTAGATCCTAATTTTTTGGACCCAGCGGATTCGGGTCGGCACCGGATCCATATGAAATTCACGGATCCGGATCCAGGTGTAAAAAAAATCTGCATTATCACCATATAATGATATAAATATAAGCGATTATATTGCTAATCTAGTCATAAATATCGTAGAAAAAACATTTAAATTTTTATCAAACGAATCATTTTAGTTATTTTATTTTATTTTATTTATTTATTTATTTATTTTTATCAAGCATGGAAAAGTTTTCTTGTGTAATGCTTATATTTGCAATTATAATTTCAAATCAATATGACATTGCGTTAGCTTCTGGGTGGACTCATGTAACATTAAGAAATGATTTATTAATAATGTTACAATTAAAATTCATCACAAATCAAAGGATGATTAATCCGTGTAGTATTCCTGCCTAACTGCTCCTTTTTTTTATTATTATTTTTCCGAATAATACTGCTAATAATGTTTAAAATCTCGGTATATGAGTTGTTTGTTTTTACTTTACATCATATAATACTCCCCCCCACATTATTTTAGTTGTCACATTTTCTTATTTGACAAAATCATTTTAGTTGTCACATTTCTATTTTTGTCAATTCTTTTTTTACCTAAATACCCTTAGTTCACACATGTAATTACGAATATACCCTCATATACCTTACTTACCCAACTACCCTTCACTACTTACTTAACTACCATCTTTTTAATGGACTCCACACCACCCTTAATAATCGTGCCCAAGCAAATGGGACAATTAAAATGGTGTTGAGGAAGTATATAATTGTATATTATATCAAACTATCAATTTGAAATAAAATTAAAGTAGCCTTTTCCTCTTTATTTTATATTTACAAATACAAAATGGGATCAAGCGTGAAGCATTCTCGTTCAATATTAAAAAAAGTGAATGTTTTTTTTGGGATAAATTTTGCACAATAGCCATAAATGGTAGGTTTTTTCATGTCACGAAAAGATATTATTTCATATTGGCATAAGAAATGTTTAAGAAGATTTATCAAATATTAAGCCAATAATTTGGCCTTAAAAGGACGACTACCCAAAATATAAAAACTAGACCATTTCAAGTGCACTTCGACCAAAACAAAATCACATTATTGGCTAAATTAAAATTTATTTGATTAAAATATAAAAGCCTACATCGTATACAATTCTCAATGTAAATTAACGTTTTTCGAGCAAAAGTTGTTAGTTAAAATAAACATAACTAACATGACCCAAATTACTAGAAACAAAAAACTTCCAACGGATATAACAAATAATACATGTTATCTTATTAGTTTAGTGTGCTATGAATTATATGACAACTAATTTATATAGAGTTGCATATAAGACAAACGAAGACGAAATGATTTAAACTGCGTCTAAAATATTATTTGAGAACATCCACAACCTTAAATTTTAAAAATATATTTCTATTAAAACTAATGGATGGGTGGGCTTATCCTCAAGTATTTTTCATGTTGCTACTCCATAGTTAATATTAATGTTGGGATTTTACACGTCATAATTTTAAAATTTTAATAAATATTATTCGTATCTGCCTGTTTAACAGGGCGATCAAATCAGGCTTAGTGGGCAACACATTCATAAACCTAAGCTAAAATCCTAATTTATTTCTTTGATCGAGTTAGTTTCTTGACACGTGAATATGTTATAGAATATATATATATATATATATATATATATATATATATATATATATATATATATATATATATATATATATATATATATATATATATATATATATATATATATATATATATATATATATATATATATATATATATTAAAGTTTTGTTGATTTGGTTACTCTATATGATATTCGGTGCCAACACCAATGAGACATAAAGTCACGTGTTCAAATCTCATCTATCCTTTATTTCTTATAGAATATTAGCAATAGTTTTGAAAATAATATGTGTTATTACTACATTTACTCTTATAATCTAAATAGCTTTGGTGCAAAAAAATATAATAAAATTTATAGCATATCTATAAAGATACAATCATGAACTTAATCTTCTAGACAACTATTTTGTTCCCAAATGAAGGAAATAAAGATTTGAGCATTTTCATACACAATTTCGTTTAAATCTACCTTAAGCTATTTTGTTCACAATTTTAGCTTAAGCTTTTAGTTTCCATAAATATTTTCCTCCATATTGAGTAGACTTGTACTAAATATCTAGTAATATGTAGCTTTAGCCTTCAAATATTTTGAGCAAGTATATTATCTACTACTAATATAGAAATCCGTATAATGCACTATTGTTATTATTATTATTAAGATATAGAAGTATTATGGTTTTTAAACAATGATATGATTATATATTACTTTATCAAGTTGAAATTTACACGTTAAAATTTTATAATCAATATAATTATAACAAATTAATAATAGTCATATTTTTTTCACTTCCCTTGAAAGTATACTATTCCGTCCCTTTAAATTAGTGACAAAAGAGAAATTGATTATTTTATAAGAATGTGGATATTTTATATTAATTAAAGAAAAAATAAATTGTGTGAAAGAAATTAATAAATGAGACTTAACATGTATGGATGAGATAAAAAAAAAGTGATGGACCATTGTCCAAAAACAGAAATGATTTAAAATGAGTGAGATAGCAAATAATGTTAGATAAGTGGGATGAAGGGAGTATTTTTTTTATCATTATTCCTCCCCTTTCTTGATTTGTACAAAATATATACTTGAGATTAATTTCGTAGGACGTAGAATACTTTATAATACACTATAAAAAACACAAAAAAAAATAGATAATCAAAAGTATACAAATATTAATTTAAAAATACGACCCACAATTTACCTCTGTCTAACGAATACTTTATACAAAAAAATTAATTTCTTATTTTTTATGTTTTATGTTAAGATATGTAAAAAACATAATATATTATTTTTTTAATGTCTTGTTTTATAAATTTATTCATATAAACAATCAATATAGTAAAAATATAATAAAATATAATAATATGTAATAGAATAAAATTAACTTTACCTTATGTAGTTCAATAGATATAGCAATTAACCAATTTAATTATTACATGTGGAAAATTTTTACTGTGAGTGTGCCACATGGAATTTTTCAATACTTTTAGTTAATTGTATGATAGTAGTAGCTCGATTGATTATTGTATTAGTTAATGAGAAATAATAAATTTTTTATATAATTGAATATTGAAAATTAATTAATAGAGTCTTACTCTAATACAAAAATGTTTTTGTTTTATCAAAATTTTTAAGGGAGGATATTGAGGATATATGTACTCATCCGTCTCTTTGATTTTGCTACATTGATAAAATCCCGTCTCTTTGATTTTGCTATATTGATAAAATCGAAATTAAAGTGAGAGATTTTTATGTATTGTATAGCAAAATAAAAGGATCATAATTTCGAACTTTTATATATGGTTTGAATATATTTTTATTTATTTTTATTACCACCAAAAAAACATTATAATAGATTTATCAAACCCCCCCAATCATGATATGTTCTTATACAATCATTCCCACTTTATCAAACTTCTTGATATTTTGATTTTTTAATTAATAACTTATTTGATTTATCTTAAATTTATATTTTTTAGTAATTATAATTAAAGTTTGATAAAATTTATTAGTTTATATAGAAAAAAATTAGCTTAATGTGTAAAAATTAGTTAGTAATTGTTATGGGTAAAAATCCAGTTTTAGTCAATAAAATTTTTTTTACTCACTAGTACTTCACATTAAATTAGTAATTTTGAATGAGAAAAATAATATGCAAGCAATAACATTCAGTTTTTTATAAAATAAGTGCAAATCATTAAAATTTGATTAAAACGAGTTTTTAGTAAATATAAATTCAATTAGGTAAAAATCAGTATTTATTAGTATTAAACACTACAAATTAGTTATAAATAACAAAATAATTTCAATGCAATCCAAATAATACATTTTGATGAACTCAACATGATATGAGTTTAACATATAATTCAATTCACTTTTAAAATATATGAAATTATATTCTATAATTGAAATAGATTATACAAGATGGGAATGGGTATGATATGTCCGTTACTTCTCCCCTCGGACCGTAACTTTGTGCGGGACACTAGGCTGATGACCATGACCATGACTTTTACAAGATGGTATTACGACTTGGCAATCAAAAATTGAAAATAAAATAGCACATTTTATAAAACTTAATACAAAATTTCATTCTAATTATCACTACTTAACATCAATAACTAAAAAGAGACTACACCGTAAAAATACTTCCAAAAATAAAAAGAGACTACAACAATTTATAAACTTCATTATTACAAATTCATAAGTTGAATTCAAGAAAAAAGGAATATCTAAATGTTTGTCAAATTCAGCTTTATTAAAAAGAAAAATAGTTTAAACAAATTCATAAGTTAAAATCAATTCCGTATAAAAGTCATGCCAATTTCTTTTAGATGTCCCACCAAAATTAGAATGAATAAAATATCTTACATTATAAGTAATTTATAAGTCATGCCAATTCCGTGTTTTATAAGCAAACTCACTTTTATATTTTTAGTAATTTATAAGTTAAAATATATGAGACCTTATTTGAATTGTTTCGATTCAATGTTTATTAATTTCTAGTTTCCACAATTTTTTAATAGCATAAATAGAGATATTAACGATTGAATTTGTATATTGAAAAGTGTGAAAAAACAAATGGTACAAGTAAAGAAGAGTGAAGAAATTCTTTCTCTTAATCAACAAGAAAATAAAGGCACAAATTCTTTCTCTTAATCTTTTTCTTGAATTTGGATTATTAAAATTTGTAGATGAATAGTGAAACGAGAAATAAATTGGCAAACTCTGAAGAACAGAAAAAAGTCTGTTATTTATCCATGGCACTGTGTGACCATTTCTGGGTAAAGACTACAATTACTTTTAACAGTTGAAAATTGTGATGTTTTGAAAAATTTTTAATCATTTTATTAGAATTAATTTACGATTAATTGAAAAAAGGAAAGATTAAGAGAGACTGAGAGAAAAGTAGGAAAATAATAATCTAACATTTTATTTTCTTTTCCCAACTTGAAAATGACGATTAAATTTAATGGTGACTTAAGTTATTGGCCCTTTTCAAGATTGAGCCCTAGGCGGCAACACTCCTCGCTTACACCCACGGTCGGGGTTGTGTTATTGTAAATATAGTAAAAGCTGAAAATTAATTTAATGATCAAACTTGGAAAAACGAAATCAACTAACTTAACAATGCAGTGGAAAACATGACATTTTATGCTTTATAGACATCTCATGAAATGAAATGTTTCTTTCTTAGATAGATTATCACATTCACCCATTTGGAACACATTTATAATTTTTTTATGGAAAAACAATGCTATTATCACAAAATATAATTATGAATAAAGTACAGTGAAAAGAAAAAGGAAATGCTACAAATTCAAGTAAAGCCCAAAAGGGCCCATTCCATCATACTCTACTTCTTGCTACAAATGAAAACTTTCTCAGATAGATGATCACTTTTAGTTCTTTATTCTTCTTGTTCTACTTCTTCTACTGAAATGGTGGTCATGAAAATCAAGTAAAGCCCATTCCATCTTGTTCAACAATTTAAAAAGCCAAAAAGGCTTCCCTACTGACAATATGTAGTACCCCCAAGCCAAACCAACTATTGTACCACTTACAAATCCAATCACTACAACTTCCCACATCGATAATTTTGTTTTTTCTTCCACATTATCATTGTTCAAAGATTGCACAACATTATTGTTTCTGCATTCAAGTAATGGTGCTCCACACAATTCAAGATTTCCCTGGTACGAATCAGATAAGAAGGTATCAAAATTGTTACCATGGGGTATAGGCCCTTCCAGTTGATTATATGAAACATTAAAAACCTCGAGAAATGTTAAACTAACAAGTTCTTGAGGGATTTCACCGATAAGCCTATTTGATGATAGGTCTAAACCATCCAACAATGATAAGTTCCCGATGGATGGAGGGATGTTTCCTGTAAGGAGGTTATGCGAGAGATTAAGATTTCGAAGTGCTCGCAACATCCCTATAGAATGTGGAATCTCTCCTTCAAAGTGATTATTAGACATATCAAATGTTGACATAGAAGTAATTATCTTCTTATATTCCAGTTGCTTCCCCTTTATTATCATCTTGATGGAGTACATATATATATTATAATTACCAAATTCATCTTCTAAGTACCTTGGACTTCCTATAGTAGTAGACATGTCCATCATGGAACGAAATTGTTTGATGTACATGAATGGCAACTTACCACAGAAATTATTGTTTGAAAGGTCGAGAATTTGTAGATTTGAAAAAGGAGATGTTGCAATCTTTGATAAATTGTTGCTTATATCTTCATGAAATTTATTAAAGGGTAGGCTGAGAACCTCTAAAGACGGAAGGCTACCTAACCAATAGGGGAATACATCTTTGAATTTGTTGTTCCTCAAATTTAGGACTTTCAAGTTTTGACATTTAGATAAAGACCTTGGTATAGATCCTTCTAACTGATTGTCAGTGAAATCTACATATTCTAATAAATCACAAGTAGAAAATGCTGATGGAATGATGCCCTTGAAATTATTTGATTGGAGATTCAATACAACTAATTGAGTACTATTATTGCCCAAGCAATGAGGAACTTCTCCATTAAACTTGTTATAAGATAAATCAAGGATTTGAATATCAACCAAGTTGCAGATAGAATAGTTTTTAAAATTCGTGACATTGTATCCTGGAATGCATGACAAATATGAAATAATTTAGAGAAAGTTGTAGCTTTATAAAATAATGTATAAATACATTATAGTAAAAGAATATTCTACCAAGAAATTTAATCTTTTTTGAAAAGAAAAAAAAATAAATTTGACCACATGACTTCTTAAAAAGTTAGAAATTAGTTTAGAGTACATGTAATCACGTTAGGATAATTCCACTCAACTTTATGGAATATCTTGTTTTAAAAAATAAAACGATAACTATAAACTTAGTGTACTCGTAATCACGTTAGGATAATTCCACTCAGTAAACTGTGCTGTGATGCTTCCAATCTTGGCATATTAGATGTGAGATAATTGAGATATTTTCTTTTTATAATCTTTATTAATGTATACAATATATAAATATCAAAAATCAAAGAAATACATTAAAGATAATTTGATAGAACTTGTTTCATATATTTTTATTGGTTACATTAATCAATGTTATAAAAAAAAAAAGCAAATATGAAAAATCTTAATAATACAAGAAATATATTATTATTAGTGACAAGCGAATTCAAAAAAGAAAATAATTATTTAACAGTTGGAAGTCTCAATGTATGCAATGGCGAACTATTTTGGAAGATGCAATTTAGATAGACATTGCTAAAGATTAGTGTACCTGTAATCTGTGGTGTGATTTTTCCAATCAAGTTATTGTTGGCAACCGACAAATAACTAAGACTCGTAAGCTTTCCAATGTTGACAGGTAACTGACCCGTGAGTTGATTATGTGACAAATCTAGAAAAAAAAGTAACTTACAACTCCCTAAACTCTCAGGGATTGGACCACTAAGCTTATTTGAAGAAACATCTAGGTAATTCAATTTTCCATTCGTCTCCCACTTATGTGGAATACTTCCTGTAAAATTATTTCCGCAAATTTGAAGTCTTTCTAACTTAGATAAATCTCCAATAAACTCTGGTATGAAACCTTGTAAGTTGTTTTGACAAAGAATTAAGTTCGTCAAGTTTATAAGAAGAGAAAAAGAATTTGGTATCTCACCATGTAATTGATTAATTGATAAATCCAAAAAAATCAAATTTTTAAGAAGAGAAAAAGAATTTGGTATCTCACCATGTAATTGATTATGGAATAAATCCAAATGAATCAAATTTGTAAGAAGAGAAAAAGAATTTGGTATCTCACCATGTAATTGATTATTTGATAAATCCAAATGAATCAAATTTGTAAGAAGAGAAAAAGAATTTGGTATCTCACCATGTAATTGATTATATGATAAATCTAAAGTTTTCAACCACTTTAAGAATCCTAATTCATAAGGAAGTACTCCCGAAAGATTGTTGCTAGAAAGATCCAAAACTTGAAGCTTTTGAAGTTCACTAAACTCTGGCAATATTGTACCAGAAAAGTCGTTCCGAGGAAGGGAAAGGCACCGAAGCTCCGACATATTAACAAATAAAGGGAGTGGACCACTAAAGCTGTTATAGCTAAGGTCGAGATGTTGGAGTTTTGTAAGGAGAGAAAGAGAAGACGGGACATGCCCATAAAAATCGTTCCAATAGAGAGATAGGTTTTGCAGGTTTGTAAGAAAACCGATTTGAGGAGAGAGAGTACCATTGAGAGCTAAGTAGGAGAAGTCTAGGGAAATGACAGTGGGAGAGTGAGAAGACGAAGAACAAGTGACGAACGACCAATTGCAATGGTGAGTAGTGTTTTTCCAAGATGATAGTCTTTTAAAAGGATCATCTTTAATGGCAGATTTAATAGCTAATAATGCTTCTTGTTCTGATAATATTCCGCCATTGATGAAGCTAATATTCAGACAGTGAATAAACAAGAAGAAAACAAGAATTCGCATTTTGTTATTTTTGTTTCTTTTACTTTGATGGGTAGAATACTAGAATTGAGATACATGATGGGAGGAAAATGAAAGACTATTTATAATGTGTTAAAATAATCTTGAAAAATGTAAGATTTTAATTAAATATAAAAAATATCTAAATTAAAGAATTAAAAAATTAAAAGTATCTAAGATAATATAATAGAAGTTTCCAGAAAAAGTAATTAAAAAATAAAAATATTTAAGATATTTTTAGTAAACTTGTAACTAAACCCATCACTATAAATATCCATTGATGTAATTAATTTTGAGCAATGAATAAGAATAGTCATTTTACATATTCACTTATCTTCCTCTCTAAATAAATCAATTCACTATTTTACCATCTAAATTTTCCTACACAATGCTATGTGTTCTTTTTGAAAGCAACTTAGGATACTACTTTAATGTATCCTTAAATATGTATCTATTGTATTCAATTATAGCAAATAATTTCATATATTTTAAAAGTAAATTGAATTATATGTCAAGGTCATATGGTGTTTTTAATCAAAATGTATTATTTAGATTGAATTGAACTTAATTGTTTTTAATCAAAATTTATTATATTATACTGATTTTTACTTATCAATGAAATTTATTCTTATTGATTTCGTATTCTTTTTCTTATTCAAAATTACTAATTTTGATTGAATTAAAACTTTTTTTAACTCAAAATAAAATTTTAACTTATAACAACTTATTTTTACGACATAAGCTGATTTTTACTGATTTAAACTTAATTTTATCAAACTTTAATTATTTTTATTAAATAATATGAATTTAAGATGAATCTAATAAGTTCTTGGTAAAAAAAATAAATATCAAGAATTAAGTTTGATTAAGTGGGAATGATGATCTCTTTAAAAAAACTGAAAATGACGATTAAAGAACGAAGTCATAATTGGGAGACGTTTGATAAATCTATTTTCATGTATTATTCACTGTTAATGAACATTAATGAAAAATAGATTTTGATCATATAATAAAAATGCTCCTTCCGCCTCTTTTATTTTGCTACAAAATACATAAAAACCTTCCATTTTTATTTTCGTATTATAGCAAAATTAAATGGATAAAAGAGTATATTTGTACTCTAAGAATCCTCCCCAAAGATTTTTTTGGCAAGATACATAAATTTTATTTTGCACTAACATATAATTCGAATCCCTCAAGTGATAATGAATGAAAATAATTTTGTAGTAGAAAATTTAATTTTATTAGAATAAGACAATCAGTTAAATAATTTAATATATTCAAATATATTAGTTTTATTTTTATTCTCATCAATTAATACAATAATTAATCGCATTACTATTAAGCTAGATAATATAGTACACTTACTCAAAACAATTGAAGCTACATATTTTCTCCGTTCCTTTCCATTTATTTCTAAAAGTAATAATTTTTCTTATAACATATTATATATATATAACTTTTACGCGATTCAGTGTCTTATCTCGATCATTTATATATTGAAATATGCAAATCTAAAAATTATAAAAAGTTAATATTATGAAAGTATGCGATTAGACGATTCAAACAAGATCTCACTTGACTATATTTCTTCTTACACATTAATTACAATAGATAAAATAAGCTTGAACGATTAATAGTATCAAAAACCGTAATGTAGTAAGTATTTCAGAACCGAGGAAGTAGATATTTAGTAGTACAAGTCTACTAAAAAGCCAAGTCAACCATGACTTTAATTAATGGAGCATGAGCTATTAAGGCCTCAAGGTACAACTTTGTCTTTATAGACAAGACTTTGACCTGTATCAGTCAAATGGACCCATGCCCCTCTGAAACCTTCGTTACGCTTACGCTTATGGAGAGATACTCTCTCCATCTTATGAGAAAGCATTATATAATTTAAAAATTTGTGTGTTTTTTAAGTCATATGTTATTAATTCAGAGAGACAACAGAAATATATAATTATTTAAGGAAATTAATTGTGTGGGTATGAACTAAGCTGGTCGGAGAACGAAGAAAATTTTGACATTATCAATTTCCTTCATTTGTGAAGGAAATAGTCTAAACACTAAGCTTCAGATTGTATATTTAGGATATGTTATATACTTTATTATATCTTTTCACACGAGAGTTGTTTCAATTACAAGATTAGATGTAGTTATAACACATACCTTCTTCAAAACAAATGCTAAATATTCCATTAGAAAGGAATGATAGATAAGATTTGAACCACTACAAAAACACGGTGAAATTTCGACTAAATCACCAACTAATCAGAAACAGTCGAAAATTTCCGTCTAACTTACCGACTAACTATAGTCAGTCGGACATTCCGACTAAATTCACTAGCCTAAAATTGTAGGAAAATCCGACTAATCACCGACTGAAAAGATAATCAGAAATTTCCGACTGCCCAATATAGTCGATATTTAGTCGGAATATTTGGAGGAGGAGGAGGGTTGGTCGGTAATCAGTCGGTGGGTAGTTGGAATTTTATATTTACAATTTCCCAATCGCCGTCCTTTTCCACCCTTTTCCCTCTATTACCCTAAAATTCTACAACCAAACATACCTCACTCTCTCAAAAATTTCTTCTCCCTACCCTAAACAATTTAATTTCTTCTAACAAAAATATCATATAAGTATTCAACAAAATATCAAGGTATGTTATTTCTATAAAAGTCATATTTACATTATTTATTATTTTAAATATGCTTTATGTTATATTTATTATGTAATGAAAAAAAATTAATAAGCTTTTTGGTGCAGACATTTATTCGTAATAATTATAAGTACTTACTAGAAGAAGTAGTTTTTCTCTTAATTATATTCTCCTATGTACTATAAAAATGTGATAGAAATGATGAAAATATGTTGAACAAAGCTAATGAAATTCAACATCGTATTCTTTACTTATAGTAATACCTCCCCGCTAGTTGCAACAATTAAATTTTGCATAAAGATAAAAAAAATTTAACTACTAAAATAACTAAAATTTTATTTTTGCAATTTATTAACATAAGTAAAGTTTACAATACTGAATTTCACTAGATTTGAGGAACATATATTCAACATTTCCACTTTTTTATAGTGCATAGAAAAGTATTAATAAGAGAAAAACTACTATTTTTACTAGTAAGTACTTATAATTATCATGCGAACATTGGCTGCACCGAAAAGTGTATTAAATTATTTTTAAAGAATTACCGACTATTTTCCCACTGAAATTCAGTCGGAAATTTCAAAATTCGGTGAACAGTCGGTAAATTGAAAAGCCGATTCCCTTTTCAGCTGTTTTTGTTAAATTATTTTACGGATTTCATAAATTGTTATTTCACAGAATAATAGACTTACGTAGTGAAAGAAGTTGAATCTATAAGCGAAGTTGTAAAGGAGTTTATAATATTAGATATTTAGAAGGGGTTGAGAAATTTATACAATTTGCAAAGAAAAAAAATCATCTGTTCTTTAATAATATTTTGAGTATAGTTGAAATCATCTGATCTTCTTTTGTCCTATATGCAGCTCTATATAAATTACTTGTCATATAATTCATAGCACACTAAACTAATAATATAACATGTATTATTTGTTATATTTTTCATGTAAATTGTAAAACAACAACTATATAGTTGTTTTCATAGAAAATTTGAGACTTCTATAAAAAAAGAATTATATCATGTACTACTTCATTTTCCGTTATATATTTTGTTTTCATCTAAACTTGTATATACCGCTTACCCACGGTTCCCGCCACTAAAAAAAAGGCGTGTGGTGACAAAAAAAACTCAAAAAAATCGCCACCCTTTTACGCAATCCGGTCGTGCGTTTTACACGACTATATCGCGGTCCAATCGCGTGTTTTACGCGACTAGATGTACTAAAAATCACTGCAAAGTTTAAACGATCGTCATTTCTTGTTCAATTATCGGAATTGGGCATATAATATATCGTTGGAAAGCTCTTGAAGTCTAGTTTCTAATTCCGCAAAACCTTGCATTAATGCAATTTTTCTACAAAAAGTTATGGCCAAAAGATTGAACATGTATCAAATTTCTGCACAACACAAACTTTAAACGATCATCATTTCTCGCTCGGTTATCAGAATCGAGCATATAATATAAAGTCTAGGTTCTAATGCTGCAAACATTGGAATTATGTAATTTTCCTATCGAAAGTTATGGCCAAAAGAGTGAACATGTATCAAATTTCAACACAAGCAATTGTTTTTTTTTGAAATTAACGATCGTTATCGATGATTACCGAATCTTTTTGGTGATTATTTTCATTTGTCATAGTGTTTCGATATTGAGTTTTAGTTCAAAGAGTTTTTTTAGAGAGAAGTTAGAGAGATAAAGTTATGAAATTTCATTAAGGGTAATATTGAAATTTCAATATATAAAGGGTGGCGACACAATGAAAAAGATGGCGACTTTTAATAATGCCCAGAAAAAAAGCAAACCTATTAAAATATGTCGGCTTTGCAATTTTAGATCTACTGGTAAATCTTTTCAGTTAAACATGATTCATTATCCAGCTAGTCCTCAATTTATTTTTTAATATTTAAAATATTTATTTACTTCATAAAAATTATCAAAATAAGTACACTTATCCAAAATATTTAAAGCTTTAATTTACATGTCTACTAAAACCTAAGTCAACCATATGACTAAAATTTTACACAACTTTAATGGATCATCATCCACTTAATTAGAAAGCTTAACTTGTAGAAGTCGAATGGAGCATCATCCACGTTAGAAGACTTTAGCGACACATTGGTTCCAGCCACAAGCATTCAACACGTTATAGTTTATACCAATTATATAATCCGTCAATCACTCTAATTTGCCCTGTCTGCTATTTCAGTTCATCTCAATGAATTTGGCCAATATTTTTTTTCTCTTACGAAATTTACCTAATTTTTCTTTTTAGTTTATCCTATCAAATAAAGTCAATTTTTAGTTTTAGTAATGACTCACACTCCTCCTTCAATGAGTTATCACTACAACATTATAAACTCCTTTTTTAATGGTATTTATAGTGGATTTAGAGACATTTATTATCCTCTTTAACAGCATAATAAAATATCATATTAAAGCATTGCGCGATATAGGATGTAGTGACATTTCTCATAAATGTCGCTATAGGCTGTAGCAAAAATTACATATGTCACTAAAGACCAAATAAAGTGTCATTAAATCACTTTATAGTGAAACTTAATACACTAAAAATATAAATCAATGACATTTTTTTAAATATCACTAAATCCTATGACGCGAAGAGTTAGTTTTATTGTAGTGTATCCACCTTGAACTATTATAACAATTACATAAAGTTTACACAAATTGTTGTGAGAGACGGTATCTCCGAGAGACGTATTAGATATATGGGCAAAATATCTCAATTAATACAAAATTAAAGAGAAAAAAATAAAAATGTGGGCTTTTTGTTTTGAGGTCGTCTCTTTGAGAGACGATTTCTCACAAGAGTAGTTGTAAAATATACATACAACCTTTAATCCATAAATTAAGGCTAATAACAATATTCCAATCAAACATTTACGTACGATTTGAAGCTATCGGGTTAGCATCAGTTCGGTGTCGGTTGAAGTTCGTGTCGAGTGTCAATAGGTCTCGGGTTGTCATCGATTACTAATTGGTTTGGTTTTTTCGAGTACAGATCGGGTTCGAGCTTTATTTTTCGAGTAGTTATCGGATACGGATAACTATTGATCAGGTCAATATCGAAATAAGTTAATAGTCGGGTTTTTAATTGATGTATGCTCATTTACTTATAAAAAATAATTACCGATTGTTTTATTAGATATAGCAGATCAATTTATTTCAATTAGTTTTTAGTTTACATATATATATATATATATTAATGTATAAGTGATGGATGTAAATTTTTGGGGTAAAAAACTTGATATTTGTATATATAAATTTGGTGGATGTATAAGTGATGGATGTAAATTTTTGGGGTTAAAAACTTAATATTTGTATATTTAAATTTGGTGGATGTATAAGTGATGAATGTAAATTTTTGGGGCCTAAAGCTTAAAGAATTGGTGGATTACTAACAAGAAATATGTAATTATTAATTAGCAATAGAAAGCAAGATAAGTTTAGATTGAAGTGTTGAAGAAACATCTAAATTTTTGTATTATTCCACTTCAGTATGTTTCTAAGGTTTTTGTAATGTGCTTATTGGTTAATAATTGATTTCAATATCATGGGGAATCTTATTTATTTATATATAATCTTGTTTACAATGTTTCAATATTAGAAATTAGTTTTCAAATATTTAAAAAATCATAATAAGAAAACTGAAATTGAACCTAATTTGCTGAAATTAGGTGAAAAATTGATTCGGTTTTATAACAATTCGATTAACAATCGATTCGGCTTTGTATCAGTTCGGGTTAAAAACAGTTCGATTAATAATCGATTCGGGTTTGTATCAGTTCGGGTTAAAAACAATTCGATCTTAATCGGTTTTAGTCAGGTTACATTCGGTTACGTGCATAATTCGGGTCGGATTTGACTCGGGTCGATCACTGTTGGGTTCGGGTAACATCGGTTAACGTTTATATGTCTGTTATAGAATTCGGTTGCAGTTCGACTTCGATTTTGCCCTTTTCGGTTATCAAACGTTACGAGTGCAGTATCGATTCGGACAATTCCGGTTCGGTAAACCTAAAAAATTAACATTTTTTCGGGTCGGATAATTTTCGATTCCGGGTCGGATTTTCGGGTCGGGTTTGTTTTGAACAGCTCTAAACATTATATTCTCTCTACAAATCATTATTAAAACTTATTTTCAAAAGTTTTTCAATTTTAAGCTTAGAAACAAGAAATTCACACTGCAAATAACAATTTGAGGTAAATTCAAACTGAATTTTTGTTAATTGTTTTAAAAAAGAATTGGAAACTGGTCCTAGTCGCACAAAATGTATGACTTGGCCTAAGCTCAATCCTGCGTTTTGTGCGATTTGGATTTTTTCTACAATTTTTGAAAATCAATAATCACTTTTTTTTTCGTTTGTTTAATCTATATTTGTTTTTGTTTTCCTTTTTTAATTAGTGATAATGTTTTTTATGTTTTTTATTTGCTTACTTTTTGTTTTGAATTTTTTATGTTTTGTTTAATTAATAAGAAAAAATTTTCCTTAATTAATATTAAATAATAACTAATTACTTATGTTGTTACTCCCTCCGTTTCTTTTTGTTCTTCCCATTTGCTTTTTGCACAATTTTTAATATAAATTTTAAACCTCAATATCTCTAAATATACATAATAAAAAATTATAAAAAATACACAATAAAAATATATACATCAAGACGAATCTAACGAGATCTCAGATGGATATATTTTATCTTCTAAATATGTCAAAAACGTTAATTAAATTTCTCTCTGCTTAAGGTGGAATATTCTAAATGAGAAGAACATTAGTGAACGAAAGGCGCATTTTATAATGAAATTACGTATTAATATGACTGTTAATCACGATAGAAACAAGAATATCTTTAGGGGTACATTGTCTAGCAACAACTATAAACCTACGCTGCTTGAAGGGGATCCTTTTCAAAGGGTGTCACTAAGTCTGTCCGTCGTACTAGGTATGAGTAGACGAACAAATAGAGTCAGACCCAGACACCTTAGAACTAGTGCATATTCGTATGGGTTACTCACTTAGTACACATAGATTCTCGGATCTAGTTATGAGAATGAGAGATATAGTTAATATCAGGGGTCTATACGACAAGTTGTTGATTGGGTGGTTACAAGGGGCAGGTTTGTGTGTACACTAGGTCCTGTATTTCTAATGGTCTTGATGTCCCAATAGAGAACCCGATAAAAGGTCTAGGTTCCCGGAGTACCAGGGGACGTTGGTTGGTAGCCAATCGAAATTAGATGATTTGTATACCCCAGTCTGGCGAACCTACGGATATTAGGTTGTTGCCTAGCTGTTAGGTGATTCATTCATTCACATAATTAGTCAGTCCAACTCTATTCTTTCATGATTATGATTTTACTGTTGTTTTTGTTGTATAATGGTTTTTGATAAATAAAAATAAACTCAATGAAAAATAATAAACATCTAATTATTTAACACATAATTTACAACTAATATAAATTTAGATAAAATTTATACTATTTGCTACAACCTTCATATGTCATATATCATAATTTATAACTCATATACAATTAGTTCTTACACATGCTAAATCAACCTAATTCTTTCATATTATACATTTGGTTTGTGTACAAAAACTAATGCTAAATTAAGCTTGGATTTAATTCAAAAAATTCGGATCACCATCAATTAAAAGTTGATCCTTGAACTTGTCATCTTTTTATTGGCAAATCTAAATTAAGCGTGCAATTATTAATCGTCTTCGGTTCCGGCGAGTGAAGTCGGAGAAGATCAAAACCCATCGTTGAATACACAACCAACTGAGGATGATGAAGAAGATGTAAATAATCTACAGTTGGATCCTAAATTCAGTCTCATGTTAAAATCATCTCTATTGGATAGACTTAATTTATATTTATCGACTTAAAGTGATTACTTATAACCTTAAAGTGATCAATATATATATATATATATATATATATATATATATATATATATATATATATATATATATATATATATATATATATATATATATATATATATATATATATATATAATACAATATTTTATTAAAATCCTACAATAATACAACTATTGATTAACCATGAATAATACTAACTTACTGAAGTATTTTCCTAGAATAATACCAACTTTAGTTTATTAACTAATATACTAATTTTTTTTGTCTTATAATCACCTATAGTTTGATTTTTAACATGTTAGGAATTTTATAGGACAACACCCTTTTAAGTTGGTATTATTCATGGCTAATCAATAGTTGGTATTATTATAGGAAAATTATCAAAAAGTTGTATTATTTACGGTAATTTTTCCTTGTAGATATTAACATATTCAAAAACCTAAATTTTGTTTTTCTTTTAAAAAACTAAACAAATAAAAAAAATGAAAACAAAATAGCCGGTTCTGCAAAAACCCCGACTCAAATCTAGTTCGTATTTATTGGTTTGAATAACCGGACAAATTATCTAGTTTTTGAAACAAAATTAAATATTTTGAATCAAATAATTTACATCGATATCGGAAAGCTCAAACAAAGGTGTTGAGGACAATCAAATGGTTCACCCAAAATGAATAATAATTACTTGTTAAGTTTATTTATTGAACCTAACAATGTAAAACATTGCTCTTTCATTTATATACAACTGCAACTTCTAAACGCAAAATAAATCCTCCTGCTAAACAAATTATAGTTGCTAATTATTTTTCCAAATCAACGACTAAAATAAACTCAAATATTGTTTGTAACCTTTTTGGTAAGTCAAATAATTAGAAATAAATAATAATTGTGTTTATTTTGAGCAATGAAATCAAATAGATAAGTTTATTTAAATAAATAATATATTAAACTTATTTTTAAGAGATCAAGTAAAGATTGATTTATTTTTAATAATTTTTTAAATATTTTTTTAAATATTTTTTTAATATATATATTTTGCAGGATGATGAAAGTTCGAGGAAATGGAAAGAGCAACTCCTTGGAAACGTTGACTTTGAATCAAGCGAAGGTATGAAGTACTTCTTCTGTTTCACTATACTCGTTACATTTGACTTTTTAACCAATTTAATGTGTTATTTTGATAATTTATCTATCGAATTATACACATCTAAAAATTGTATAAAATTAATATTATGAAAGTCTGCGATTAGACGATTCAAACAAGATTATATTTGACTATATTTTTTCTTACAAGTTAGCTACAATATATAAAATAAGTTTAAACGATGACCAATGTCAATAATCATTAAGTAACGAGTGTTTCAGAACAAAGAAAGTAGTTTTTATTATAGGTTGAAATTTAATATTGGACTCCTTCGATTTTGCTTTCAAGTTAGTAACAACATTATCTCTGGTCTAAGATACATCAATACTGTTTGGAAAACTGGTCTTATAGGTACTTTTACTTTTTATTTTCTTTTCTTTTTTCTTATACTAGTATAACTAAATCACAAATTGTTGTATAACATAGTCTTATCAAGAGGCGCGTGTAGAAAACTGCATAAAATCAGGATATTAGCATGAAATAAGAATATTAGTTTTATAGTATTTTTTCTTGTTGCCTTAATTAGTTTGCCTAATTGTGTATTTATAGAGGCATTGTAATCATTCCAAATGAATACAAAACGAGTATTCACTCAAATCCCTTATTCCGCTATTTTAATTCTTTTCAGCGCGCTTCATATTCGAGTTAAATAGCCTATTTAATAATTTGGGAATTACAATCTTAAAATTTAGCACTTTTTACGATTTATAATTTTAATGTTTATTTTTTGCGAATTACAATCATCAAAAAATCATAGTCTATAGCATTCATGCCGAATCACATATAATCCCAATCATTTTGGTGGTCGGAATTTTAGGTAAAGTACGTAGTCGGAATTATGTGATTTGGCCTTAATGTTGTAGATTTTGATACTTTGGTGTTTGTAATTCGCTCAAAAATTTAAATTTTAAAATTTTTCTATACAAAGACACCTTGATATACAAAATATATCAAAAATATATATAGTCAAAGCTTATAAAAATTAGAGGTGTTGAGTGGTTTCTCACTTTACTCACATATTTTTGTAAAATCTATAGACTCTAATCCTATGATTGATGATAGAATTAATGTTTATCCATAGAATTTCTTAGGTTTATTTCATATTCACAATTGTAAAATTACTCTTATATGCAAAGAAATTACGTGCTCTATTATTTAATCGATTTTCAAATATCTAAAATTCTCTTTATAATAAATACAAAGAAATTATATACTCCATGATCTCTAATGCTTCGGTTAATCAATAAATAAATTATTTTATTTTCATGTGAAGTTGTTGCTAGTATGATTAATTTGTGTATTATACGGCCATTATACCATACCATAACATAAAATTATACACAGTAAATTCCCTGATGATAGTAGAGTTCGAATATATATAAAAGAGATAAATTATAAAGATTCAACTCCCTTAAATGATGATAATTCAAAACACATATTAATTAATCAAATAAATTAAGTAATTACATTTAGTTGTTTAAGTCAGTCTAAAATCATATTGGATATAAATTTAATAATTGATATATATATATTTAAGTTCAAATTATTGAAATATGCTTAAATAACTTAAGTTTATCTTATGGTTAAATTTACAGGTCTTGAAATACGTTTAAATGTCTTGAAGATAATTACGTTTATGATAAGGTTATTTTTGTAATTATATTTGAAATATTTTAATATGTCAAGGTTCATTAAAATTAACTTTGAAATATTTTAATAGGTCAAAGTTCATTAAAATTATATTTGAAATATTTTAATAGGTTAAAATATTAAAATTAAGTTTGATTATATTATTACACGGTTTGTTGTTAATGTTTGAATATTTGATTTTGAATTTAAATTATGTGCTTAAAATAGTTGATGATTAAAAATATTCATAGTACAAGCTAAACACGTTTTGTTATTATTAGTACACGTTATTATTTGAATTTAAATTAGTTGTTATGATAATTAAAGAGTTTCCTATGAATAAGATGTTATTTAAATTAGAGAAAATTCTATAAAACTACCTTTTCTATACCTGTTTTTGCAAAAAACTACCTTATGTAATTTTTTTTCCAAAAAACTACCTTATGTAATACTTATCTTTGCAAAAGAGTACCATTTGACAGATTTGAATGTTTGACCGTCAATATAGACGTTTGACTTTCACGTGGCAAGCACGTGCCCCTTTTATATCTATCCCTTCCTTCATTTCAGAAATTCCATGCCATTTTTCCCCTTCCTCCTTCGAAAAAAGCCCTAATTTTTCCCTTTCCTCTTCGAAATCCCCAAAATTACTCCCCTTATTCTTCAAAAAACCCTAAATTAATCTCGTTTTCCTTCGAAAAACCTTAAATTTTTGCTAGTAATTAGTAATGTCATCTTCTTCCTCAACCCAAAACTCGAAACCTGAAATCTGTGGCTGTGGAGTTCCCTTTGCAATGAGGGTTTCATGGACCAAGGATAATCCAGGAAGAAGGTTTAACAGTTGCGTGTTTTATGATCCTGATACAAATTGGAGGGGATGCAAGAAGTTTAAATGGGTTGATCAACCTGAAATGGCTGTTTGGCAAAGAGAAGTGACGAACAAGCTTGTGGAGGAGAAGCGACAATTGGCAACCGAAATCAAGATCTTGACATCAAGGGTTTGTTGCTTGGAACATGAAAAGGAACAAGCAATTTCAGAAATTAAAAGGATTAAGAAGAAATGGATGATTGAGAGGAAGCATGGAAATCAGTTTACAAGCTTTGCATTAGGGTTTTTCGTTTGTTTTTTGTTAGTGTTTGTTGTATTAATCAAGGCTATTATTTGAAGTTTAGGACCTATTTAAGAATAATTGTAACAGTGATTTGGGTATTGTAAATTGTTCATGATCATTGAATGAATTAATCTTTTATTTTGTCAATTTAATTTCTTTTGCAGGTTGTGTTTGCTGTTTGTTGTTTGGTGTGTTTGTTTGTTTGGTGTGTTTTTGCTGTGTATGGTTAATGTAATGTGGGTTGTTGTGGTTGCTGTGTGTTTGATGTTTTTGGTGTGTTTGGTGTTTTTGCTGTAATGTGTATGGTTAATGTTGTGATTCAGCCTTAAACAAAATCAGTTCAGCACATGATGAACATTGATCTGAAATTGATTCAAGGCTGTAATGTACTGTAATGATCAATTGATTTGAACATTGATCCTGATACACACATACAGCACATATAGCATGTTGCTTTGATTACCCTTGTTAGCTGATTCAGTAGCATCTTACTCAGTAGCTGATTCATCAAGTTGCTGTCATGGCATGTTCATCTAATCTTCTGCAAATTGATCATGATACACACATACAACACATATCTAATGTAATGATCTTAATCAGCACATATAGCATGTTGCTTTGATTACCCTTGGTAGCTGATTCAGCAAGTTGCTTTGATACACACATACAGCACATACAACATGTATTGATTCAACTATTATACAGCATGTTAGGCTATGTGATACAGCATGTATTGATTCACTTTGATACAGCAGCTATTCTGTTATTTGTTAGGCTATGTGATCAGAACAATTCATTCTTACTAAATGAACTCAACACAATCACATTGATCTGAACATTGATCCACTATGAACAGCACAGCACAGCACACTCAACACAATCACATTAATCTCAGTGTATGTCTTACATTAATTCAGCAAAGCACAAATCTCCACAGAACATTTGATTACATGCTGTTCTTCTAAAAATAGAGTATATGTCTTACATTAATTCAGCACATTAAATTCAAAGAAACATAGTACATTATCAATTCAAATACAGCTCTATATTTGACTTTGTTGATCCACTATACATGAAGTGGATGTTGCTGTTCCGGTTTGCGTTTGTTGACTGCTGGTGCAAGGATTTCCCATTTTAGGCCTTCCACCCTTTGACTTCCCCCAGTTGGATTTGATTTTGCTGGATTCTTGCATTTTCTTTTGTTGTGGCCTAAGTTACCGCAATTACCACATCTTCGTTGCTTGAATTCTCGAACAACATTTACAGGATTGTTACCTCCTTTACCTTCATCGTTTTCCTTTTTTCTTTTCTTCATTTTAGGCCTTCCAGGCATCTTTCGAAATGGTGGAGGAAGAGGTTTTGCTAAAGTGGTTGTCGGCCACATTTCGCGTCCTGGCATACCATAAAACTTCGGAGCATACGTCTTTGCATACGTTTCTACAAGATACGCTTGATGGACAAATTCAGTAGCATCCAATTTTCTAATACAAATACAAGCCATGGCATGTTTGCAAGGGATCCCAAGAAGATTCCAACTTCCACAGAGGCATGTCTTATTGGTCAAATTCACAACGTAACTTTTTTCATCATCGTCCACCTCAAACTCAGACACATCCACTGGGATTACTCTCAAACCATATATTTCCTTTGAATTTTTTTCAATCATTTTGGAGATTGTTGGCATTAACACACCTCTAAAGTTACCCAATCCTTCTCTTTTGGCTGCACTCCGTTGCATCACATATCTCCTAATCCACTCCATAAGAGAAATGATGGGCTTTCCCCTAGCTTCTACTAACACATTATTAAATGACTCACAACAATTATTTAACAACATCCCAGACTTACTCCTAATAGGAAAAGCATGCCTAGACCAGTGTTTAGCAGGAATAGCAGCTAGATATTCATATGCTTGAACAGAAATATTCTTTATTTGATTCATTTCTCTATCAAAATCAAACTGTAAAGGGTAAGATCAACACTAATTAGTTCAACACTAAAATCAAACTGTAAAAGTTAAATTATGAAACATCCATACCTTGTTGTAAGCTCTTGCTGCTTTCCAAAAGTGATGCTTGTACAACTCTCCAGGGAACTTAATCTTAAAGTTAGCCCATATATGCCTACAACAGAACCTAATTTCGGCTTCAGGAATCACTGCGTTTAAAGCTTCAATCAAACCCTACATTGTGAACACATTAGCATTTAGAATGTTAATTAGAATTCAAACAAATTATAGAAATCAAACAACTAAGTTCATACCTTTTGCCTATCGCTCATGAAGGTAAAATCTTCACATCCTGCTTGCACCCAACTACTTGATGAACTAACCGACTTTAGGTCTTCTACAAGGAGATTTAGAAACCAAGTCCAAGTTTCTACGTTTTCTGTTTCGACGACAGCCCATGCAACAGGGAAGATGTTATTGTTCCCATCTTTACCTACAGCGGTAAGCAAAATCCCAGGAAATTGTCCCTTCAAATGCGCCCCATCAACACATATAATAGGCCTACAACCAGCAACAAAACCCTCCTTACATGCTGGCAAACATATATACATCCTTTGAAACAAGGGTGGAGGTGTCTCTATTCCGATGCATTTGACGATTGCAGTGCTTCCAGGGTTATACCTCCTTATTGCTTCCGCATAATCCCACACCCTGCTATACTCTTCACTAGCATCACCGACTAACATTTTCTTTGCAATTCTTTTAGCCATGTAGCATTTAGAATATTTCACTTCACAACCTAACTCCCTGTTTACCCGTTTCTTAAATGCCTATAATTCCCAATTTGGATTTTCCCTCCAATCCTGTATGTATTTCTCAGCTAAATACAAAGCAGTGACTTTGTTATTTTGGTGTTGGTGACCACAAGTGTGCTCGGGAAAATAACTCCTTATTTGAAGTGTCTCCTCATCTTTCAACTTCACAGCATGAACCTTAAAAAAACACTTCTTATCGTTCCCACAAACACAGTTCACAATTCTACCTTTCGATTTAACGCAATCGCATCTATTGTAGCAATAAACAGTTATCCTAGATCTACCATTATGCAGGTAACAATAATTGTAACCACATTCAATAGCATGGTACCTTAACGCTTTTCTAAAGACATATGTAGAAGGGAACTTAAGGCCTAAAGACAAAATGATCTTACCCTTAAAATCAACCTCAGGATTGAATGTAGGATAGCTTGCTATACCTTCCTCATCAACATTCAATGCACCCAAATCAACATTTTCAAGCTCCAATTCATCATCATTAACGTATATGTCTCTATTGTTTTCCTCATCAACCTCCTTATCTACTAACAATCTAATTTCATCATCACCTATAAACACATCATCAAGACCATAAACTACATTTTCTGCAAACAAATCTGAATCATGCTCATATTCATCCTCATCACCGCAATTGTAGTCATCATCACTGCTAACCTCAGATTCAGAAAGTTCTTGTTGTAGGGTTAAACCTCTCTCAAATGGTGTAAGGTTTAGGGTTGAAATAGCATCTGAGTTATTTGTTTCAGATCTAGGGTTAGCACTAATACATTCTTTATAACCCGTACATGTGTTTGGTGGTCCCATTTCCCCAACATCAACAACTATATTTGCTCTTTCCAGGTCATCCACAACCTCATGTGCCACATCATTTCTTTCAAGCTCCACCTCATCCTTCCTAACATTGACCAACTCATTTGCCAACTCAGAATGCTGCATTTTCGAAGTACTTGCTTTTTTCCAGATTTTCAATTTCTTCATTTTACAGATTTATCTAATTTAAGGAACCATTATACATTATTCTCAAGCAACAACAATCAATTAACAAATGACAACATAAAAACAAGAAATTAATAACAAAAATTAAAGCAGCATTTGAAATGAAGGCTCGACATTACAGACAACAGAAAATTTAAAAAAAGAAGAAAAAATCCGTAATTCAGTGGTGAAACATACCTCTAAATGTTAGACGCTTCAGCTGGAAGATGTCTCAACGAACAAGAGAGCGAATTGAAGAGCTTTGAACAGCTATTTCGAAAAGGATAACCCGCTTTCTTCGAAGAAGAAGAGAAAAGCTTATGGAATTCGAAAATGGATTCTGAAATGATGAGCACAGCAATGAAGAAGGAAGCACAAATTAATTGGTCACGTGCTTCACACGTGATAGTCAACGTCAGTTTTGACGGTCAACACTAACCAATTCGTTAATAGGTACTCTTTTGCAAACAATATTATTACATAAGGTAGTTTTTTGAAAAAAAAAATAGAAAAGGTAGTTTTATGCAAAAGCAGGTATAGAATAGGTAGTTTTATAGAATTTTTCCTTTAAATTAATACTAAAATAGGAAATGACTATTTAAATTAATGCTTAAAATAGGAACTAATTTGAATAAGTATTTACACGTTGATTAATCTGGTTTTCCTTAGTTTTCAATGTCTTGTATGAGTTCTAACGTGGCAGCACAACATTGGTTATTAAAAACAAATTACACCAACAATGACAAAAATATATGAGCTGTCAGTACACATCAGTTTGAAATAAAGCTCAAGGTCTTGAAGACTGGCACAGAATATCCAGATCGAAAAAATTAACGGATGAAGTTTTCTTGCTCCTCAGGGATGTGTCACTAGTGGAAAAAAACGTATTTGCTGCTTATCATTTGCTGCGGTTTTTGTATATACGCAACAATAAATAGGAAAAAGAATAAGAAAAAAAAACCATTAATTGCTGCGGTTTTAGGACTTGACCGCAACAAATACTTAGTAGCACAATTAATTGTTGCGGTTATGCTAAGGCTCGCAGCAAATAACGCTTTTAATTGCTGCGGTTAATTGAATGCCCGCAACAAATACTCATGTGCAGCTTTCAATTGTTGCGGTTAATCGAGGGCCCGCAGCAAATACTTTCATTTCACAAAATTAAAACCCGCCAATGCAACGTAACATTACATTTCATTTCACAAACCCGTTTCATTCTTTGCCATTAACGTAAACTGTTGTATCTCTCAAACCCACCATTTTCGCCATTCAATGTTTCATTCTTCATCTTCATCTTCTTCTAAAAACCATAAATTCTTCATCTTCAAAACCTGTTTCAAACCCACCATTGAAAAACACTCGAAAAACTAAGCAACTGACTGTTTCTTCAAACTTGTTCTTCATCTTCAAATCCACGAAATTTGGTCTTGTTCATCTTCAAAACCTACGACATTAAGGTATTTTTTTCTCTTTTTAATTTGTTAAGCATTTAAGTTTTGCAAGATATTCATGAAAACACTCGAAAATTAAGGGCAACTGTTTGTATACTAATTTTGTTTCTCTGTTTTTCGTTGTAGATAACATAACCCACGAAATCAAGGTAATTATATTTATTTTACTAATTTGCAAGTTCATATCTTTGTTGTTTTACATGTAATTTAGTAATTTAGTGCTAAAGATATCAAATTATTTGTGAATTTTACATTATTCAAGTTTATGGTATTAGTTTGTAAAATATTTGTGTAATTTGTTAAAAATGTGGTTTGTTGTTATAGTTATGTCTTTAACTATTAGAATTAGAATATGATTTTATTTACAATGTAGTGCTTAATATTGAAGTATGAAGTATAGAATTAGAATATGAAGTATGTATATTTAGGGTTAAATAGATTTCGTATAAATAAGTATATATTTTTAGGGTTAAATATGTTTGTTATAAATAAGTATATATGTTTAAAAGTTGTGGATTAATTTTGTTTTGAATTAATTAATCACACTAATTAGGATGACAAAAGATCGTTCTCGGATGTATGGAAGCATTGAATCATTGGAATTTATTGATGGCGTATTAGAATTTTGTAGTATTGCGGTTGAACATCAAGTTAGGACGGGGGAGTTGGTTTTTATTGCCCATGTGTCATTTGTGGCAATGTATCAAAGGTAGATAGTGTTGATATCCTTAGGGAGCACATACTTCGACGTGGGTTTAGGCCTCAATATCATGTTTGGGTTTGGCATGGTGAGAAGGGAGTTTACAAAGAGAAAAGTGTTGTTGAGGACGTCAATAATGTGGCCGATGTCAATGAGGATGTAGTAGATTATGTTGATAGGTATGAGACAGATGAAGAGAATGTCAATGAGGATGTGGATCGTCTTGATGAGATGATGGAGGGAGTCGAGGATGAGTTAGGAAAATGTCCTCGTGTTTGTGAAGTGGTTAGAATTGTAAATCATAGTCATACTCAATAATGTGGCCTCAAACTTGGTTTGTTTTGCACGAAACTTAGCACACAACACTATTTGGTATATATTATTGTGTTGAAGTGGTTAGAATTGTAAATCATAGTCATATGCTAGAAATTACGTGTTAAGTTGCGATTTTATGCGTTTTTAAGTATTTTTGCCACTTTTGCGCATAGCTCAAACTTGGTTTGATTTGCACGAAACTTGGCACACAACATTATTTGGTATATATTATTTTGTTGAAGTGGTTAAAATTGTAAATCGTTGTCATATGCTAGAAATTACGTGTTAAGTTGCGTTATTAAGGGTTTTTAAGCGTTTTTGGCACTTTTGCGCATAAAGTAGCTCAAACTTGGTTTGTTTTGCACGAAACTTGGCACACATGTTTTGAAGTGGTTAGAATTGAAAATCATAGTCATATGTTAGAAATTACGTGTTAAGTTTCGATTTTAAGGGTTTTTAAGCGTTTTTGGCACTTTTGCGCATAAAGTAGCTCAAACTTGGTTTCTTTTGCACGAAACTTGACACACAATACTATTTGGTATATATTATTGTGTTGAAGTGGTTAGAATTCTAAATCATAGTCATATGCTAAAAATTATGTGTTAATTTAGTTGCGATTTTATGCGTTTTTAAGCTTTTTTGGCACTAACATCTATTTTCTCTTAGTGCTTTCAACAACATTCTAATTCCGTTGATTGCGGCTACTACACGTTGAAATACATGGACGATATTATTAAATCCGTGAAGGAGGTTGGAGTCGAAAATATAGATGCCGTAAGTATTTGTTACGTTCTTAAATTATATTATAATATATATATTTACTATAATATTAATTATTATGTAAAATCTAATGTTTATTAATCTTTTAATTTTATATTATATTATAGGTTTTATACGACATTCCGAGGGAAATGCGCACTCTGAGAAATGGAGAGATGCGCGAATTAAAAGACAAGATTGCCGCGTATCTTGCTAATTTTTGTCCTTGATAAATTGTAATTAGTATAGATATTTTAGGACTTTAATGTATATTATATATATGTACGTACATAATATTATATTATATATACGATTGAGAGTTTAATATTACAAAGAGATTATTGGTGATTATTTGTGATTATCATTGGATTATTGGATTAATCATTGTTTATTACATTGTACATTATTATTGGATTAATATTAGTATTAAACGAAAAAAGAAAAAAAAATACTAACCATTTGCTGCGGTCAACCCCTAACCGCAGCAAATAAGTGAGAGTATTTGCTGCTGTCAACCTCACAACCGCAGCAAATAATCTTACTTATTTGCTGCGGTTGTGAGGTTGACCGCAGCAAATACTCTCACTTATTTGTTGCGGTTAGGGGTTGACCGCAGCAAATAATGCCCTATTTTGCTGCGGTTTTAAACCGCAGCATTTAAAATAGGCCATTTGCTGCTATCACTATTGCTTGGGGCCAAAATCGCAGCAAATAATGGTCAAAAAAACCGCAGCAAATGAGGTTTTTTCCACTAGTGTGTTGAGGCGTAACACCTATAAATACAAGGCTTTATTTCAGAATTAATGATGCACCTCTTCTTTATAACTTTCTCTCTTGTAATAAGATCTAATATTCTCTAAGTATTAAAAAAGAGTTGTAATTCTTAGTTTATCTAGCTCTTACAATTTGTAATAGGCTTAAGTGTTAAAAAAGAGTTAGATTATTTCATAGTTTAATACTCCTAACATAGAATACTTTTCAAAGTGTTCAACTTGTAATCTCTATTGGGAGATTGAGATTTGTTTTTATTAAAGGAACTTGTAAGACGTTTCTTCAAGGGGAAGAACGTGGTGAGAGAAGATAGTGAGATCTTCTAGTTTGTCTTAAAGTCGGATTGATAAAAGGCGTTGAAATCTTACGGGTTGAAGGAGAACCAATAGGCGGGGAGTAGGTTGTTTACAAGCGAACCTCGTTAACATATTGTGTGTTATTCTTCAAAGTTTATTTTCCGCACATACGTTATAGTTTTACATATTGACTTAAAACTATTCCAGAAAACTGTTTGAAAAGTCACTCAATCTCTTGAGACAATCTTCCAGACAAAAAATTTTAAACGGCCATACTCTCTATTCACCCCCCTCTAGAGAGTATTCGACCTCCTATCAACTTTCAAATTATACTATCATACTCGGTAAATTTGTGTATGATTATTAATGGGAATTGCTAAACATCGCCACTCTTTTTATTTTATCGCCACCCTATATGAATGAAATGACGAAAATGTCCCTAGACTTAAAATTTTAATACTTAAGTCAAAGGTATATTATTAATAATGAACTTTAAACAATTATGTTCCTTTATGTGCACACAAATTTTCAAATGAGTTATGTCACGGTAAGAGCATTTTTATTGAACTGGTCTAATGTATATCTACAGTTTAAAGTGATTAGTTATAACATTAAAGCGTTTACTCATAATCTTAAATTGACCAAGTATAACCTTAAATATTCTCTTACATTTAAAAGTGATCACTTATCATTTCACACACAAGTATATAAAAGAATAACAAAAAAATACACTTAAGTCTACTTACCTTTTTTTATAATTTTTTTTTTTATTCATGAGACAAGGGAATCAGTGCAAGCAATGGAGAAGAGAATTAGTATTTTCTATAGGTGTTAAGAATACTAGAGTGAAAGAGAATGTCTTAAACCACTAAGTTAACCAACATTGTATTTATTAGAGTTAAATTGAACTTATTAGAATTTATTTAAACTTATTAGACTTAGAAATAAGTCTAAGAATATATTTGTAATTTATGCTTAGGGTTGACCAATAATGCTAATTATCGACTTTTAATTTTTTGGCCAAAGAGATTCACGTGCTATTATGCTACTATTAGTTATAAAATGCATTGGTTTTTGCTCACACCATAATTTAATATTAACAGAATATATAATATATTATAAAGCTATTTATTAATTATTTTAATAAAACTCAATGTTATACATACTTTATCAAATACTTCACTATAAAATTAGAAACAAAAGTCAAATGAATTATTGGCTAAGAAGAGTTTAATATAAGGAAAGGACATCATGTAGCAATCATTTAAGACTAACGACTATTTATAAGTAATGCAAATAATGTGCACTATTGACCACTGAAAAAAATAAATAAATCTGTTTTTTTTTAAATGTCTTATTTGCTTTAGGATTATTATCCATCAATTAATTTTGATTAGTATTTTATTCTTAATTTATGCGTTAAAACATAGTTAAATGACATTTTGTTTGATTATTTCAACATAAGGTTTATTAATATCTATTTTTTTATAATTTTAAATTATACACCATTATTGCTATGAAGTATTGAATTTATGCATTGATAAACGTACAAAAAGAAAATTAAACATTTGAAATTAGACAAAGGGAGCATTATGCATGAAAATTTAATTATAAAATGATAAATAGTCTGAATTATTTCCACTATTCACAAGGCCAAAGACTTTTCTTTTTATCTTTGTGATAAAAATTCAATTCTCATCGATTATTGCCTACCACTTAAAGTTTTCATATCCAAAATAGAACTAAATTACAATTTATGTTAAATTGTGCATTATTTTATTTTGGCTGCCTCAGTTTCTTGATGATGACAACAAATGTTATATGGAGATCAATTACACATTCGACATTCAAAAAGAGTGGCCATCCACTGCCTAATCATGAATGAATGAATTAGGAAAAAAGGGAGGATATAGAATTAATATTTGAGATAGGGAGCAATTTTTTATTTAATAAATGCTTGCTATCACTAGTGGAAAAAAACGTATTTGCTGCGTATCATTTGCTGCGGTTTTTGTACATACGCAGCAAAAAATAGAAAAAAGAATTAGAAAAAAAAAACAATTAATTGCTGCGGTTTTGAGGTGTGACCGCAACAAATACTCAATAGAACAATTAATTGCTGCGGTTATGCTATGGACCGCAGCAAATAAGTGCATAATAAACTTAAAAAATAAAAATAAATAAAATGTAGGCATTATTTGCTGCGGTAATTGACGGATCGCAGCAAATAAGTATTAAAAAAAAAGGTTAAGAATAAACTTGGAGGCAGACAGACTATCCTCCGCGCCACGCCTACTTCTCCGCGGCCCGCGGAGTGCTTACTGACCCAAAAAAAAAATATTATTTGCTGCGGTTTTTTAAGAAGCCCGCAGCAAATAGTTAGTTCAAAAAATATAAAAAACGCGTTTTGACGTTCAATTGCTTAAAACCCTAAAATAACTTTCTTCAAAGACGACGACTGTCTTCTTCTTCAAGCTCTTCAATTTCAGAAAATTTCTTCAAAAACCCATGAAAAATCTCTTCAAGTTTTTCAAGTCATACGACTCTACTGTGTTTTCTCTTCATTTTGTTCATCATCTTCCAAACCCAACGACTTTGTTTAAGTTCTTCAAGTTCCTGTGTTGTTGAAATTTGTTGCTTCAATAACCACGCATTGCACGAATTTCCTTCTCCATCTTTGTTTATGTTCTTCAACTCACCATTGTTGATTTTCCTTCAAAAGCCACAAAATTAGGGCTAGTCTTGTTCTTTTTCATGTCATTGTGTTTTAATAAGGACTTAGTCTTTTTTTATACTAATTTTGATTTTGTTTTTCATTGTAGGTTACATAATCTTATTGTAGAAACAAAATTATCATATCTCATTACCAAGGTATGTATTTTATATATGAATATGAATAATTTACTTATGTATGTACTTGAATATTTGAATGTGAATAATTTTAATTAATTAGGATTTTTAGGGTAGATTGAATGTGAATAATTTAATTATGTATATATGTAGTTGTATATTTGAATGTGAAAAATTACTTATGTATGTGGTATCAATGGTTCAATGGGTAGTTGTTCTTGTAAACGACATCATGTATGATTATAATCATGTAATTTAATTATATTTGCTGGTATTAAACCTGCTTTGCTTTATTATCTGTGTGAAGTAGAAATTTGGAAGTAGGATAGTGGCTTTTGCTTATCGAAAAGTGGCTAAGAAACTGAAGAGATTTAAAGAACCTCAGAATGAAGTGAGATTTATATACATTACTTATAAAATAAAAGAAGATATCTTTTAGCTAATGAACAATTCTTTTAGCTTCAATCAGGTTCAAAAGGTTCGTTGCTTTTGTGTCATTATTTTTATGTTTATAAAGATTTAAGATTGAATGCGATGTTTGTGAATGATCAAGTTCCTTGGTGATTGATTGTTGATAATGTATTATTCATTTTCTATTTTTAGGATTAAGTTGGTATTCTAATGTACTTCTAGGATGTTAATTAATTATGTTTTTGGATGAGTTTAATGCTTATTTGTGTTTCGTTGGATTTGCAGATTGATAGTTTGCCATGTCGATGTTTATTCGAAGGACAAAAATTCTCAACTCGAATCCACTATTCACTTTCGCAAGCTGCTTTCTATATGAAACATGTACCTAGAGCTTTTGATGTGGGACACTCTTTTTGGAGTCAAGTATTCATTATGTCTATTACTAGAGTAAGTTTAAAAGTAATTATGTCAAGTTTAAAAGCACCTTTTGATTTATTAGGACTTTGATTTGTATATGTACATATTATTATATTATATATACGATCGAGAGTTTACAAAGAGATTATTGGTGATTATTGGAGTTAATTGGTGATTATCATTGGATTAATCATTGTTTATTACATTGTACATTATTGGATTATTTAATACTATTAAACGAAAAAAACAAAAAAAAAATAAAATTGAAGCAGACAGACCAACCTCTGCGCCCCGCGGAGAGCCTACTGACCCAGTCACAAAAAAAAAAAAATTTACTATTTGCTGCGGTTTTGAGACTGACCGCAGCAAATACTCCTCTTTATTTGTTGCGGTTATGGGTTGACCGCAACAAATAATGCCCTTTTTTGCTGCGGTTTTTAACCGCAGCATTTAAAATAGGCCATTTGCTGCTATCACTATTGCTTGGGGCCAAAACCGCAGCAAATAATAGCCAAAAACCGTAGCAAATGAGGTTTTTTCCACTAGTGTATTACTCAAAAGCACTGCCAATCATTTTGTAAATTTTTTGTTGTTGTTAAAATTTGATTTATGTAATTCTTATTCTAGTTAGCCTTTTGTTACTATTTATCTCTATTTTTTATTTTATTTTACGGAATTTATGAGGAATTATCTGTATATGAAAACTAAGTATCAATAAAAATTGGTTATATACCCCTTCGTTTTTTGGTATTCTTCTACAATTTTAAAAACAAATTTTAAGCCTTAATATCTTTAAATATACATTATAAAAAATTATATAAAACATATAATAAGAAAGTATACATTAAAAGACGAATCTAACAAGTTCTCACATGTAAAAATATTTTTTTATTAGTTGTGGTTCTTATATTTTTTCCACAAAGTTTCTTTTAATACTTTTTTGCGTTTTTTGCCAAGTACAGTCTTGGTATTTAGGCTTTTTACAAACAACAACCTCAAATTTTATTTTTTGCGAACAACAACCTTCACATTTATGAACACGACAACGATACAACCACTTTGCCGGATTCAAGTGAGATGACCTGCTAAATGATCATTGACCTAAATAATGATCTTTGACTTTCAATAAAATTCTTTAATTTTACTTAATTTACCCAATTACCCCAATTAAACCCATCTTTCCCAACTTCTCTCTACTCCTCCCATCACCACCATTCCCCCACCCTAACAGTAGCAGCACTGCCACCACTAAACTCCCTTCTTTACTAACAAACCCTCAAAATCTGGCAAAAATTCAAGCCCATCATCATTATTTACCATCATGCTTTTTTCTAAAAAGTATTCTAAGCATACAACCCCTTAATTGTAAGAATAAGACTAATCAAACATGTCACTTTTTGCATTATAAAAACTTTTCTTCTCTTTTGCATATCTAATTTGTAAAAAAGCTTCAACCGAACTAAAATTAAAAATTTAATAAAATAAAAATAAAAATATTAAATAAATAAATAAATTGGATCTAGTCACCACAAAACATACGACTATGTCCATCTTCCAATAAAATTTTATTTTTCTTATTTTAACTAATATTTATTTTTTTAATTTATATTATTAATAATTTCAGTTTAATAATAATAATCATTTTTTATTTTATAATTAAAAATGAATTTAAGGGTATTATTAATTTCATTAAAATAAGGCACGTGGTGATAAAACAATCATTGTAGCTCAGAAACTTTGTGTCTAGAGATGTTTAGTTTTATGAGAAAAAAGTTTGCTAACACCAACACTCAAAACCCCTTTCCTTCTCGCATTGTTTCTCCTAACTTTGATCATTTGGACGGTGATAATTTGTATGTGTGTGTAGCGTTGGATAATAGATTTAGTAGTAAAGTAGATGATGAGCAGCCCAACCATAATACTAAAGTACTCGGGCACATGATTTAGCTAAGAAAAAGAAATTTATGCTTTAGAATATGATGGAACATTCATAGGAAATTTTATTTTAACTGCAAGCGCACGGTGTACGTGTAGTTACGGGTCGAACAAAAGGAAGCGAGTTAATGAATTTGTTCAATTAAAAACCACAGGATACCAAACAAGCAAATACAATTATTGATATTAAATCTAATACTACTATGACAAATAATTAGAATTGCGTAAGTAAAATGAATAAATAAAGCAAAAACGATAACTTAATGTGAAGATAATTATAAACAAAGTCTAAGATATCGGGAATTACCTAATTATAGCATGAAAATCAATTACTCTCCTAATTATATGAAATTGAATATTTAATATGATTAAAAGCGATATAATTAATCCTAAGCTTCCGATCTATTGATCTATATATTTTTAAGACCTTACTAATTTTAATCCTCAAACTTTCGTTTTATTGGCTAAACTAGTATGAATTTAACCTATATATACCTCAATCCTAAATTAATCCTAATGTAACAGACTTGAAATTCTTAATTTTAATCTTCAGATTAATCACTCCAAATATTCAATTCAAATTCCAAATTCTTTGGTTATCCACAATTCAAACAATCTTTAATTCCTAATTTTTTTTCAATTTTGTAATTTCTTCCAAATATAAAAGTTTAAATATTAATTTATTTTAAATTTTTTTTATAAATACTAAAATATTATTTTCTTATTTTATATTGCGAAAAATAAATTTTTATTATTATATTTACGGTTTTGTTAAAAAGGTACGTTTTAATTTTCTTTCGTTAAACTAACTTTATTACTTATTAGTTTAACCTTATAACTTTGATTTAATTATTTTATACCTAAAAATTGGCCATATTTTACTATTAACTTTAAGTATAGTTTTACGCAAAATTTTTTAAGTAAACTATCATATTTTCATAATCAAACCTTAATCAAAGTTGCCCATTATTCAAAAGCATATTCACTTGTACAAATTAGAACAAAAAAATTGTTGAACCAAAATCCTTTCTATTTAACCTATGATGTTTGTCAGTTACACAAGCTAACCTTCTTTTACACTCCAACTCTTACACATCTCTTATATGCTCACTTAATCACACTTCAACTCTTACACATTCACTTACACACTCTAAATCACTTACACAAGTTAATCATCTTCTATACACCTAACACTCTTTTTTCATGTAATTTTATGAACTAGAAATTGCCCAAAACCCATTATAAATACCCCCTTATCCATGAGATCACTTCCACAACCATCATCAAATCTTTCTAACATTCTTTCTTATATTTTCACTTCATTAAAATCTTACTAACTTAATACCTTTATAATTAGTTGAAGGAATTAAACAAGATAAAACTTATAACACTCTTTATTTAGCTTAAATTATCATTATTTTAGGGTGATTACTTTGGGTACTTACAGGAACATTATTTTAGGAGTTGGGTACTTATTTTTGAGCTTGGAGTATTTATTTTAGAGATTATTATTCTTGGAGATTCTTGAAAAATATATTATTTTGGGAGCATTTTCTTAGTCTATTCTCTATTTTGGCCTTAGTGCCACTTGCTAGCTAAATTGGTACACACTTCTTAACTTTCTTATTATGTGGCATTTATATTATATTTACTTGAATATGTGAAAGACATGACAATATGTTAAATTGAATTAATTATATCTTGCATGTTGATTTAAAGTAAGAATAACATATTCTTGTGTTAAAATAAGAAAAATAAAGTGTTTATTATAAATTAAGTATATGCATGTTAGAAGTTGAAAATATATGATATTATTAATGGATATATGTTTATAATGTGTATTTTTGCTTTAGTTTTCATGAATTTCTATTATGCAAAAATGCATAAAAATGGTATTTTGTGGTATTTTTGTGAAGTTATTGTTGTGAATGAATTTTGTGTGAGTTTGAAAACTTTAGGAGTATACTTTCTATAAACTCCACAATAGATTAAAGTTAGAAAATAATTTATGTTCATTTTCTTAAAATTATTCCATTAAAATGGTCATTATTGGAACTTTAAGTAATAAAAAAATGTTCTAATATATAAAAGGGAGTTAAATATATTCTTAATGGATAAAATTATTGATAAAATCATATTATGAAGTGCCCTACAAGTTTGGACCAGAATATAAACTTTGGTATTTTCTTTGAATTTTACTAAGTGTTTGGCTATTTACCAATAAAATGTAAAATGTTAAAATATTAAATAATTACTAAATGAAATTATTTTGAGCTATAACTTTTATGAGAGCCTTATATGGACATTTGGTTTGAATTTTGATCATTGGATAAGCTATATGACTATCTATGGACCCTTGAGAATTTTAAATAAAACTATAAATTCAAAAAACGATAAAATATGAAATAAATACTAAATGAACTATTTTGGACTTGAAAGTTTTATGAGACACTCCCATATCCAGTAGGATCATATGAGGACCCTTGAAAAGATTTTCGTGAACATTTGAGAACATTAATAATTTTATGTCTGTTTAACGGTAAATTGGCCAAACAATTTAGGTAGAATGCATAGCCTCATTTTTCTTGAACTTTCTGGTCCAAAACTCACAACTTATAGCTTCTGGACCTCTAATATATTTTAAGAATATTTTTATTCGTTATTATGGATTTTTTAAAAATTTACATGTTTAATCGATGAAAATTCCTTATTAAATATTTTGAAAAAACTTCCTTAAGTTTTATAAGTTTATATGGTCTTGTAAGGAACTTATATATCCCTTAGAACCTTGTCATAATTTGTAGAATTATATTTATTGAGAATCTCTAAATTAATGAATTAGAAAATATGTTTACTTTTCCTAAAGAGAATGTTGACTTGGAGTTGGACTAGACTAGGGTTGACTTATAGCAATGTGAAATAAATAACATAGAGTGTTGTTTGAACTTATGTGTACTTGGATGAATGACTCTGATAGTAAGGAATTGTCGAACTACAGACTGGCGTGTAATCTGGCGCCCGTGTTTCCCGGCACGCAGAAATGCGGGGTTAGACAAGGGGTCCGAGAGAGTCCCATCTTGTAGAAGCTCGAGCATAAAATTGGTGGAGTGACGGCTTACATCATAGTTAGAGTTTGGAATATGTTTCTCCTCTAGCCAAACCCTTACATATATCAGAAAGTCATTATTATGTGTGCAAATGTGATTTTGGGTCTAAGTAGATCCATTGGATGAATCTTATAGTTACCAGGTGTAGGTGACTTTAGCAAATATATTATTTACATTCGTGTGATGAATGTGAAAATTTTTTGAAAGTATTCGAGAACTGAAAATGAGAAACGAGAACCGAGGAATTAAAAATCGAGTTTTTAAATGTACTTTGCATATCTTTTGAATATATTATGATTGTCATAGTATTACATTGTTGAGGAGTTTGCACTCGGCGTTAGGCGCTGATTCCGATTCAAATGGATGTCATCCGTATCATGAATGACAGTATTTTGCAGAAAGGTTTAGCTTCAGGTTTCGATCCGGGCAGCAGCATTTACTATTTATTATTATTATTATTATTATTATTATTATTATTATTATTATTATTATTATTATTATTATTATTAAATGATAATCATGTATCGAGAATACCGCTACTGTTACACCTAATCTGAAACTTTTGTTCAATTGAAAAGGTTGATAAAGATATTTAAACTAAGGTTCATCAAACATAGATTCAATCATAAGAATTCAAATTTCATACAATTAATCAAATAAAATCATTCTATACATCATATTAGGGTCAATCCCTCAATCCTAGAAAGAAAATCTACTCACAAGACATAGACACTAAAATTTGAAATTAACAATAAGCAAAGCCCTAATTATGATGATAAACATGATGAAAATATATAATTAAAGACAATTAAATACTTAAGAATTGAACTGTAAATAAACCATGGATTGCATGAAAATAAATAAAAGAACATAAAAACTGAGTTTTTTAGACTAAGAACATAAGTAGAACATTAGGGCATAAAAACTAATTAAAGGCTTTTTAAATCTGAAATTAACTAACCTATTTATACTCCAAGGTTACTTGGGAGACAATTTTCCCAAAAAGTAATTGATTTCTAATAATAAAATAAAGCTAAAATAAATTAAATTATTGAAGTAGTCGGCAGAAAACCGATGCACGTGGAGTTCCAGCAACTGACGACGAGCCGTTGCCATAACATTGCGGCTCGTCGCTTCTTCAAAACACGCAAATGAAGAATTCCAGAACTTAGCGATGACTTGTCGCCTATAGGTAGAGTAAAAGCGACGAGCCGCAACCTTTCTCTGATCTTCATATTTAAAAGCAGTGAGTTGTGATGAGTCGCCGCCTCTTGGTCAGGCAAAAGCAACGACTCGTCTCCAACTTCTGCCTTGTGAGACGCTTGGATTTTTATGCGACAAGTCGTTTGCTTGGGCTTTCTTTGCTAGCAACTTATGCCCACTCAATACTTAAAATATTTTTGTGACTTCTTTTCATTCTTTAACTCATAGAGTACCACTTTCTTCCTTCCCATAGTGCCCTGCAATTGTATTAGCCACATTTTTTGCACAAATATACTAAAAAAATCACCAAAATCAACCCAATTACTCCAACTGTAACACCCTAGAATTTTTGACCCTCTATAAAGAACTAAAACCGTAAGAAAACGAAGGAAATTCGAGTGTTACATTAAAAATAAAATATAGAATGACTAAAGAAAAGGAAAAGGTTAAGTTGGATGATTTAGTTAAAGGAGTAGAAAAACTCCCAAACAAGATTGTGTAGAAATTTCGGCAGCACCTACCCTAAAGTTGGACGTACTAATAGAAAGCAACGGTCAAAAAACATAATAAAGAAGAGGCATCATCGACCTTGTAACAAAATATCACCGCGGAATGATCATCGCCTAATCCTCTGTCGACATGCTAAGCATGGATCATGGTTCCAATGTAAACGATTGAGTTTGAAGAAAGAAAAAGAATGATAAACTATTTAATTCATACAAACAACAAAAACAACGCAACAAAAATAACTTATACAAAAGGAGAACATGTGCCTCAAACTCAAAATATAACCATATATATACAGATAGGGATTGACATGGGTCTTGGACCCTAAGGGTCTAGACCCATCTCGACCATAATTTAAGGGTTTGGATCCACCTATTTTTGGACCCTATGGGTCCGGGTCGGATCTAGGTCCATGACCTTAGGGTCGGGGTCCAGGTCCACACGTTTGAGACCCAGATCCAACCTAGATCCGACCCATGAAACCATTTACATCTTTTTTTCAAAATTATATATTAGCTATCATGTGTATTTAATTGTTTTATATGGAACTTTGTGATATATTGGAACATTATGGGATTTGAAACTTTTTCGGTGCATGTAATTTGAAATGTGGTCGTTGTATCTATACTTTAAAAATCAAAATATTTGATGAATATTTCGTTTTTAAGAACTTGAATGTTGGAAAGCTTCAAATACTTGGTCGTTCAATTAGTATAAGATATTAGAAGATCCTTGTTTGTTGAAAATATTTAAACAATTTTATACAAATGGACGAAAATTATATAGGAAAAATTACCCTTAATAATCCAATCTTTCACTGATTTTCCTACAATAATCCCAACTTTTGATTAACCATGAATAATACCAGCTTTTAAGTCAATTACTCATAAATGTTGTTATGCATATGGTAACCTGTTTTTGTATGTAATTTAACAAAAAAAGTAAATAAAATAGCAAAAATAATGTAACACCCCAAGATTTTCTGACGTCATTAATTAATATTTTAATGACTTTTGGTTATTTTATAATTATATTAAATTAATTTTGAAGTAGTTTTAATAAAATCCTTTTATATACGAATTTAAATATTAACATATATTTATATTAAAAATACAATTACGATTTCTAAATAAAGAGGTTCGAATCAAAACAATTATTTTATTAAAATGTGTGAGCACACGAAGGTGAGTTTCTTAGTTGGGCCTCGCACGAAGATGAACCTAGGTGAATAAATAAATAAATAAGTAAATAAATAAAATAAAAGGATGTGTTAGGATTGTGAGTACTCCTTCCCTCACTCATAAAGAAAATCACGCCACTCTTCTCCCTCCTTCCCTCTTTCCCTCTCTTATCTCTCATCCCCTTGTGTGTGCCGCCAGCTGCTGCCCCAAACGGCTGCCCGAGGAGCCCAGCAACCACCGCCATTTCTCCCTCCTTCTCCCACGTCAAACTGCCAGTAGCACTAGCCACTTACTGACCGTGAGCTGCACCATAGCAGGGCAACCGAGTCTCCCTTCCACCATCAGCAGCCGTGTCATTCCTTGCCGCCAGCAACTAGCGGCTGTGACAGCAACAGTATGAGCCGTGACTCCATCCACCACCACACTAACTACTCTTCTCTTCACCCCTTTCTCTTGTTCACCTAAGTAATCCATATCCTCTTCCGTAATTGATTTTCTGTTGTTTTTAATTAAAAAATGTTATCAAGTTTATAAGTTAGTAATGATTTTTGTATTATTTTCATTGAATCTTTTGTGGGTAAGAGTTTGATTGATGAATTGAACATACTTATGATTTAGGGTTTGAAGTATGATTAGAAATTATGGGTTATGTGTTGATTGTGTATTAATTTGGTTTAATCTTAACATGGGTAATAGAAATGGTGTTATCCTTGAGCATTAAGTGGTTAGGGATTGATTATAGAATGATTAATCTTAATGGTGTGTACTATCATACTACATTTTTGAAGTATTGTGGTCATTTGGATAGCTTTGAATGAGTATTAGTGGAGGAAATTGTGGTTGAATAGGGGGGTGGTATTGGTTTTAGTATTGGTTAGGATCGTTGGCCGCAAAGAATGGTTACTAATTTCCCTTATTATCTTTGTTAATGTTGATTAGTGATTGTTGCTAACTAATCGTGGTTGTTGATTAATATTTTTAGTCGCTAACAGTTGTTATTTTAGGATTGTATGGTTGTCGTAATTAGTTGTAATTATCGTTGTTATGCTTGGATATTTTGATTGTAAGTTGTGTAACCTTAGTGTTCTCATAAGTTATAGTGCTCGATGTCATTGTGAGTTACTTTGAACATACTTGGCGCTAACCCTTATTCACTATGGTAATTAACTATGAGAAATGTAGTGAATTACATTATGACACATCATTTTGATTAATTGTCATCATGGTTATAAATGTTAGGTTATATATTAAACGAGATTGGATGTATTAGTTCATTTTCTTGATAATAAGTATTTCTATTGTTCCAAACATTGTAAAATAAAGAAGGGATCTCTTGAGTGCTAGTCGTTATCAAAATGATTGAAAAAGTTGGTTTGGTTGTTAGGTTTAGTTGATGTCGTGAATTCGTGATCAATGAGCAAAAATACTGATTATCACATTTTATAAAATAGCACATTTTATAAGACTTAATACAAGAATTCATTCTGATTATCACTAGTTAACATCAATAACTAAAAAGAGACTACACAGTAAAAATACTTTCAAAAATAAAAAACCACCAGAACAACAACAATTTATAAACTTCATTATTACAAATTCATAAGTTAAATTCAAGAAAAAAGGAATACCTAAATGTTTGTCAAATTCACCTTTATTAAAAAGAATAATAGTTTAAACAAATTCATAAGTTAAATCAATTCTGTACAAAACAAGACAAGAAAAACATGTAGTATGAAACGAAAGTATTTAATCCTTTTTCCGTGTTTTCACTTGTAGGATAGTTGATTTCGGCACTATTCATTAAGCAAACTCACTTTTATATTATTAGTAATTTATAAGTTAAAATATAATCATATGAGACCTTATTTGAATTGTTTCGATTCAATGTTTATTAATTTCTAGTTTCCATAATTTTTTGATAGCATAAATAGAGATATTAACGATTGAATTCGTATATTGAAAAATGTGAAAAAACAAATGGTACAAGTAAAGAAGAAAGGAGAAATTTTTTCTCTTAATCAACAAGAAAATAAAGGCACAAATAACAATATCGTTATGGTTCTTTGGTTGCTTAATCTTTTTCTTCAATTTGGATTATGAAAATTTGTAGATGAATAGTGAAACGAGAAATAAGATGGCAAACTCTGAAGAACAAAAAAAAAAGTCTGTTATTTATTCATGGCATTGTGTGACCATTTCTGGGTAAAGACTACAATTACTTTTAACAGTTCAAAATTGTGATATTTTGGAAAATTTTTAATCATTTTATTAGAATTAATGTACGATTAATTGGAAAAAAGGAAAGATTAAATGAGACTGAGAGAAAAGTAGGAAAACAATAATCTAACATTTTATTTTCTTTTCCCAACTTGAAAATGACGATTAAATTTAATGGTGACTTAAGTTATTGGCCCTTTTCAAGATTGGGCCCTAGGCGGCAGCACTCCTCACTTACACCCACGGTCGGGGTTGTGTTATTGTAAATATAGTAAAAGCTGAAAATTAATTTATTGATCAAACTCGAAAAAACAAAATCAACTAACTTAACAATGCAGTGGAAAACATGACATTTTGTGCTTTATAGACATCTCATGAAATGAAATGTATCTTTCTTAGATAGATTATCACATTCACCCATTTGGCACTGGCGCCGTTGCCGGGGAACAACGGATTAGTTTAGTGTTTATTTTCTGAGTTTAGATTGATTCTTTTTCTCTGATTTCGCTTCGGTTATGTCCCCCCTCCCCTATCTATTTAACCCTTTACTTTTAGTTTCTTTTGTTGCATGCAAACCAGACGATAGGGACACGAACTAGTACCTTTTGACCCTGAAATCGAAGCAACAGCAAGAAGACTCAACTCTAGGCAAAGAAGGCGAAGAAACAAGAGAAGGGAAGATTTAACCATGGCTGAAACACCAGAGAAACCCCTCCTAGATTACATCACTCCCAATGCTAGCATTGTCACTACTAGTATTGTGAGGCCAGAGATTACCGGGAACCAGTATGAGATCCGGTCAGCATTCTTCAACTGGATCGCTCCGGACCAATTTCATGGTATTGAGAATGAGAGCCCAACCGATCACATTAATCTGCTCATCGACAAATGCATGACACACAAGTACAACAACATCACTTCCGATCAATTAATGTTGATAGCTTTCCCCTTTTCTCTTGCGGGGGCGGCTAAGCAGTGGCTTCGTGAGGAAGAACCCAACTCCATTGCCACTTGGGAAGCTCTAAAAAAGGCATTCTTGCATCGATACTACCCACTCGAAAAAACTTCAAAGTACCGAAATGAAATCTCTACTTTCAAGCAAAAAGACGGGGAGTCACTCTATGATGCATGGGAGAGATTCAAAAGTCTAATCAGAAAGTGCCCACATCACGGATTACCAGATTGGATGGTTATTGAGACAGTCTACAATGCTTTGAGGCATGAAATCCAGACTTCTTTGGATGCTACTACTGGAGGTAACTTCATGATGAAAACACTAACCCAGGCCAAGAAAATTCTTGATGACATGGCCTCAAATTACCACTGGCGAGAACAATCAACTCCAAAGCGAGGTGGTAGGTATAATGTGGATGCTATTGCTGCTTTGACTAATAATGTACAGGCTTTGACAAGGAAGGTTGAGCAATTGGATGTAGCTGTAGTAAATAAAGTCTGTGGTGCTTGTGGCTTAAATGGGCATTCTAGTGTTGATTGCCAACTTCAAGCCGAAGGGGTTTCTGCTGTGGAACAAGTCAATGCCATCCAAAATCAAAATGCCAGACAACAATACAACCCCTATTCCAACACCTTCAACCCAGGATGGAGGGATCATCCGAATTTTTCCTACAGAAATAACAATGCCCAGAATCCCTCATCCTCGTACAACGTACCATCGGGTTTCCAACAAAGACCTCCCTTCCCACCTCAACAACAACATCCACCGAAGTCCAACCTTGAGAGCTTGATGGAGAACTTCATTGCTACCCAAAGCAAGCAAAATGAACACTTCAGCACCTCCATTAATCAGATTTTGGCTCACAACAAAATGATCGATACTCAGATGGCTCAAATGGCACAACAATTGAGTAACTTGTCCATGCAGAAGGGGCAACTTCCGGGAAACACAGAAAAGAACCCAACCACATCTCCCCATCAGCAACTCAATGCAGTAACTACGAGGAGTGGTAGGACACCTCATGATCCAGCCCCTAAGGTAAAGACTTCACCTATTGTTGTTTAAGATTCAGAAGCTAATGATGATGTTTCTAAAGAAAAGAAGGATGAGTCAGTCAATTCAGACAAGCCCACACCACCAGTGCCATTTCCTTCTACATTGGCACAGGCGAAGCTTGAGCATAAATATGGAAAATTTCTTCAAGTTTTGAGCAAGCTACAGATCAACATCCCCTTCTTAGAAGCCATTAAGGAAATGCCCTCTTATTCTAAATTCCTCAAGGACACCATTTCTAACAAACGCACGCTAGAGGAGAGTGTGGTGGAAACTTTGAATGGGCAATGTAGTGCTATTTTGGGATGCAAGGTTCCTAAGAAACAAGCTGATCCCGATAGTTTTACTATCTCGCTGAAGTTGGGGAAAGATGTGTCTGCCGTAGCCCTTGCTGATTTAGGGGCTAGTGTGAGTGTGATGCCCTTGACATTATGCAAAAAGATCAATGGCGAGATGAAGGCCACTCGAATGTCCATACAATTAGCCGATCGATCTGTGAGATACCCAGTTGCTATTCTTGAGGATTTCCCCGTCCAAGTCGGTAATTACTTCGTACCCTGCGATTTTGTCATCATGGATATGGAAGAGGATGCCCGCATTTCGGTGATTTTGGGTCGTGATTTTTTAAAGACTACAGCAGCCATTTTTGATGTGAAGAATGGGAAGTTATCACTTGAGATTTTGGGAGAACAACTGCATTTCCATCTCCCCTCATCCATGGCACATCCTGCCATTGGGGAGACTGTTTATCGGGTGGATGCGATAGTTGATGCTACTATAAAGAGGGAGTCCACACCCTCTATTGTTGATCCACTTGATGCAGCTATTGAGGGCAACTATGAGAAGGATAGAGCCGATGTGATTGAGATGGTCCAAGTTTTAGATGCTGCACTTACATTTGTTTCTGCAAAAGCTAAGTTTGAGGACATCCCACGTTGGAAGGTGTCCACCATTGAGGAACGAAAGGAGTGTACTACGCCTCCTCCGGTAGAATTAAAACCCCTTCCCCCTTCTTTGAAGTATGTTTTTCTAGAGGATAATGACACCTACCCTGTTATTGTCAATGCTGAACTCAATGGCACTCAAATTGAGCGATTGCTCACAGTTCTGAAAAAGTATAAGAGTGTTATTGGGTACACTATTGATGACATCAAGGGTATCAATCCCTCCTTCTGCACTCATAAGATTTTTCTTGAAGATGATCATACCTCTTCTATAGAACCACAACGAAGACTTAATCCTAATATGAAGGAGGTACTCAAGAAAGAGGTTCTTAAACTACTTGAAGCAGGCATAATATTCCCCATTTTAGATAGCAAGTGGGTGAGTCCTATTCAAGTAGTTTCCAAAAAGGGAGGTATGATCGTTATCAAGAATGACAAAGGGGAATTGATTTCCACTAGAACTGTCACAGGGTGGCGAATGTGTATTGACTATCGCAAGCTGAATAAAGCACCCGAAAAGACCATTTCCCTCTCCCTTTCATTGATCAGATGTTGGAAAGAATGGCTAAGCATTCCTTTTTCTGTTACTTAGATGGATACTCAGGTTTCTTTCAAATTCCCATCCATCCAAGTGATCAGGAAAACACGACATTCACTTGTCCTTATGGCACCTTTGCATATCGCAGAATGCCATTTGGTCTTTGTAATGCGCGCGCCACATTCCAACGATGCATGATGGCAATTTTCTCAGACTTCATTGAAATTATCATGGAAGTTTTTATGGATGATTTCTCGGTTTACAGAACATCTTTTGATTTATGCTTGCAAAATTTGAAAAAGGTGTTAAGTAGATGTGAGGAAGTCCATCTGATATTGAACTGGGAAAAATGTCATTTTATGGTCCAACAGGAAATTGTTTTGGGTCATCTTATTTCCAATAGGGGTATTGAGGTCGATAAAGCAAAAATTGATGTGATTGAGCGATTACCACCCCCCACTTCTGTAAAAGGGGTTCGTAGCTTCCTTGGGCATGCGGCTTTTTACCGCCGCTTCATAAAGAATTTTTCTCAAATCGCTCGTCCATTAACTGAGCTCTTGGCCAAAGATACCCCCTTTGTGTTTTCTGATGCTTGTGTTGAAGCTTTTAACAGGTTAAAACAAGTTTTGATTTCTGCACCAATCATCCAACCACCGGATTGGAACCTGTCGTTCGAGATAATGTGTGATGCAAGTGATTTTGCAGTTGGGGCAGTGTTGGGCCAAAGGAGAGACAGAAAACTCCATGCCATTTATTATGCCAGTAAGACACTTGATGCCGCCAAACTCAATTATGCTACCACTGAAAAAGAGTTGTTGGCGGTAGTGTTTGCGGTGGAGAAATTTCGATCCTACCTTCTTGGGTCGAAAGTGATTGTGCATACGGATCATGCAGCATTGAGGTATTTGATGACTAAGAAAGATGCCAAACCTCGACTGATTCGTTGGGTATTACTACTTCAAGAGTTCGACTTGGAAGTTAAGGATAAAAAGGGGGCCAAAAACGTAGTAGCTGATCATTTGTCTCGCCTTCTTCTTGAGAATATTGATGACGGTCCTGCTATAGATGATTCATTTCCTGATGATCATCTCTTTGCCATCTCACTTGGCAAAGCACCGTGGTACGCCGACATAGCCAACTTTTTGGCTAATCAAATTCTACCTCATAATCTCACTTACCAGCAAAAGAAGAAATTTCTCCATCAAGCAAGGAAACATTATTGGGATGACCCTAATCTGTACAAGCATTGTGCCGATACGGTCATTAGGAGATGTACTCCAGAAGATGAGGTAGCATCGGTGATTGCTCATTGTCATGATTTACCTACAGGAGGCCATGCCGGTGCCACTAAAACTGCTGCAAAAATCCTTCACTATGGTTTCTATTGGCCTACATTGTTCAAAGTTGTTTATGAGTATGTGCAATCGTGTGATCGTTGTCAGCGTACTGGAAACCTCACTAGGCGGTCTGAAATGCTTTTGAATAACATTCTTGAAGTAGAGTTGTTTGATGTTTGGGGTGTCGATTTTATGGGACCGTTTCCTTCTTCTTACGGGAACAAGTACATCTTGGTCGCCGTAGACTATGTCTCCAAATGGGTGGAAGCCATTGCCACCCCCACTAATGATGCAAGAGTAGTAGCTCGGTTCTTCAAGAGAGTTATTTTCCCTCGCTTTGGGACACCCCATGTATTGATTAGCGACGGAGGGTCACATTTTATAGAAGAGAAGTTCGAGTCTATGTTGAAAAAGTATGGTGTGCATCATCGTGTAGGTTTGTCATATCACCCCCAAACTAGTGGGCAAGTAGAGATCTCTAACCGTGAAATCAAGTCCATCCTAGAGAAGATGGTTGCAAGATCAAGGAAAGATTGGGTTAACAAGTTGGATGATGCTTTATGGGCGTACCGGACTGCTTTCAAGACTCCCATTGGTACCACTCCCTATAGATTGGTGTACGGAAAAGCTTGCCATCTCCCCGTTGAACTTGAGCAGTGCGCTTATTGGGCTATCAAGGCCCTCAACTTTGATTCGCATGCTTCGAGAGAAAATAGAATGTTACAACTTGCAGAGTTAGATGAGCTTCGCCTTGATGCATACGAAAGTTCTAAGTTATACAAGGAGAGAACCAAGAGGTGGCATGACAAGTACATCCAAAGGCGTGAATTCAAGGAAGGAGAATTAGTCCTATTGTTCAACTCCCGTCTCAAGCTATTTCCAAGAAAACTCAAATCCAAGTGGTCTGGACCATTCCACGTCACCAAAGTCTTCCCCTATGGTTCTGTAGAAGTTTGGAGCGAGGGGAGCGGTACATTCAAGGTGAATGGGCAAAGGTTGAAACATTACCGAGCTGGAGTACCCGTTCAAGGGAATCAGGTTTATAACCTTTCCCTTCCTTCTTCCTACTGAGTTGTTGAAGGAAGTCTAGCTATAGACTATAAATAAAGCGCTTATTAGGAGGCAACCCAAGTTTGTGAGTTGTTCTAATTTAGATTCTTTGTGATTTGTATGCTTAGTTAAAAAAAAATATTAATAATAATAATTTCTGGAAGTTAGCTAAACCCGGTCGGGTTTTCATGAAGACCAGGTCGGGCCCGAGCACGATACATTTTCCCTAAAACTAGATTGAACAGAAACCCGATCGGGTTCGTGAGGCAGCAGAAAAAAAGAGATTCTGAATTTCAAAAAACCCGGTCGGGTTTAGAGGGATACCCGGACGGATATTCGAACGGCCGTTTTAAAATCCCCTTTTCCTTTTTCTCCTCCTCCACTTTTCTCCATAACCATTCTCAAAGCTTTCTCTCTCTAAATTTTCACCATTTTCCCTCTCTTCAAAAACTCCATCAAAACACACCAAACTCCATAAAAATCACACCATTCTCTTCTCCTTCCTCTCTTCTTCAACATCCATCCTTCAATTTTCACTCAAAACCCTAACTTTTTCTCCCCTCCAAAAAGGCTACATTTTCTTTCAAACTCAAGGATGTCAAAGAGGCAACGATCTACAGCTCGTGGAGCATCATCTTCTCGCGGAGGAAGACGTCAACCGCCAATTCCTTCCGACCCGGAGTACCCCGACATCATCTTTCGAGATGAGCATCAACATAAAAAGTTTCTTCAGGTTAAGGTAAGGCTTGTTCTTCCCTCACGTTTTTTCTGTCATGAATCTTTAAGAGAACTTGGAATTTACAATGCTATGTCAAATCTGTGTGTTGCACTGAATTTTACTACTATGTTCAACATGTATTATAATTCTCACCCTGCATTAGTTTATGAATTCTTAAGTTCTTGTGAGGAAGCAGTGTTAAATGCTGTACATGGCATGTCCTTCCGTTTGTTCAATGTTGATCGTTTTTGTCTTGTGCTGAACTTGGAGAGCTCTTTGGGCTAGATCCTAATTGGGGGCTTTTGAAGGGTGCTTCGGGTCAATCTGCCTATGTAATTTGGAGAAAAATAACCGGAAAGCAGGAATTTAACCCAAAGCATCTAACAATTGCAAATGTGCAACACCCGGTGTTAAGAATTTTCCTGAAATTTCTATCAACAACTTTGTTTGCCCGGCATGATCATAGTGCATCTAGGTTAAATCATGTTGCATTTTTGGCTCACGCTCTTAGGAGCAACGCCGATCCTCACCAAACACTTCCTATAAAAATGGTGAAACATTTGACCGGATTGAACTCAAGGCCTATTAAGTCAGAACTTTTGATTGGTGGTATTGTCACTTGCATTGCCGTCCATTTTGGTTTTGTAGATTCTGTTGAGAGGCACCCTGATGCCTTGCTCACAACCGCCTTCCTCAAGCATGCTAACTATATTACGGACCAAACCGGTCCTTTTCTTTGGCATGTTGGGAGGAGAACAATTGTGGTTGAAGAGGAATATGATCATTTGGGACAAGAAGATCATGAGGAAGAGGAAGACATTAATGACTTCCCTCAACCTCGTGACCCTCCGCTCCATCCGAGTATTCCTGCTATCCCTCCTTCTTATAATCAATTCCAGCACGCCGTCATGACCCAATTTTCTAACATGAACACCCGGCTAGATGATGTTTCTCAGCATATGGCTCAGTTAGAGCTTGACCAACGTCGAGCTCTTGAGCCTATTTACGGCCAATTCTATCAAACCGGTGTGTTTCCTCAAGGGTTTTCTGAACATCCTTCTTGGTTTGACCCCACTAGATGGGGCGGTCCTTCTGGTTCTGGAGGAGGTGGTTCGGGCCAGTGATCATTAATTTGATCTTGTGCCAAACATTGAGGACCGTGCTTGGACTGGCTTGGGGCTGGGATAATCACTTCTCATTCACTCACTCATTCATGCATTTGTATAGTTTTATCATTTTCAGCATATAGAGATAGGTTTAACTTTTTCGCATTAAAAAAAAAAGAGAGAGAAAGAAAGTGTTATGGCTTGATGAGAACTGTTGCAATCTCCTGTATATGAGTAACACTGTTATTTCCCCTAAAATGAATTTTGCAAAATGTTTTGACTGGTATTTTGGCATGTGAAACTGTTATTTGGATATCAGAGGCAAACCGCAGACACTCCTAATTTGAGAACCAGTTAAGTGGCATTTAAATTCCTCATGAGCATGAGTAGGTTAGCTGGTGAGTAGGCCTATTCAATATGTGTCCATTATCTGCTAGGATGCCCATTAGGGGCTAGACTGATCTTGACTTTGCTTTACTCCTCCTAGAATTTGACTAGATGTACCTTGTTGAAAATGATTTTCAGGCTTAGATGTTACTTGAAACCACATGGACTAAAAAGCCACCTTGCACTACTTTACTTTAGGTTTTTGCCCTCTTGAGCTTGAGCCTATTTTCTTTCAACCCGCATTACTGAAGCTTCACAATCCCAAAACTTCCCCCTCTACACCTTAGGGAGTGAATTGGCTATTTGAGTTTGATGCAGGTGTTCGGTGTGGTTGCCGGTCTATAATTGTAAAATCTCGAGTTTCTTTTAAATTCCTTTGTACATAGATACCCCCAAGTATTATTTTATCAAAAAAAAAAAACAAAAACAAAAAGAATGTGATTTTTGTTTGTAGTTATAAATTCAATTAAAAAGGGGTTATATCTTATTCTTCTAGAAGCTCGAAATTTCATTGGTTAAGTTCATTTACGATTGGCTGTATGATGTTCATGCTCGAAGTGTGTGTAGTTGCGGGAAAAGAGTCTTCACTCCCTATTGTCCCTACTAGGTTTCATATTTTTAGCACGACCAATAACCTTAGCCAACATTACTCCCATTATTAGCCTGATTTGATTCTCTTGGTAATTGAAGTCTATTTCGAAGGAGAAGGATAGCAAGGTTAAAGTGAAAGTCTTTAGAATGTTATTTGTATAGGAGAGATTTTTTTGTCCTTCTAAACACATGAGTGTGAGAGTTGGGAGGGAAACACTGCTGGGGAATGGAAGTAGTCATTTTTACTACTTCGGTGTGTGTAATGAGTCCTAAACTCATCGACGATGGAGTGGTGACTTGCCCCGTGAGTACCTCCTCATTTGATTTATGATGTGTTTACGATGGCCTTGACTGCTTACCTTTTGGATGAATCGTGAAAGCCTGATTGCGCTATGATCTTCCGGATTGATGTTGAGTGCGCCTAAATGCCGAGTCGTTTAAAGTTGCTTTTAAATGAATTTCGAAAACTTTTGGGGAAGATATTTGTTGATCTATATGATCTCCACTTTTCTTTGATGGTCCATTTTCTTGGGGAAAAGCAAGGGTTTGGCTTGGGGGAGTTTAATGTATGCACTTTGTACTATATTTTTATGCTCCTTTCTCTTGCATTTTATGGCATTCTGATGTGTGATTTCGCAATTTCCATGTGGTTTTACGCTTGGTTGGAGTTTTTGTGTCTTTGATTATTTCAGGCCATTTTATTCCACTCTTGTATTGGAAGCGGATCACTTCTGAGCATTAGGATGCGTGCTTCGAGATTTGGCAGAGTTCGAGACCGCACTACGGCACTTTTGTGAGCTCACGGGTCCATTCGGATATGTTTTTAGTCCCGTTGAGTCTCGTTTATACTTTTGCCGCGTTCTAATGAAGAAAAGTAAGCACAAGATGATGGGCCCGGGCGGGTATTTTCATACCCGAGCGATTTCAATTGAGAAATAGGAATGTAAGCATCCAAGCCCAGGACCCCGTCAGGTATACTCAAAACCCGGTCGGGTCTGTCAATAATCACTTGCATGAATGTTCAGCTTACGGACCCGGTCCGGTCTTTCAGAAACCAGGTCGGGTCCTGCGATTTCTACTCTCTGGAAAACTCCCAGCACACGGACCCGGTCCGGTCTTCCAGAAACCCGGTCCGATCCTGCTTTAATAACCGTTTTTTCGCACGGTTTTTATTTTATGATGAGGAATGTAACCGGGGGGTAAGCAATATTTTTTTCTGTTTTTTTTAGATATTATTAACTCTTCACTTTTTGGAGAAAAACTTGGTAACTTTCGATTACTTTCGTTTATCCTTTGGTATTCAACTTCAAGTATTAATTCTTTATCCTTTCCTTGTTATTACTTTTAATCATGTTTTCTTTAATTAATTCTTGCTTTGTTGCATTTGATATGTGTGAGTAGTTTCTCTAGGGTTAGATGGAACCCTAGTCATGAGTTTGATGATGAATTATTGAATCCCAATCCCTTTTTGTTATGCATAATCCTTGTTCATGCTTGGTTTCTTATGCTAGTTAACTCATGTATTTTCAATAGAAATTTTGGAAATTGTGGTTAACGATTCATTCAATTGCTAACGAAAGTTAGAGTTGAATGAATTGCCTTTTAGATCAAGGGCTTGATAATCTTCATGAAAATAGATAGATTTGATTGTTGGATCTTATAGAATACTATGCTCAATGTCATTACTATACTATTGAAGTGAAACTAATAGTCTTCAAAAGGAGTTATTAGTATCTTTAATGGTGTATTTATCCTATTGAACTTGGTTATGATTGTTGTAGGGGTAGTAGGATCTCATTGTCATCATATCATGCTAGTGGGGAAATTTATCTCTAGATGTTTTAGTATCATCAATTTACCTTTCTAATTTAATTGTTTGTGCTCTAGTTATTTAGTTAGTTTAGCCATATATTCTCCAAATTTGTGTGTTACTTAGGATCAATTGGTAGCCGGAAAATAATCATTTACTACGTTGTTCCCTGTGGATTCGACCCTAACTGCTGCTGTACTAGTTGCATATTAGGAATTGTTTGGTAGTACATAAACGACCTATTTAGCACACATTTATATTTTTTTATGGAAAAGAAATGTTATTATCACAAAATATAATTATGAATAAAATAGAGTGAAAAGAAAAAGAAAATGCTACAAATTCAAGTAAAGCACAAAAAGGCTCATTCCATCATACTCTACTTCTTGCTACAAATGAAATGTTTCTCAGATAGATGATCACTTTTAGTTCTTTGTTCTTCTTGTTCTACTTCTTCTACAGAAATGGTGGTTATGAAAATCAAGTAAAGCCCATTCCATCTTGTTCAACAATTTAAAAAGCCAAAAAGGCTTCCCCACTGACAATGTATAGTACCCCCAAGCCAAACCAACTATTGTACCACTTCCAAATCCAATCACTACAACTTTCCACATCGATAATTCTGTTTTTTCTTCCACATTATCATTGTTCAAAGTTTGCACAACAATATTGTTTTTGCATTCAAGTAATGGCGCTCCACACAATTCAAGATTTCCCTCGTATGAATCAGATGAGAAGGTATTAAAATTGTTACCATGGGGTATAGGCCCTTCCAGTTGATTATATGAAACATTAAAATCCTCGAGAAATGTTAAACTAACAAGTTCTTGAGGGATTTCACCGAAAAGCCTATTTGATGATAGGTCTAAACCTTCCAACGATGATAAGTTCCCGAAGGATAGAGGGATGTTTCCGGTAAGGAGGTTATGCGAGAGATTAAGATTTCGAAGTGCTCGCAACATCCCTATAGAATTTGGAATCTCTCCTTCAAAGTGATTATTAGACATATCAAATGTTGACATAGAAGTAATTATCTTCTTATAATCTAGTTCCACCCCTTTTACTGTCATCTTGATGGAGAACATATAATAATCATCACCTCCACCATTTAAGTACCGTGGTCTTCCTATAGTAAACATGTTGGTATCCATCATGGAACGAAATTGTTTGATGTACATGAATGGCAACTTACCACAGAAATTATTGTTTGAAAGGTCGAGAATTTGTAGATTTGAAAAAGAAAATGTAACAATCTTTGATAAATTGTTGGTTATATCACCATGAAATTTATTAAAGGATAGGCTGAGAACCTCTAGATACGGAAGGTTACCTAACCAATAGGGGAAAACATCTTTGAATTTGTTGTTCCTCAAATTTAGGACTTTCAGGTTTCTACATTTAGATAAAGACCTGGGTATAGCTCCTTCTAACTGATTGTCAGTGAAATCTACATATTCCAATAAATCACAAGTAGAAAATGCTGATGGAATGGTGCCCTTGAAATTATTTGATTGGAGATTCAATACAATTAATCCATTACTAGTATTGCCCAAGCAATGACGAACATCTTCATTAAACTTGTTATAAGATAAATCAAGGATTCCAACCAAGTTGCAGATAGAAGAGTTTTTAAAATTCGTGATATTGTATTCTGGAATGCATGACAAATGTGAAAGAATTTAGAGAAACTTGTATCTTCATATAATAATGTATAAATACATCATAGTAAAAGAATATTCTACCAAGAAATTTAATCTTTTTTGAAAAGTAAAAAAAAAATAAATTTGACCACATGACTTCTTAAAAAATTTAGAAATTAGTTTACAAGAATATTGCTTTCTATGAATGGTTACAGAAATATTTGACTTGGATGAATATGGAAAACATTTGGATTAAGATTTGAAATTTTGGATTTTATTGGTAAAAAAAATATTCTGATTTGCCACCCTATTTATTACTCCCTCTGATTTCATATGTTATTCTCAAATAAATTTACGAATTTTAGAATATTTATGTGGGATGTTGATTGATTCGTCTCAATATATTATTTTTAAATATCAAAAATCAAAGAAATACATTAAAGATAATTCGATAGAACTTGTTTCATATATTTTTATTGGTAACATTAATCAATGTTATATTAAAAAAAAAAAGCAAATATGAAAAACCTTAATAATACAAGAAATATATTTTTATTAGTGACAAGCGAATTCAAAAAAGAAAATAACAATTTAACAGTTGGAAGTCTCAATGTATGCAATTGCGAACTATTTTGGAAGATGCAATTTAAATAGGCATTGCTAAAGATTAGTGTACCTGTAATCTGTGGTGTGATTTTTCCACTCAAGTTATTGTTGGCAACCACCAAATAATAAAGACTCGTAAGCTTTCCAATGTTGACAGGCAATTGACCATATAATTTGTAAATCCAAATGATTCAAATTTGTAAGAAGAGAAAAAGAATTTGGTATCTCACCATATAATTGATTATTTGATAAATCCAAATAACTCAAATTTGTAAGAAGAGAAAAAGAATTTGGTATCTCACCATGTAATTGATTATTTGATAATTTCAAAATATTCAAATTTGTAAGAAGAGAAAAAGAATTTGGTATCTCACCATGTAATTGATTATATGATAAATCCAAATAACTCAAATTTGTAAGAAGAGAAAAAGAATTTGGTATCTCACCATGTAATTGATTATTTGATAAAAACAAAGAATTCAAATTTGTAAGAAGAGAAAAAGAATTTGGTATCTCACCATGTAATTGATTAATTGATAAACACAAAATATTCAAATTTGTAAGAAGAGAAAAAGAATTTGGTAGCTCACCATGTAAAAGATTATTTGATAAATTCAAATATATCAACTTTGTAAGAAGAGAAAAAGAATTTGGTATCTCACCATGTAATTGATTATTTGATAAATCCAAAACACTCAAATTTGTAAGAAGAGGAAAAGAATTTGGTATCTCACCATGTAATTGATTATTTGATAAAAACAAAAAATTCAAATTTGTAAGAAGAGAAAAAGAATTTGGTATCTCACTATTTAATTGATTATATGATAAATCCAAATGAGTCAAATTTGTAAGAAGAGAAAAAGAATTTGGTATCTCACCATGTAATTGATTATTTGATAAACACAAAAATTTCAAATTTGTAAGAGAAAAAGAATTTGGTATTTCACCATGTAATTGATTATTTGATAAATCCAAACCAATCAAATTTGTAAGAAGAGAAAAAGAATTTGGTATCTCACCATGTAATTGATTAATGGATAACTCTAAACTTTTCAACCTTTTTAAGAGTCCTAATTCATAAGGAAGTAATCCCGAAAGATTGTTGAAAGAAAGATCCAAAACTTGAAGCTTTTGAAGTTTACTAAACTCTGGCGATATTTTCCTAGAAAAGTCGTTCTCACGAAGGGAAAGGCACCGAAGCTCCGACATATTATCAAATAAAGGGAGTGGACCACTAAAGCTGTTATAGCTAAGGTCGAGATATTGGAGTTTTGTAAGGAGAGGAAGAGAAGACGGGACATGCCCATAAAAATAGTTATCTTGGAGAGATAGGTTTTGCAGGTTTGTAAGAAAACCGATTTGAGGAGAGAGAGTACCATTGAGATGTAAGTAGGAGAAGTCTAGGGAAACGACAGTGGGAGAGTGAGAAGACGAAGAGCAAGTGACGAACGACCAATTGCAATGGTGAGTAGTGTTTTTCCAAGATGATAGTCTTTTAAAAGGATCATCTTTAATGGCAGATTTAATAGCTAACAATGCTTTTTGTTCTGATAATATTCCGCCATCGATGAAGCTAATATTCAGACAGTGAATAAACAAGAAGAAAACAAGAATTCGCATTTTGTTATTTTTGTTTCTATTACTTTGATGGGTAGAATACTAGAATTGAGATGCATGATGAGAGGAAAATGAAAGACTATTTATAATGTGTTAAAATAATCTAGAAAAATCTAGGATTTTAATTAAATATAAAAAATATCTAAACTAAAGAATAAAAAAATTAAAAGGATTTAAGATAATATAATAGAAGTTTCTAGAAAAAGTAATTAAAAAATAAAAATATTTAAGATATTTTTAGTAAACTTGTAACTAAACTCATCACTATAAATTTCCATTGATGTAATCAATTTTGAGCAATGAATAAGAATAGTCATTTTACATATTCACTTATCTTCCTCTCCAAATAAATCAGTTTACCATTTTGCCATCTAAATTTTCCTATACAATGCTATGTAGTTGTTTTTGAAAGCAACTTAGGATACTACTTTAATGTATCCTTAAATATGTATCTATTGTATTCAATTATAGTAAATAATTTCATATATTTTAAAAGTAAATTGAATTATATGTTAAGGTCATATGGTGTTTTTAATCAAAATGTATTATTTAGATTGAATTGAACTTAATTGTTTTTAATTAAAATGTATTATATTATACTGATTTTTCCTTATCAATGAAATTTATTCTTATTGATTTCGTATTCTTTTTCTTATTCAAAGTTACTAATTTTGATTGTATTAAAACTTTTTTTTAACTCAAAATAAAATTTTAACTTATAACAACTTATTTTTACGACATAAGCTGATTTTTACTGATTTAAACTAAATTTTATCAAACTTTAATTATTTTTATTAAATAATATGAATTTAAGATGAATCTAATAAGTTCTTGATAAAAAAAATAAAATATCAAGAATTAAGTTTGATTAAGTGGGAATGATGATCTCTTCAAAAAAAAAACTGAGAATGATGATCAAAGAACGAAGTCATAATTGGGAGACGTTTGATAAATCTATTTTCATGTTTTATTCAGTGGTAATGAAAATTAATGAAAAATAGATTTTGATCATATAATAAAAATGCTCCTTCCGCCTCTTTTATTTTGCTACGCAATACATAAAAACCTTCCATTTTTATTTTCGTATTGTAGCAAAATTAAATAGATAAAAGAGTATATTTGTACTCTAAGAATCCTCCCCGAAGATTTTTTTGGCACGATACCTAAATGTTATTTTGCACTAACATATAATTCGAATCCCTCAAGTGATAATGAATGAAAATAATTTTGTAGAAGAAAATTTATTTTTATTAGAATAAGACAATCATAATTATAAAGTCTGCTAAATAATTTAATATATTCAAATATATTAAAGTTTTATTTTTATTCTCATCAATTAATACAATAATTAATCGCATTACTAGTAAGCTAGATAATATAGTAGACTTACTCAAAACAATTGTAACTACATATTTTCTCCGTTCCTTTCAATTTATTTCTAAAAGTAATAATTTTTCTTATAACATATTACATATATAACTTTTACGCGATTCAGTGTGTTATTTCGATCATAAATATATTGAAATATGCAAATCTAAAAATTATAAAAAGTTAATATTATGAAAGTATGCGATTAGACGATTCAAACAAAATCTCAATTGACTATATTTCTTCTTATACATTAATTACAATACATAAAATAAACTTGAACGATTAATAATATCAAAAGTAAGCATTTCAGAGCCGAGGAAGTAGATATTTAGTAGTACAAGTCTACTAAAAAGCCAAGTCAACCATGACTTTAATTAATGGAGCATGAGCTATTAAGGCCTCAAGGTACAACTTTGTCTTTATAGACAAGACTTTGACCGTATCAGTCAAATGGACCTATGCCCCTCTGAAACCTTCGTTACCCTTACGCTTATGGAGAGATACTCTCTCCATCTTATGAGAAAGCATTATATAATTTAAAGATTTGAGTGTTTTTTAATTCATATGTTATTAATTCAGAGAGACAACGGAAATATATAATTATTTAAGGAAATTAATTGTGTGGGTATGAACTAAGCTAGTTGGAGAACGAAGAAAATTTTGACATTATCAATTTCCTTCATTTGGGAAGGAAACAGTCTAAAGCCTAAGCTTTAGATTGTATATTTAGGATATGTTATATAGTTTATTATATCTTTTAACACGAGAGTTGTTTCAATTACAAGAGTAGATGTAGTTATAACACATACGTTCTTCAAAACAAATGCTAAATATTCCATTAGAAAGGAATGATAGATGAGATTTGAACCACTACAAAAAAACGGTGAAATTCTGACTAAATCACCAACTAATCGGAAACAGTTAGAAATTTCCGTCTAACTTACCGACTAACTGTAGTCAGTCGGACATTCCGACTAAATTCCTACTAGCCCAAAATTGTAGGAAAATCCGACTAATCCCCGACTGAAAAGATAATCGAAAATTTCCGACTGCCCAATTAGCCGGCATTTAGTCGGAATATTTGGAGGAGGAGGGTTGGTCGGTGGGTAGTCGGAATTTTATATTTACAATTTTCCAATCGCCGTCTTTTTCCACCCTTTTCCCTCAATTACTCTCAAATTCTACAACCAAACATACTTCACTCTCTCGAAAATTTCTTCTCCCTACCCTAAACAATTTAATTTCTTCTAACAAAAATATCATATAAGTATTCAACAAAATATCAAGGTATGTTATTTCTATAAAGTCATATTTACATTATTTATTATTTTAAATATGCTTTATGTTATATTTATTATGTAATGAAAAAAAATTTAATAACCTTTTTGGTGCAGACATTTATTCGTAATAATTATAAGTACTTACTAGAACAAGTAGTTTTTCTCTTAATTATATTCTCCTATGTACTATAAAAATGTGTTAAAAATCATGAAAATATGTTGCTCAAAGCTAATGAAATTCAACATCGTATTCTTTACTTATAGTAATACCTCCCCGCTAGTTGCAACAATCAAATTTTGCATAAAGATAAAAAAAAAAATTAACTACTAAAATAACTAAAATTTTATTGTTGCAATTTATTAGTATAAGTAAAGTTTACATACTGGATTTCACTAGATTTGAGGAACACATATTCAACATTTCCACTTTTTTATAGTGCATAGGAAAGTATTAATAAGAGAAAAACTACTATTTCTACTAGTAAGTACTTATAATTATCATGCAAAAATGGCTGCACCGAAAAGCGTATTAAATTTTTTTTAAAGAATTACCGACTATTTTCCCACTGAAATTCAGCCGGGATTCAGTCGAAAATTTCAAAATTCAGTGAACAGTCGGTAAATTGAAAAGCCGATTCCCTTTTCAGCTGTTTTTGTTAAATTATTTTACGGATTTCATAAATTGTTATTTCGCAGAATAATAGACTTACGTAGTGAAAGAAGTTGAATGTATAAGCGAAGTTGTAAAGGAGTTTATAATATTAGATATTTAGAAGGAGTTGAGAAATTTCTACAATTTGCAAAGAAAAAAAATCATCTGATCTTTAATAATATTTTGAGCACAGTTCAAATCATCTGATCTTCTTTTGTCTTATATGCAGCTCTATATAAATTAGTTGTCATATAATTCATAGCACACTAAACTAATAATATAACATGTATTATTTGTTATAATTTTCATGTAAATTGTAAAACTACAACTATATAGTTGTTTACATAGAGAATTTGAGACTTCTATAAAAACAAAATAAGTCTAACAAAATGTCATTTCGATATTGAATTTTAATTCAAAGAGTTTTCTTAGAGAGAAGTTAGAGAGATAAATTTATGAAATTTCATTAAGGGCAATATTGAAATGTCAATATATAAAGGGTGGCGACACAATTTACCTAATTTTTCTTTTTAGTTTATCCTATCAAATGAACTCAATTTTTAGTTTTAGTAATGACTCACACTCCTCCTTTAATGAGTTATCACTACAACATTATATACTCCTTCTTTAATGGTATATATAGTGGATTTAGGGACATTTATTAGCCTTTTTAGCAGCATAATTAAAAATCATACTAAAGCATTCCGCGATATAGGATCTAGTGACATTTCTCATATATGTCGCTATAGGCTGTAGCAAAAATTACATATGTCACTAAAGGCCAAATAAAGTGTCATTAAATCACTTTATAGTGAAACTTAATACACTAAAAATATAAATCAATGACATTTTTTGAAATATCACTAAATCCTATGACGCGAAAAGTTAGTTTTATTGTAGTGTATCCACCTTAAACTATTATAACAATTACATAAAGTTTACACAAATTGTTGTGAGAAACGGTCTCTCCGAGAGACGTATTAGATATACGGGCAAAATATCTCAATTAATACAAAATTAAAGAGAAAATAAAAATATGGCCTTTTTGTTTTGAGGTCGTCTCTTTGAGAGACGGTCTCTTACAATAGAACTCGAAGGCACGGCATGCTTCATCAAATAAGGATCATCCTACTAAAGGTAATCTTGCAGAATTGATTTTGGTTTGACTTTTTCTTCCATATATTCTAATATGAATGTTGTGCGACATGATCACATCTTTATATAAAGTTGTGGATGGAGAAAGTCTTTACATTGGATATAATTCTTCAATTAAAATCTATGGCAAAGGAAAAATAAAACTTTTGTTTACATTGAGAAATCATTTAATCCTATAATATGTGTAGTTTGCACCCGGTATTAGTAGAAATTTTGTTTCTAACCTCATATTGAATTGTGTAGGATATAACTTGGTGTTTGAAGCCGATAGACTTCTCTGACTAAAACATGATGAGATGGAATTAGTGTGTTTCATTATTTGATATATAGTGGCTATATCTCGTATTTATTAAACTTTACCTCTTATTTTTAATTTTTAAATAAATAAAAATAAAATAAATAAATAATACCAAAACTAAATAAGGTCCTAATTTAATTTTCCCACACAATATGATACAACATATCACTATTAGTAGGAAGTGTTTCTGAACAAAGGTAATATAAATGACGACATAGTAGTGTAGTGGTTTTCAATTATTTTTGGGTTAATAGTTACTCAGTTTTTTTTTTTGATATTTTCTTTTTCCTACAAAATCATTGAATCTAGGTAGTCAAGTATAGATTGTTAATTTATTGTATTTTAGTGATTGACTAGTGTAGAAACCCGTGCAAAGCACAATTTTTTTTAGCATCGACATATATAAACATATGATATAAAAAAAATAAAGTGAGAGATATTATGCAGTAGAAACACTCAATTTTGATAGTTATATGTATAAATTAACTCTATAATTAAAAATTGTCAACAATATATTATGCAATATATTATAGGAAAAAATGTTTCTAAAAGGCCAACATTTTGGCCGTCTGCAAATAAAAGGCCAATGTTTCATTTATTCTTTAAAAATCCAACCTTTTGCTCAATTTTGCAAAGAAAGAGCTATTTTACTGGTCACCGGTAAAATCATTAAATTCCTATACCAACCAAGTCATAGTTGTCAGTTAGACTTTATTTCAAAAAATAAAAGTTACTATCTTCTTCTTCACACATGGAATTACCTTCTTTAACCAAAAATAATCTAACCTTCAGCATTCTTGCGATGAAGGTTCAAGCAAAATTTTAAGGCAACTTCCCTTTCTTCGGTATTGCAAAGGTGATTTCGAGAAAACATCACAACACAAGTAAGTTTTTAATTTTAAATTCGCAATTGATACCTTATTATTCAACTGATAATTGTTCGATTTTTGCTTAGACATTAGGTTTCACTCTTGAGGTTGGGCCTCATCTTCTCATCCAACATACCACATTGTGCCTCTAGCTCTACCAATTTTCCAAACATAACATCTGAAATTTATGAAAATTTGAATTCTTCATCCCATTCAAAGAAGGACACAATCACCATTCTTGAAAACAACATAAACACAAAATTAACACTTTCTTACAACCACTACAAAAAAAACACTAGATGCCTACGGGTCCTTTCCGTCTCCATCCTGTCGCGATCACCCATTTGGCAACAGGATGGAGACAAGAAGGTCCCATAGCCATTTTTGTCATCGCCATCAGTATTTCAAGTAGTGATCATGTCTCAATTGTTTGCGTCAGAAACCTAATGTCGTCACCAATTTATATCTTGAACTTCCTATTATATTTCAATATTATTATTGTATTATTATAAATATTATTTTATTATTATTAGTATTTTAATACTCCCTTCGAACCATTATAATAGTCCCATTTGCTTGGGCATGGTTATTAAGGATGGTGTGGGGTCCATTAAAAAGGGTAAATAGTAAAGGGTAAGTAGTGAAAGATAAGTAGTGAAGGGTAGTTGGGTAAGTAAGGTATATGGGGGTATATTCGTAATTACTTGTGTGAACTAAGGATATTTAGGTAAAAAAAGATTGACAAAAATAGAAATGGGACAATTAAAAAGACTTTGCCAAATAATGAAATGGGACTATTATAATGGTTCGGAGGGAGTATTAATTAATAATCCCTCCGATTCATTTGAGTTGTCCAATTTAGTTTTTTGACACTATTCATCGATCACTCTTAATTTGTATTTTATTCTTAATCTAGACGTCAAAATATAGTCATGTGAGATCTTGTTTGATTCTTCTCAAGATAAATTTTATTAATATCAAATTTTTATAATTTTTAATTATGCACAGTTAAAGATATTTAGAATTGAATTAGTGCATTGGATAGTGTGCCAAAACTAAATAGGACAACTCAAATGGATTGGAGGGAGTAAGAATTAAGAGTTTATAATTTATAATTTAGGTTTTATTTTAATTAAAATAACAATAAATATATAAAATTACATAAAACTAAAATAACAAAAAAAAATATATACGAGAAAAAAAAATTATATAAACAATAAACTAATTATATTAATATAGAAAATAATAACAAATATAATACAAAAGGTTTAAAATACTAAATTTACATATAAATTATTTTTGAATAAAATATACAACATCCTAAATCATCTACTAATTACCACTACCACTTCCACCACCCCGCCGCATACGAGACCTGCACGAGCCGCCTGGAGCATGTGTGTTACGAGATCCTTGGGAACTACGAGATACACCGCGACTTCCACCATGAAATTAAAAATTGATATTAAAAAAAATTTCATTATTTAACAAATAATTAAAAAAAACTAATAGCTAATTACCAACAAACAAACACAAAAAAATTCAAAAATTTTTTAAAAAAAATCTGAAATTATACATTTGGACAGATAAATCAAAAAAATCTGAAATAAAAAAAATCAAAAAAAAAAAGATAAATAACTATCAAGAATTAACAAAAAAAAAATCTACCAACAACAACATACAACAATGTGAAATAATAGAAAAATCTACATATAAATAAAAAAAATTAACAAAAACTATCATATAAAAAAAAATCAACAAAAATCAACATATGAACAGAAAAATTAACAAAATCTATCAACATTAAAAATTACCAACACGTACAGCAACATACAAATTAAAAATTATCAAAAATGAACAAAAAAAATGGATGATGCACAAACTGAAATTTACCACCAACAACATACAAACCGAAAAACAAATCTACATATACACTATCATCAAATAACAATAAAATATGAACTATCAAAAAAAACTAAAAAATGTTAGAGAACTAACCGAAAATAGATAATGTCGGTTGAATAAATGTTGAAGGTTGAAGGTTGATGGTTAAAGATTGAAGGTTGAAGAAGCTTGAAAGTTGAAGAATAAGTGCAAGAGATTGAAGATTGAAGGTGTAAGTGAAAAAATAAAGGTGAAAATGAAAGTGAAAGTGAAAAATTTATAAACCCAAGTTCCCTCCTTCCACGAATTTGAATTCTCACAGAATATTAATGGCAAAGGGATAAAGACGGAAAATTTAGCATCTTAATGGCCAATTTGGGCAAGAATATAAATTATCTCTTATGTTTAGTCCTCTACGAACAATTCCCTATTTCGCCTTCAATTTGTGATAACATCTTAACATTAACTGAGTTTGCACGGCGTCCACAAGAAGAAGAACCACACCTACTCATTTGCAGCTTCAACGAACTTAAAGAGTGGAGACAAAGAGAGAGAGAGAGAGAGAGAGAAAAACCCGAGACAGACATCGAATGAAGATTTTCAGGAAAAGTGAAGAGTTTATTAGGTTAGGATATTAATTTCTTTTACTTTTTTAAATTACTAGGGTTAACCTATTATAGTAGGTAAGCATTACCTGGAAACTCTTTCTTTACAAAAATGAGCAAAAGGTTGGATTTTTAAAGAATAAATTAAACATTGATCCTTTATTTGCAGATGGCCAAAAGGTTGGCTTTTTCGAAACAAATTGAAAAATCCATCTCATAAATTAATTAATTAATAATTCTCTATAATTTATGCAAATCTTCTATTTTAGTAATTAAGTTATTTTAACAACAAAAAAAGTAATTAAGTTATTTTAAGAGAGAGGAATTAATTTATAATATAGATAAATTTTTTTATCTTAATTAAAAAATTAAATAAATAATAATTTATTTATTTAACTAATAATAATAATAATAATATAATTGGAAAAACCATCTCATAAATTAATTAATTAATGATTCTCTATAATTTAGGCAAATATTATTTTAAGAATTAAGTTATTTTAAGAGAGGAATTAAGTGAATTACATGTAACCAAATTAAGTCCACTAATATATTACATTTGACAAATATTATTACATTTGGCAGTTTGTCTTGAACTATGACATGTGTCATTTTCCAAGTCTTTTAGTAAATACTATGATTAAAGGTGTTCATTCGGGTGATAGGGTCGGTTTCGGACGGGTGTCATTCGGTTCAGTTGTATTTCGGATCGGTTATTTTTCGGATGTGTGTTACGGTGGGTCACGCTCGGGTCATGTCGGTTAGTCAGGGTTTGGTTGAAGATCAGTTATTTGAGCTATCGGGTTAGCATCGGTATCGGGCTGTCATCCGTTAATAATTGATTTGGTTTTACCGGGTACAGATCGGGTTCGGGTATTATTTTTAAGTAGAATTCGGCTACAAATTACAACTACTAATTACTATAGATCGAGTCAATATCAGATTAAGTTGTTAGACATTTTTTAATTGATCATAAGATTCCCCTTAGTTAAGGCAAAATAGTTAAAATGCAAATTAGTTAGTGATTATTACTTTGTTATTTTTACTTGTTTGACTGTAAATTAAAATTAAACTTTTTTCATTTTTCATCTAATTTGATTAATAATAGTTAAATAAACATTGACCATTGATTATTAACTCTAAATATAGGAAACCATGTATGTATAAAATTTAATTTATTAAAATTTCTATTACTTTATTAGATTAACTAATAAGATGATTGAATATCAGTCGATCATACCTCTATGTTAAAATTGGTTCAAGTTTACAGCATTTCGATTAAAAGTTCGTTCGGGTTAGGTCGGTTTTAGCCTGATCAAGTTCGGTTTTGAGCATGATTCGGGTCGGGTTTGACTCGGGTCGGTCACTATTAGGTTCGGGTAATCTTGGTTAACGGTTATATGTCAGTTATAAAAGTCGGTCGCAGTTCGTGTTCGATTTTACGATTTTCGGTCGTAAATCGATTCGGGCACAACTTCAGTTCGGATAATGTCAGTTCGATAAACCTAAAAAAGAAACATATTTTCGAGTCGGTTAACTTTCGGTTTCAGGTCGTGTCACTTTTGAACAGCTCTAACTATGATTGAGTTAGATACGCAAAGTATTGTCTTATTTAAACAATAGAAAATTAACACTCTATCAATGATATTTTTGACAAGTGAAACATGCATTTATAAATGTGGATGATGCTCCTTTCGACTTCTACAAGTAATTAAAGTTTTCTAACGTGGATGTTGCTCCAATAAAATTGTGGAAAATTTTTAGTAAAAGCTGAGTTGGGTAATTTTAGTGGACTTGTAATATGAAGCTTAAAATCTTTTGGGTAATTTTAACAAATTTGTGGGGTGAATAAAAAATTTTAAATAATAAATAATTAATTAAAGGGTACGTTGGGTTTAATAGATCGTGTTTAACTGAAAAAATCGTGTTGAATGGTTGTGGCTGGAACCAATGTGTTGCTAAAGTTTTCTAACGTGGATGATAATATGGTTGTAAAAATTTTAGTAATATGGTTGACTTAGGTTTTAGTAGACTTGTAAATCAAAGCTTTAAATATTTTGGTAAAGTGTACTTATTTTGATAATTTTTATAGAGTGAATAAATATTTTAAATATTAAAAATAAATTGAGGGCTAGCTGGATAATGAATTATATTTAACTGAAAATTTGTTCAGTAGGCCTAAAATTGCAAAGTCGACTTCTACAAGTTTAGATGAGAACAAAATATATAATAATGAAAAATAAAGTATTACACCATATAATTTGTTTTTATAGAAGTCTCAAATTCTCTATGTAAACAACTATATAGTTGTAGTTTTACAATATTACAATTTTCATTTTTGAAACTTAATCCCTATAAATCTTGATTAACATTTCTAAACCTTCGTTCCCCAAACTCCATAATATGAACCCTTTGTTTCCGAAGCAATAAACTAATATTTTGCGTTTTCATTTTCATTCCTGCATCGCATTATATTTCCAATCTGGTAACATTGAACTGGACCCACTACAACATATTTAACTTTTCGCGATATTAGATTTAATGGTATTAAAAAAATTCCACTAATCTATATTTTAGTGTTACATTTATTTGGTTTTTAGTGTTACTAATCTATGAGAAACGTCACTAGAATATTAGCATTAGTTTTGAAAATGATATTTGGTTACTCCATATATATATATATATATATATATATATATATATATATATATATATATATATATATATATATATATATATATATATATATATATATATATATATATATATATATATATATATATATATATATATATATATATATATATATTAAAGTTTTGTTGATTTGGTTACTCTATATGATATTCGACGTCAATGCCAATGTAACATAAAGTTATGGGTTCAAATTTCATTTGCCTTTTATTTCTAATAGAATATTAGCATTAGTTTTGAAAATGATATGTGTTATTACTACATTTACTCTTGTAATCTAAATAGCTGTCGTGCAAAAAAATATAATAAAATTTATAGCATATCTCTAAAGATAAAATCATGAACTTAATCTTCTAGACAACTATTTTGTTCCCAAATGAAGGAAATAATGATTTGAGCATTTTCATACACAATTTCGTTTAAATCTACCTCTATTGAGCTTCACTATTTTAGCTTAGTTTCCATAAATATTTTTTTCCATATTGAGTAGACTTGTACTAAATATCTAGTAATATGTAGCTTTAACCTTCAAATGTTTTGAGCAAAAATCCGTTTAATGCACTGTTATTATTATTATTTTTTTTTTTTGAGAAATAAGAAAAATTTTATTTCGTCAAGAAACAAACCAGTTACAAAAACATGGAACAAAATGATGCAAAACCATCATGAGCATAAACTATGGCCACCTTCTAGGAAGGGTTCCAAAGCAATGCTAAATCATTTGTAGCATCATTCTAAAAAAGAAATTACAAAGCTTTGAGCCAATCTATGTCTATTGTTATCCGTTTAATGCACTGTTGTTGTTATTATTATTATTATTATTATTATTATTATTATTATTATTATTATTATTATTATTATGATATAGGAGTATAATGATTTTTAAACAATGATATAATTATATATTATCTCTATCAAGTTGAAATTTACACGTTAAAATTTTATAATCAATATAATTATAACAAATTAATAATAGTCATATTTTTTTCACTTCCCTTGAAAGTATACTATTCCGTCCCTTTAAATTAGTGGCAAACAGAATTGATTATTTTAAAAAAAATGTGGATATTTTATATTAATTAAAGAAAAAATAAATTGTGTGAAAGAAATTAATAAATGAGACTTAACATGTATGGATGAGATAAAAAAAAAAAAAGTAATGAACCAATATCCAAAAATAGAAATGATTTAAAATGAGTGAGATAACAAATAATGTTAAATAAGTGGGATGAAGGGAGTATTTTTTTTATCATTATTCCTCCCTTTTCTTAATTTGCACAAAATATATACTTGAGATTAATTTCTTAGGACGTAGAATACTTTATAATACACTATAAAAAAAACACAAAAAATAGATAATTAAAAGTATAGAAATATTAATTTAAAAATACGACCCACAATTTACCTCTGTCTAATGAATACTTTATAAAATAAATTTAATTTCTTATTTTTTAAGTTTTATGTTAAGATATGTAAAACAAATAATATATTATTTTTTTAATGTCTTTTTTTATAAATTTATTCATATAAACAATCAATATAATAAAAATATAATAAAATATAATAATATGTAATAGGATAAAATTAACTTTACCTTATGTAGTTCAATAAAAATAGCAATTAACCAATTTAATTATTACATGTGGAAAATTTTTGTTGTGAGGGTGCCACGTGGAATTTTTCAATACTTTTAGTTAATTGTATAATAGTAGTAGCCCGATTGATTATTGTATTAATTAATGAGAAATAATAAATTTTTTATATAATTAAATATTGAAAATTAATTAATAGAGTCTTACTCTAATACAAAAATGCTTTTCTTTATTAAAATTTTTAAGGGAGGATATTGAGGATACATGTACTCCTCCGTCTCTTTGATTTTGCTACATTGATAAAATTCTGTCTCTTTTGATTTTGCTTTATTGATAAAATTAAAATTAAAGTGAGAGATTTTTATGTGTTGTATAGCAAAATCAAAGGGGCATAATTTTTAACTTTTATTATATGGTTTGAATCTATTTTTATTTATTTTTATTACCACCAAAAAAAAACATTGTAATAGATTTATCAAACGCCCTCCAATCATGATATGTTCTTATATAATCATTCCCACTTTATCAAACTTCTTGATATTTTGATTTTCTAATTAATAACTTATTTGATTTATCTTAAATTTATATTTTTTAGTAATTATAATTAAAGTTTGATAAAATTTATTAGTTTATATAGAAAAAAATCAGCTTAATGTGTAAAAATTAGTTAGTAATTGTTATGAATAAAAATCCAGTTTTAGTCAATAAAATTTTTACTCACTAGTAATTCACATTAAATTAGTAATTTTGAATGAGAAAAATAATATGCAAGCAATAACATTCAGTTTTTTATAAAATAAGTGCAAATCATTAAAATTTGATTAAAACGAGTTTTTAGTAAATATAAATTCAATTAGGTAAAAATCAGTATTTATTAGTATTAACCACTACAAGTGAAATTATGTGAGTTTAACATATAATTCAATTCACTTTTAAAATAAGTGAAATTATATTCTATAATTGAAATAGATTATACAAGATGGGAATCCGCTACTTCTCCCCTCGGACCGTAACTTTGTGCGGGACACTAGACTGATGACCATGACCATGACTTTTACAAGATGGTATTACGACTTGGCAATCAAAACTTGAAAATAAAATAGCATATTTTATAAAACATAATACAAGAATTCATTCTGATTAAGCACTCAAAAACATCAATAACTAAAATTAAGCACTCAAAAACCCATTCCAATCGTCAAAACAAGACAAGAAAAACATGTAGTATGAAACAAAAGTATTTAATCCTTTTTCCGTGTTTTCAATTGATTTCGGCACTATTCATTAACTAAACTCACTTTTATATTATTACTAATTTATAAATTAAAACATAATCATATGAGACCTTATTTGAATTGTTTTGATTTATATTATGTTTATTAATTTCTAGTTTCCATAATTTTTTGATAGCATAAATAGAAATATTAACGATTAAATTTGTATATTGAAAAGTGTGAAAAAACAAATGGTACAAGTAAAGAAGAATGGAGAAATTATGTCTCTTAATCAACAAGAAAATAAAGGCACAAATAACAATATAGTTATGGTTCTTTGGTTGCTTAATCCTTTTCTTGAATTTGGATTATTAAAATTTGTAGATGAATAGTGAAACGAGAATAAAATGGCAAACTCTGAAGAACAAAAAAAAAGTCTGTTATTTGTCCATGGCATTGTGTGACCATTTCTGGGTAAAGACTACAATTACTTTTAACAGTTGAAAATTGTGATGTTTTGGAAAACTTTTAATCATTTTATTAGAATTAATGTACGATTAATTGGAAAAAAGGAAAGATTAAATGAGACTGAGAGAAAAGTAGAAAAATAATAATCTAACATGTATTTTCTTTTCCCAACTTAAAAATGACGATTAAATTTAATGGTGACTTAAGTTGTTGGCCCTTTTCAAGATTGGGCCCTAGGCGGCAGCACTCCTCGCTTACCCCACGGTAGGGGTTGTGTTATTGTAAATATAGTAAAAGCTGAAAATTAATTTATTGATCAAACTCGGAAAAACGAAATCAACTAACTTAACAATGCAGTGGAAAACATGACATCTTATGCTTTATAGACATCTCATGAAATGAAATGTTTCTTTCTTAGATAGATTATCACATTCACCCATTTGGCACACATTTACATTTTTTTATAGAAAAGAAATGTTATTATCACAAATTATAATTATGAGTAAAATACAGTAAAAAGAAAAAGAAAATGCTACAAATTCAAGTAAAGCCCAAAAAGGCTCATTCCATCATACTCTACTTCTTGCTACAAATGAAATGTTTCTCAGATAGATGATCACTTTTAATTCTTTGTTCTTCTTGTTATACTTCTTCTACTGAAATGGTGGTCATGAAAATCAAGTAAAGCCCATTCCATCTTGTTCAACAATTTAAAAAGCCAAAAAGGCTTCCCCACTGACAATATGTAGTACCCCCAAGCCAAACCAACTATTGTACCACTTCCAAATCCAATCATTACAACTTCCCACATCGATAATTCTGTTTTTTCTTCCACATTATTATTGTTCAAAGATTGCACAACAGTATTGTTTTTGCATTCATGTAATGGTGCTCCACACAATTCAAAATTGCCCACGTACGAATCAGATGAGAAGGTATTAAAATTATTACCATGGGGTATAGGCCCTTCTAGTTGATTATATGAAACATTAAAAACCCCGAGAAATGTTAAACTAACAAGTTCTTGAGGGATTTCACCGATAAGCCTATTTGATGATAGGTCTAAACCGTCCAACAATGATAAGTTCCCGATGGATGGAGGGATGTTTCCGGTAAGTAGGTTATGCGAGAGATTAAGATTTCGAAGTGCTCGCAACATCCCTATAGAATTTGGAATCTCTCCTTCAAAGTGATTATTAGACATATCAAATGTTGACAAAGAAGTAATTATCTTCTTATAATCCAGTTCCACCCCCTTTACTATCATCTTGATGGAGTACGCATACCCAAAACCAACAAATTCATCTTCTAAGTACCTTGGACTTTCTATAGTAGACATGTCGATATCCATCATGGAACGAAATTGATTGATGTACATGAATGGCAACTTACCACAGAAATTATTGTTTGAAAGGTCGAGAATTTGTAGATTTGAAAAAGGAGATGTTGCAATCTTTGATAAATTGTTAGTTATATCACCATGAAATTTATTAAAGGGTAGGCTGAGAACCTCTAAAGACGGAAGGCTACCTAACCAAAAAGGGAATACATCTTTGAATTTGTTGTTCCTCAAATTTAGGACTTTCAGGTTTCTACATTTAGATAAAGACCTAGGTATAGCTCCTTCTAACTGATTGTCAGTGAAATCTATATATTCCAAAGAATCACAAGTAGAAAATGCTGATGGAATGGTGCCCTTGAAATTATTTGATTGGAGATTCAATACAATTAAGTTATTACTAGTATTGCCCAAGCAATGAGGAACTTCTCCATTAAACTTGTTATAAGATAAGTCAAAGATTTCAAGATCAACCAAATTGCAGATAGAAGAGTTTTTAAAATTCGTGACATTGTATCCTGGAATGCATGACAAATATGAAAGAATTTAGAGAAAGTTGTAGCTTCATATAATAATGTATAAATACATCATAGTAAAAGAATATTCTACCAAGAAATTTAATTTTTTTGAAAAGAAAAAAAAATTGACCACATGACTTCTTAAAAAAGTTAGAAATTAGTTTACAGTGAATATTGCTTTCTATAAATGGTTACAAAAAATATTTGACTTGGATGAATATTGGAAACATTTGGATTAAGATTTAAAATTTTGGATTTTATTGATAAAAAAAATATTCTGATTTGTCACCGTATTTATTACTCCCTCCATTTTCATATGTAATTCTCAAATAAATTTACGAATTTTAGAATATTTATGTGGGATGTTGATTGATTCGTCTCAATATATTATTTCTAAATATCAAAAGTCAAAGAAATACATTAAAGATAATTCGATAGAACTTGTTTCATATATTTTTATTGGTAACATTAATCAATGTTATAAAAAAAAAGCAATATGAAAAACCTTAATAATACAAGAAATATATTTTTATTAGTGACAAGCTAATTCAAAAAAGAAAATAATAATTTAACAGTTGGAAGTCTCAATGTATGCAATGGCGAACTATTTTAGAAGATGCAATTTAGATAGGCATTGCTAAAGATTAGTATACCTGTAATCTGTGGTGTAATTTTTCCAATCAAGTTATTGTTGGCAACCAACAAATAACTAAGACTCGTAAGCTTTCCAATGTTGATAGGTAACTGACCCGTGAGTTGATTATCTGTCATATTTAGAAAATATAGTAACTTACAACTCCCTAAACTCTCAGGGATTGGACCACTAAGCTTATTTGAAGAAACATCTAGGTATCTCAATAACCCATTCGTCCCCAACTTATGTGGAATACTTCCTTTAAAGTTATTTTCCCAAATATGAAGTTCTTTTAACAAAGATAAATATCCAATAAACTCTGGTATGAAACCTTGTAAGTTGTTTTGACAAAGACTTAAGTACGTCAAGTTTATAAGAAGAGAAAAAGAAGTTGGTATCTCACCATGTAATTGATTATTTGATAAATCCAAATGAATCAAATTTGTAAGAAGAGAAAAAGAATTTGGTATCTCACCATGTAATTGATTATTTGATAAACCCAAATGAATCAAATTTGTAAGAAGAGAAAAAGAATTTGGTATCTCACCAGGTAATGGATTATTTGATAAATCCAAATGAATCAAATTTGTAAGAAGAGAAAAAGAATTTGGTATCTCACCATGTAATTGATTATTTGATAAATCCAAATGAATCAAATTTGTAAGAAGAGAAAAAGAATTTGGTATCCCACCATGTAATTGATTATATGATAAATCCAAAAGAATCAAATTTGTAAGAAGAGAAAAAGAATTTGGTATCTCACCATGTATTTGAATATTTGATAAATCCAAATGAATCAAATTTGTAAGAAGAGAAAAAGAATTTAGTATCTCACCATGTAAAAGGTTATCTGATAAATTCAAATAAATTAAATTTGTAGGAAGAGAAAAAGAATTTGTTATCTCACCATCTAATTGATTAATTGATAAATCCAAATGAATCAAATTTGTAAGAAGAGAAAAAGAATTTAGTATCTCACCATGTAAAAGGATATCTAATAAATTCAAATAAATTAAATTTGTAGGAAGAGAAAAAGAATTTGGTATCTCACCATCTAATTGAGTAATTGATAAATCCAAATGAATCAAATTTGTAAGAAGAGAAAAAGAATTTGGTATCTCACCTTGTAAAAGGTTATTTGATAAATTTAAAGTTTTCAACCTCTTTAAGAATCCTAATTCATAAGGAAGTAATCCCCAAAGAATGTTGCCAGAAAGATCCAAAACTTGAAGCTTTTGAAGTTTAATAATAAACTCTTGCGATATTGAACCAAAAAAGCGGTTCCCACCAAGGGAAAGGCACCGAAGCTCCAACATATTAACAAATAAAGGCAGTCGGCCACTAAATTGGTTAAATTGTAGGTTGAGATAATGGAGTTTTGTAAGGAGAGGAAGAGAAGACGGGACATGCCCATAAAAATCGTTAAAAAGGAGAGATAGGTTTTGCAGGTTTGTAAGAAAACCGATTTGAGGAGAGAGAGTACCATTGAGTTTTAAGTTGGAGAAGTCTAGGGAAATGACAGTAGGAGAGTGAGAAGACGAAGAGCAAGTGACGAACGACCAATTGCAGTGGTGAGTAGTGTTTTTCCAAGATGATAGACTTTTATGAGGATCATCTTAAATGGCAGATTTAATAGCTAATAATGCTTCTTGTTCTGATAATATTCCGCCATTGATGAAGCTAATATTCAGACAGTAAATAAACAAGAAGAAAACAAGAATTCGCATTTTGTTATTTTTGTTTCTTTTACTTTGATGGGTAGAATACTAGAATTGAGATACATGATGAGAGGGAAATGAAAGACTATTTATAATGTGTTAAAATGTAAGACTATTTATGATGAGATACATGGTGATATGGTACCAGAAAAGTCTACCTAACCAATAGGGGAATACATCTTTGAATTTGTTGTTGCTCAAATTTAGGACTTTCAGGTTTCTACATTTAGATAAAGACCTAGGTATAGCTCCTTCTAACTGATTGTCAGTGAAATCTACATATTCCAATGAATCATAAGTAGAAAATGTTGATGGAATGATGCCCTTGAAATTATTTGATTGGAGATTCAATACAAATAATTTAGTACTACTATTGCCCAAGCAATGAGGAACATCTCCATTAAACTTGTTATAAGATAAATCAAGGATTTGAAGATTAACCAAGTTGCAGATAGAAGAGTTTATAAAATTCGTGACATTGTATCCTGGAATGCATGACAAATATGAAAGAATTTAGAGAAAGTTGTAGCTTCATATAACAATGTATAAATACATCATAGTAAAAGAATATTCTACCAAGAAATTTAATCTTTATTGAAAAGAAAAAAAAATAAATTTTACCACATAATTTCTTAAAAAAGTTAGAAATTAGTTTAGAGAGAATATTGCTTTCTATGAATGGTTACAAAAAAATATTTGACTTGGATGAATATTGGAAACATTTGGATTAAGATTTGAAATTTTTGATTTTATTGATAAAAAAAATATTCTGATTTGCCACCCTATTTATTACTCTCTATATTTTCATATGTTATTTCTAATAAATTTATGAATTTTAGAATATTTATGTGGGATGTTAATTGATTCGTCTCAATATATTATTTCTAGATATCAAAAATCATAGAAATACATTAAATATAATTCGATAGAACTTGTTTCATATTATTTTTATTGGCTACATTAATCAATGTTATATAAAAAAGAAAAAAAGCAAATATGAAAAACCTTAATAATACAAGAAATATATTTGTATTAGTGACAAGCGAATTCAAAAAAGAAAATAACAATTTAACAGTTGGAAGTCTCAATGTATACAATGGCGAACTATTTTGAAAGATGCAGTTTAAATAGGCATTGCTAAAGATTAGTGTACCTGTTATCTGTGGTGTGATTTTTCCAATCAAGTTATTGTTGGCAACAAAGAAATAACGAAGACTTGTAAGATTTCCAATGTTGACAGGTAACAAACCCGTGAGTTGATTATATGATAAATCCAAATAAATCAAATTTGAGAGAAGAGAAAAAGAATTCGATATCTCACCATGCAATTGATTATATGATAAATCCAAATAAATCAAATTTGAAAGAAGAGAAAAAGAATTCGGTATCTCACCATGCAATTGATTATATGATAAAACCAAATCATCCAAATTTGTAAGAAGAGATAAAGAATTTGGTATCTCACCATGTAATTGATTATATGACAAATCCAAATAACTTAAATTTGAAAGAAGAGAAAAAGAATTCGGTATCTCACCATGCAATTGATTATATGATAAATCCAAATCAATCAAATTTGTAAGAAGAGAAAAAGAATTTGGTATCTCACCATGTAATTGATTCTTTGATAAACCCAAATAATTCAAATTTGTAAGAAGAGAAAAAGAATTTGGTATCTCACCATGTAATTGATTATTTGATAAACGCAAATAATTCAAATTTGTAAGAAGAGAAAAAGAATTTGGTATCTCACCATGTAATTGATTATTTGATAAATTCAAATAAATCAAATTTGTAAGAAGAGAAAAAGAATTTGGTATCTCACCATGTAATTGATTATTTGATAAACCCAAATGAATCAAATTTGTAAGAAGAGAAAAAGAATTTGGTATCTCACCATGTAATTGATTATTTGAGAAATACAAATATTTCAAATTTGTAAGAAGAGAAAAAGAATTTGGTATCTCACCACTAAAGCTGTTAAATCTAAGGTTGAGATATTGGAGTTTTGTAAGGAGAGGAAGAGAAGACGGGACATGCCCATAAAAATAGTTATCATGGAGTGATAGATATTGCAGGTTTGTAAGAAAACCGATTTGAGGAGATAGAGTACCATTGAGTTTTAAGTTGGAGATGTTCAGGGAAATGACAGTGGGAGAGTGAGAAGACGAAGAGCAAGTGACGAACGACCAATTGCAATGGTGAGTAGAGTTTTTCCAAGATGATAGACTTTTATGAGGATCATCTTTAATGGCAGATTTAATAGCTAATAATGCTTTTTGTTCTGATAATATTTCGCCACTGATGAAGCTAATATTCAGACAGTGAATAAATAAGAAGAAAACAATTATTCGCATTTTGTTATTTTTGTTTCTTTTACTTTGATGGGTAGAATACTGGAATTGAGATACATGATGAGAGGAAAATCAAAGACTATTTATAATGTGTTAAAATGTAAGACTATTTATGATGAGATACATGGGTAGAAAAGTCGTTCCAACTAAGGGAAAGACACCGAAGCAACTTAGGATACTACTTTAATGTATCCTTAAATATGTCTCTATTGTATTCAATTATAGAAAATAATTTCATATATTTTAAAAGTAAATTGAATTATATGTTAAGGTCATATGGTGTTTTTAATCAAAATGTATTATTTAGATTGAATAAAACTTAATTGTTTTTAATCAAAATGTATTATATTATACTGATTTTTACTTATCAATGAAATTTATTCTTATTGATTTCGTATTCTTTTTCTTATTCAAATTACTAATTTTGATTGAATTAAAACTTTTTTTTAACTCAAAATAAAATTTTAACTTATAACAACTTATTTTTACGACATAAGCTGATTTTTACCGATTTAAACTAAATTTTATCAAACTTTAATTATTTTTATTAAATAATATGAATTTAAGATGAATCTAATAAGTTCTTGATAAAAAAAAATAAATATCAAGAATTAAGTTTGATTAAGTGGGAATGATGATCTCTTCAAAAAAAACTGAGAATGATGATCAAAGAACGAAGTCATAATTGGGAGACGTTTGATAAATCTATTTTCAAGTTATATTCAGTGGTAATGAAAATTAATGAAAAATAGATTTTGATCATATAATAAAAATGCTCCTTCCTCCTCTTTTATTTTGCTACGCAATACATAAATGGATAAAAGAGTATATTAGTACTCCAAGAATCCTCCCCGAAGATTTTTTTGGCAAGATACATAAATGTTATTTTGCACTAACATATAATTCGAATCCCTCAAGTGATAATGAATGAAAATAATTTTGTAGAAGAAAATTTATTTTTATTAGAATAAGACAATCATAATTATAAAGTCTGTTAAATAATTTAATATATTCAAATATATTAAAGTTTTATTTTTATTCTCATCAATTAATACAATAATTAATCGCATTAAGCTAGATAATATAGTACACTTACTCAAAACAATTGTAGCTAGATATTTTCTTCGTCCCTTTCAATTTATTTCTAAAAGTAATAATTTTTCTTATAACATATTACATATATAACTTTACGCGATTCAGTGTGATATTTCAATCATTTATATATTGAAATATGTAAATCTAAAAATTATAAAAAGTTAATATTATGAAAGTATGCGATTAGACGATTCAAACAAGATCTCACTTGACTATATTTCTTCATATACATTAATTACAATAGATAAAATAAGTTTGAACGATTAATAGTATCAAAAGTAAGTATTTCAGAACCGAGGAAGTAGATATTTAGTAGTACAAGTCTACTAAAAAGCCAAGTCAACCATGACTTTAATAAATGGAGCATAAGCTATTAAGGCCTCAATGTACAACTTTGTCTTTATAGACAAGACTTTGACCTGTATCAGTCAAATGGACCCATGCCCCTCTGAAACCTTCGTTACGCTTACGCTTACGGAGAGATACTCTCTCCATCTTATGAGAAAGCATTATATAATTTAAAGATTTGAGTGTTTTTTAAGTCATATGTTATTAATTCAGAGAGACAACGGAAATATATAATTATTTAAGGAAATTAATTGTGTGGGTATGAACTAAGCTAGTTGGAGAACGAAGAAAATTTTGACATTATCAATTTCCTTCATTTGGGAAGGAAACAGTCTAAAAACTAAGCTTTAGATTGTATATCTAAGATATGTTATATACTTATTATATCTTTTCACACGAGAGTTGTTTCAATTACAAGAGTAGATGTAGTTACAACACATACCTTCTTCAAAACAAATGCTAAATATTCCATTAGTAAGGAATGATAGATGAGATTTGAACCACTACAAAAAAACGATGAAATTCCGCCTAAATCACCGACTAATCGAAAATAGTCGGAAATTTCCGTCTAACTTACCGACTAACTGTAGTCAGTCGGACATTCCGACTAATTCCTACTAGCTCAAAATTGTAGGAAAATCCGACTAATCACCGACTGAAAAGATAATCGGAAATTTCCGACGACCAATATAGCCGGTATTTAGTCGGAATATTTGGAGGAGGAGGGTTGGTCGGTATTCAGTCGGTGGGTAGTCGGAATTTTATATTTACAATTTTCCTATCGCCGTCCTTTTCCACCCTTTTCCCTCAATTACCCTCAAATTCTACAACCAAATATACCTCACTCTCTCAAAAATTTCTTCTCCCTACCCTAAACAATTTAATTTCTTCTAACAAAAATATCATATAAGTATTCAACAAAATATCAAGGTATGTTATTTCTATAAAGTCATATTTACATTATTTATTATTCTAAATATGCATACATAATAAAACATTTAATACGCTTTTTGGTGGAGACATTTATTCGTAATAATTATAAGTACTTACTAGAAGAAGTAGTTTTTCTTTTAATTATATTCTCCTATGTACTATAAAAATGTGTTAGAAATGATGAAAATATGTTACTCAAAGTTAATGAAATTCAACATCGTATTCTTTACTTATAGTAATACCTCCCCGCTAGTTGCAACAATCAAATTTTGCATAAAGATAAAAAAAAAATTAACTACTAAAATAACTAAAATTTTATTGTTGCAATTTATTAGCATAAGTAAAGTTTACAATACTGGATTTCACTAGATTTGAGGAACATATATTCAACATTTCCACTTTTTTATAGTGCATAGGAAAGTATTAATAAGAGAAAAACTATTATTTCTACTAGTAAGTACTTATAATTATCATGCAAAAATTGGCTGCACCGAAAAGCGTATTAAATTTTTTTTAAAGAATTACCGACTATTTTCCCACTGAAATTCAGTCGGAATTCAGTCGAAAATTTCAAAATTCGGTGAACAGTCGGTAAATTGAAAAGCCGATTCCCTTTTTTAGCTGTTTTTGTTAAATTATTTTACGGATTTCATAAATTGTTATTTCGCAGAATAATAGACTTACGTAGTGAAAGAAGTTGGATGTATAAGCGAAGTTGTAAAGGAGTTTATAATATTAGATATTTAGAAGGGGTTGAGAAATTTCTACAATTTGCAAAGAAAAAAAATCATCTGATCTTTAATAATATTTTGAGCACAGTTCAAATCATCTGATCTTCTTTTGTCCTATATGCAGCTCTATATAAATTAGTTGTCATATAATTCATAGCACACTAAACTAATAATATAAGATGTATTATTTGTTATATTTTTCATGTAAATTGTAAAACTACAACTATATAGTTGTTTACATAGAGAATTTGAGACTTCTATAAAAACAAATTATATCATGTACTACTTTATTTTCCGTTATATATTTTGTTTTCATCTAAACTTGTATATACCGCTTAACCACGGTTTCCACCACTAAAAAAAAGGCGTTTGGTGACAAAAAAACTCAAAAAAATCGCCAGCCTTTTACGCAATCCGGTCGCATGTTTTACGCGACTATATCGCGGTTCAGTCGCGTGTTTTACGCGACTAGATGTACTAAAAATCACTGCAAAGTTTAAACGATCGTTATTTCTTGCTCGATTATCAGAATTGGGCATATAATATATCGTTGGAAAGCTCTTGAAGTCTAGTTTCTAATGCTGTAAAACTTTGCATTAATGCGATTTTTCTACAAAAAGTTATGGCCAAAAGATTGAACATGTATCAAAATTCAGCACAACACAAACTTTAAACGATCGTCATTTCTCGCTCGGTTATCGAAATCGGGCATATAATATGAATTCTAGGTTCTAATGCTGCAAACATTGCAATTATGTAATTTTCCTATCAAAAGTTATGGCCAAAAGAGTGAACATATATCAAATTTCAACACAAGCAATTGTTTTTATGAAATTAACGATCGTTATCGATGATTACCGAATCTTTTTGGTGATTATTTTCATTTGTCATAGTGTTTTGATATTGAATTTTAGTTCAAAGAGGTTTTTTAGAAAGAAGTTAGAGAGATAAAGTTATGAATTTCATTAAGGGTAATATTGAAATTTCAATATATAAAGGGTGGCGACACAATGAAAAAAATGGCGACTTTTAATAATGCCCAGAAAAAAAAAACTAAACCTATTAAAATATGTCAGCTTTGCAATTTTAGACCTACTGGCAAATTTTTTCAGTTAATCATGATTCATTATCCAGCTAGTCCTCAATTTATTTTTTAATATTTGATATATTTATTCACTCCATAAAAATTATCAAAATAAGTACACTTACCCAAAATATTTAAAGCTTTAATTTACAAGTCTACTAAAACCTAAGTCAACCATATGACTAAAATTTAACACAACTTTAATGGATCATCATCCACTTAATTAGAAAGCTTAACTTGTAGAAATCGAATGGAGCATCATCCACGTTAGAAGACTTTAGCGACACATTGGTTCCAGCCACAAGCATTCAACACGTTATACTTTATACCAATTATATAATCCGTCAATCACTCTTAATTTGGCCTGTCTGCTATTTCAGTTCATCTCAATGAATTTGACCAATATTTTTTTTGTCTTACGAAATTTACCTAATTTTTCTTTTTAGTTTATCCTATCAAATGAACTTAATTTTTAGTTTTAGTAATGACTCACCCTCCTCCTTTAATGAGTTATCACTACAACATTATATACTCCTTTAATGATATATATAGTGGATTTAGGGACATTTATTAGCCTCTTTAACAGCATAATAAAAAATCATACTAAAGCATTCCACGATATAGGATCTAGTGACATTTCTCATAAATGTCGCTATAGGCTGTAGCAAAAATTACATATGTCACTAAAGGCCAAATAAAGTGTCATTAAATCACTTTATAGTGAAACTTAATACACTAAAAATATAAATCAATGTCATTTTTTTAATGTCACTAAATCCTATGACGCGATAAGTTAGTTTTATTGTAGTGTATCCACCTTAAACTATTATAACAATTACATAAAGTTTACACAAATTGTTGTGAGAAACGGTCTCTCCGAGAGACGTATTAGATATAAGGGCAAAATATCTCAATTAATACAAAATTAAAGAGAAAATAAAAATGTGGGCTTTTTGTTTTGAGGTCATCTCTTTGAGAGACGGTCTCTCGCAAGAGTAGTTGTAAAATATACAAACAACCAAATTGTGAGTAAAATATACGATCTCAATGTGTTTGTTGTGTCCATGAAACACCAAATTTTGAGCAAGACAATGTTGAATTACAGTTAGAATTGTATTAGCTTTATTACATGCTTCATTGTAGCTTTCCTTTGATCACATAATTAGTTATTAGTTGAACTAAAATTAGAATTATATCTGCTATATTTAATAAAAATATAATGTCTTGTTTATTCTAAAAAGTTTTTTCATCTTGAATTTCCTTGATTATTTTATTTGATCTATAGCATTAAAAAATAAAATAACAAATAAATTATTTGTATAATTACTATTATTAAAAAATATTATTTGTATCATTTGTTTGAAACAAAACGATACAAATAATCTTTGGTTGTAACAATAAACAAACGTTCACATCTTTACATAAAGTTGTGGATGGAGAAAGTCTTTACATTGGATATAATTCTTCAATTAAAATCTATCGCAAAGGACAAGTAAAACTTCTGTTTACATTGAGAAATCATTTAATCCTAAAATATGTGTATTTTGCACCCGATATTAGTAGATATTTTGTTTCTAAACCCATATTGAATTGTGTAGGATATAACTTGGTGTTTGAAGCCGATAGACTTCTCAGACTGAAACCTGATGAGATGGAATTAGTATGTTTCATTATTTGATATGTAGTGGCTATATCTCGTATTTATTAAACTTTACCTCTTATTTTTAATTTTTAATAAATAAAAATAAAATAAATAAATAATACCAAAACTAAATAAGGTCCTAATTTAATTTTCCTACACAATATGATTCAACATGTCACTATTAGTAGGAAGTGTTTCTGAACAAAGGTAATATAAATGACGACATAGTAGTGTAGTGTTTTTCATTTACTTTTGGGTTAATAGTTACTCAGTTTTTTTTTTTTTTTTTTGATATTTTCTTTTTCCGACAAAATCATTAAATCTAGGTAGTCAAGTATAGATTGTTAATTTATTGTATTTTAGTGATTAACTAATGTAGAAACCTGTGCAAAGCACAATTTTTTTAGCATCGACATATATAAACATATGATATAAAAAAATTAAGTGAGAGATATTATGCAGTAGAAACACTCAATTTTGATAGTTATATGTATAAATTAACTCTATAATTTTAAAAATTGTCAACAATATATTATGCAATATATTATAGAAAAAAATGTTTCTAAAAGGCCAACATTTTGGCCATCTGCAAATAAAAGGCCAATGTTTCATTTATTCTTTAAAAATCCAACCTTTTGCTCAATTTTGCAAAGAAAGAGCTATTTTATTGGTCACCGGTAAAATCATTAAATTTCTATACCAATCAAGTCATAGTTGTCAGTTAGACTTTATTTCAAAAAATAAAAGTTACTATCTTCTTCTTTACACATGGAATTACCTTTAACCAAAAATAATCTAACCTTCAACATTCTTGTGATGAAGGTTCAAGCAAAATTTTAAGGCAATTTCCCTTTCTTCGGTATTGCAAAGGAGATTTCGAGAAAAACATCACAACACAAGTAAGTTTTTAATTTTAAATTCGCAATTGATACCTTATTATTCAACTGATAATTGTTCGATTTTTGCTTAGACATTAGGTTTCACTCTTGAGGTTGGACCTAATCTTCTCATCCAACATACCACACTGTACCTCTAGCTCTACCAATTTTCCAAACATAACATCTGAATTTTATGGAAATTTGAATTCTTCATCCCACTCAAAGAAGGACACAATCACCATTCATTAAAACAACATAAAAACAAAATTAACACTTTCTTACAACCACTCCAAAAAAAACACCAGATGGCTACGGGTCCTTCCCGTCTCCATCCTGTCGCGATCACCCATATGGCGACAGGATGGAGACAGGAAGGACCCATAGCCATTTTTGTCATCGCCATCAGTATTTCAAGTAGTGATCCTGTCTCAATTGTTTGCGTCAGAAACCTAATGTTGTCACCATTTTATATCTTGAACTTCCTATTATATTTCAATATTATTATTGTATTATTATTATTGTATTATTATAAATATTATTTTATTATTATTAGTATTTTAATATTAATTAATACTCCCTCCGATTCATTTGAGTTGTCCCATTTAGTTTTTTGACATTATTCATCAATCACTCTTAATTTCTATTTTATTCTTAATCTAGACGTCAAAATATAGTCATGTGGGATCTTGTTTGATTCTTCTCTATAAATTTTATTAATATCAAATTTTTATAATTTTTAATTATGCACAATTAAAGATATTTAGAATTGAATTAGTGCATTGGATAGTGTGCCAAAACTAAATGGGACAACTCAAATGGATTGGAGGGAGACGGGAGTAAGAATTAAGAGTTTATAATTTATAATTTAGGTTTTATTTTAATTAAAATAACAATAAATATATAAAGTTACATAAAACTAAAATAACAAAAAAATATATATACGACAAAAAAAATTATATAAACAATAAACTAGTTATATTAATATAGAAAATAATAACAAATATAATACAAAAGGTTTAAAATACTAAATTTACATATAAATTATTTTTTAATAAAATATACAACATCCTAAATCATCTACTAATTACCACTACCACTTCCACCACCCCGCCGCCTACGAGACCTGCACGAGCCGCCTGAAGCACGTGTGTTACGAGATCCTTGGGAACTACGAGATACACCGCGACTTCCACCATGAAATTAAAAATTGATATTAACAAAAAATTCATTATTTAACAAATAATTAAAAAAAACTAATAGCTAATTACCAACAAACAAACACAGAAAAATTCAAAAATTAAAAAAAAAATCTGAAATTAAACATTTGGACAGATAAATCAAAAAGAATCTGAAATAAAAAAAAATCGAAAAAAAAAGATAAATAACTATCAAGAATTAACAAAAGAAATCTACCAACAACAACATACAACAATGTGAAATAACAGAAAAATCTATATATAAATAAAAAAAATTAACAAAAACTATCATATAAACAAAAAAATTAACAAAAATCAACATATAAACAAAAAAATTAATAAAATCTATCAACATTAAAAATTACCAACATGTACAGCAACATACAAATTAAAATTATCAAAAATGAACAAAAAAAAAATGGATGATGCACAAACTGAAATTTACCACCAACAACATACAAACTGAAAAACAAATCTACATATACACTATCATCAAATAACAACAAAATATGAACTATCAAAAAAAACTAAAAAATGTTAGAAAACTAACCGAAAATAGATAATGTAGGTTGAATAAATGTTGAAGGTTGAAGGTTGATGGTTGAAGATTGAAGGTTGAAGAAGATTAAAAGTTGAAGAATAAGTGCAAGAGATTGAAGATTGAAGGTGTAAGTGAAAAAATAAAGGTGAAAATGAAAGTGAAAGTGAAAAATTTATAAACCCAAGTTCCCTCCTTCCACGAATTTGAATTCTCACAGAATATTAATGGCAAAGGGATAAAGACGGAAAATTTATCATCTTAATGGCCAATTTGGGCAAGAATATAAATTATCTCTTATGTTTGGTCCTCTACAAACAGTTCCCAATTTCGCCTTCAATTTGTGATAACATCTTAACATTAACTGAGTTTGCACTGCGTCCACAAGAAGAAGAACCACACCTACTCATTTGCAGCTTCAACGAACTGAAAGAGTGGAGACAAAGAGAGAGAGAGAAACCAGAGACAGACATCGAATGAAGATTTTCAGGAAAAGTGAAGAGTTTATTAGGTTAAGATTTTAATTTCTTTTACTTTTTTAAATTACTAGGGTTAACCTATTACAGTAGGTAAGCATTACCTGGAAACTCTTTCTTTACGAAAATGAGCAAAAGGTTGGATTTTTAAAGAATAAATAAAACATTGGCCCTTTATTTGCAGATGGCCAAAAGGTTGGCTTTTTGGAAACAAATTTTCCTATCCTATATTCTCTAATATACTCAATTTATCTATAAATAAATGCTAATTAAAGATATTTTAATGGTAGAGATATTGGCAAAAATCAAATGCCATGTCTTTTTTATTTAGCCAATAAATGAGTTAGATTCCGCAAACTCTCTTTAGTTGTGACATTTAGAATTTTCCAAGTTTTTTAGTATAATGTATGATTATTATTTAATTTTGAACTAATTCAAATAACATAATAATTTAAATAAATATATTTTTTAAAAATATTTTTTTTTCTTACGTATAAATTTTTTTTTTTGAAATAATTATTTTCTTAAAATTTTATATTAATTTTGGTATAAAGAATTAATGTAATAAAATGTTTTAATACTTATCTTATTTAGTTTAAATTTATTGAGGAAAATAAATTTCCATGCAATCAATTATGGCCTTACTAAAAATACTTACCAATTATTTATTTATATAAATAATAATAATAAAATAATTGAAAAATCCATCTCATAAATTAATTAATTAATGATTCTCTATAATTTATGCATATCTTCTATTTTAGTAATTAAGTTATTTTAACAACAAAAAAAGTAATTAAGTTATTTTAAGAGAGAGGAATTAAGTTATAATATAGATAAATTTTTTATCTTAATTAAAAAAATTAAATAAATAATAATTTATTTATTTAACTAATAATAATAATATAATTGGAAAAACCATCTCATAAATTAATTAATTAATGATTCTCTATAATTTAGGAAAATATTCTATTTTAAGAATTAAGTTATTTTAAGAGAGGAATTAAGTGAATTACATGTAAGCAAATTAAGTCCACTAATATTATTACATTTGACAAATATTATTACATTTGACTGTTTGTCTTGAACTATGACATGTGTCATTTTCCAAGTCTTTTAGTAAATACTATGATTAGAGGTGTTCATTCGGGTGATAGGGTTGTATCGGACGGGTGTCATTCGGTTCAGTTGTATTTCGGATCGGTTATTTTTCGGATGCGTGTTACGGCGGGTCACGCTCGGGTCAGGTCGGTTAGTCACAGTTTGGTTGAAGATCAGTTATTTGAGCTATCGGGTTAGCATCGGTTCGGTGTCGGTTGAAGTTCGTGTCGAGTATTCAATCGGTCTCGGGCTGTCATCTGTTAATAATTGGTTCAGTTTTACCGGGTACAGATCGGGTTCGGGTATTATTTTCCAGTAGAATTCGGCTACAAATTACTACTACTAATTACTATAGATCGAGTCAATATCAGATTAAGTTGTTAGACATTTTTTAATTGATCATAAGATTCCCCTTAGTTAAGGCAAAATAGTTAAAATGCAAATTAGTTAGTGATTATTACTTTGTTATTTTTACTTGTTTGACTGTAAATTAAAATTAAAGATTTTTCATTTTTCATCTAATTTGATTAATAATAGTTAAATAAACATTAACCATTGATTATTAACTCTAAATATAGGAAACCATGTATGTATAAAATTTAATTTATTAAAATTTCTATTACTTATTAGATTAACTAATAAGATGATTGAATATCAGTCGATCATACCTCTATGTTAAAAATTGGTTCAAGTTTACAGCATTTCGATTAAAAGTTCGTTCGGGTTAAGTCGGTTTTAGCCTGATCAAGTTCGGTTTTGAGCATGATTCGAGTCAGGTATGACTCGGGTCGGTCACTATTAGGTTCGGGTAATCTTGGTTAACGGTTATATGTCGGTTATAAAAATCGGTCGCAGTTCGGGTTCGATTTTACGATTTTCGGTCGTAAATCGGTTCGGGCGCAACTTCGGTTCGGATAATGTCGGTTCGATAAACATAAAAAAGAAACATATTTTCAGGTCGGTTGACTTTCGGTTTCGGGTCGTGTCACTTTTGAACAGCTCTAACTATGTTTGAGTTAGATACGCATAGTATTGTCTTATTTAAACAATAAAAAAATTAACACTCTATCAATGATATTTTGGAAAAGTGAAACATGCGTTCATATTTCATTTTTCGCTAAGGGCCCCTAAAATATCCAAGACGGCCCTGTTACCCAATGTGGGATCATCCTTCATCTGAGAAACAACCAATGCAAAGAGCAAAGAGATAAACTGTGTAAGTAATTGCAATTAGTTAATAATTCAAATTAGCATAGTGGAACTCTCCATTAAACTTGTTATACGATAAATCAAGGATTAGAAGATTAACCAAGTTGCAGATAGAAGAGTTTTTAAAATTCGTGACATTGTATCCTGGAATGCATGACAAATATGAAAGAATTTAGAGAAAGTTGTAGCTTCATATAATAATGTATAAATACATCATAGTAAAAGAATATTCTACCAAGAAATTTAATCTTTTTTGAAAAGAAAAAAAAAATTGACCACATGACTTCTTAAAAAGTTAGAAATTTAATCTTTCTTTACTATTTATTTCTATTTTTATTTTATTTTATGGAATTTATGAGGAAATTATCTGTATATATTAAAACTAAGTATATTTTTATGCTTTATAGACATCTCATGAAATGAAATGTTTCTTTCTTAGATAGATTATCACATTCACCCATTTGGCACACATTTACATTTTTTTATAGAAAAGAAATGTTATTATCACAAATTATAATTATGAGTAAAATACAGTAAAAAGAAAAAGAAAATGCTACAAATTCAAGTAAAGCCCAAAAAGGCTCATTCCATCATACTCTACTTCTTGCTACAAATGAAATGTTTCTCAGATAGATGATCACTTTTAATTCTTTGCTCTTCTTGTTATACTTCTTCTACTGAAATGGTGGTCATGATAATCAAGTAAAGCCCATTCCATCTTGTTCAACAATTTAAAAAGCCAAAAAGGCTTCCCCACTGACAATATGTAGTACCCCCAAGCCAAACCAACTATTGTACCACTTCCAAATCCAATCACTACAACTTCCCACATCGATAATTCTGTTTTTTCTTCCACATTATTATTGTTCAAAGATTGCACAACAGTATTGTTTTTGCATTCATGTAATGGTGCTCCACACAATTCAAAATTGCCCACGTACGAATCAGATGAGAAGGTATTAAAATTATTACCATGGGGTATAGGCCCTTCCAGTTGATTATATGAAACATTAAAAACCCCGAGAAATGTTAAACTAACAAGTTCTTGAGGGATTTCACCGATAAGCCTATTTGATGATAGGTCTAAACCGTCCAACAATGATAAGTTCCCGATGAATGGAGGGATGTTTCCGGTAAGTAGGTTATGCGAGAGATTAAGATTTCGAAGTGCTCGCAACATCCCTATAGAATTTGGAATCTCTCCTTCAAAGTGATTATTAGACATATCAAATGTTGACATAGAAGTAATTATCTTCTTATAATCTTGTTGCTTCCCCTTTACTGTCATCTTGATGGAGTACATATAGATATAAACACTAGATTCATTTTCTAAGTAGCTTGGACTTCCTATAGTAGACATGTTGTTATCCATCATGGAACGAAATTGTTTAATGTACATGAATGGCAACTTACCACAGAAATTATTGTTTGAAAGGTCGAGAATTTGTAGATTTGAAAAAGGAGATGTTGTAATCTTTGATAAATTGTTGGTTATATCACCATGAAATTTATTAAAGGGTATGCTGAGAACCTCTAAAGACAGAAGGCTACCTAACCAATATGGGAATATATCTTTGAATTTGTTGTTCCTCAAATTTAGGACTTTCAGGTTTCTACATTTAGATAAAGACCTAGGTATAGCTCCTTCTAACTGATTGTCAGTGAAATCTACATATTCCAATGAATCACAAATAGAAAATAATGCTGATGGAATGATGCCCTTGAAATTATTTGATTGGAGATTCAATACAGCTAATTGAGTACTAGTATTGCCCAAGCAATGAGGAACTTCTCCATTAAACTTGTTATAAGATAAATCAAGGATGGAAAGATTAACCAAGTTGCAGATAGAAGAGTTTTTAAAATTCGTGACATTGTATCCTGGAATGCATGACAAATATGAAAGAATTTAGAGAAAGTTGTAGCTTCATATAATAATGTATAAATATATCATAGTAAAAGAATATTCTACCAAGAAATTTAATCTTTTTTGAAAAGAAAAAAAAATAAATTTGACCACATGACTTCTTAAAAAAGTTAGAAATTAGTTTACAGTGAATATTGCTTTCTATGAAAGGTTACAAAAAATATTTGACTTGGATGAATATTGGAAACATTTGAATTAAGATTTGAAATTTTTGATTTTATTCATTAAAAAAATATTCTGATTTACCACCCTATTTATTATTCCCTCCGATTTCATATGTTATTCTCAAATAAATTTACGAATTTTAGAATATTTATGTGGGATGTTGATTGATTCCTCTCAATATATTATTTCTAAATATCAAAAATCAAAGAAATACATTAAAGATAATTCGATAGAACTTGTTTCATATATTTTTATTGGTAACATTAATCAATGTTATATTAAAAAAAAAAAGCAAAGATGAAAAACCTTAATAATACAAGAAATATATTTTTATTAGTGACAAGCGAATTCAAAAAAAAATAATAATTTAACAGTTGGAAGTCTCAATGTATGCAATGGCGAACTATTTTGAAAGACGCAATTTAAATAGGCATTGCTAAAGATTAGTGTACCTGTAATCTGTGGTGTGAGTTTTCCACTAAAGTTATTGTTGGCAACCAACAAACAATAAAGACTCGTAAGCTTTCCAATGTTGACAGGTAACTGACCCGTGAGTTGATTATATGATAAATCCAAAATACTCAAATTTGTAAGAAGAGAAAAAGAATTTGGTATCTCACCATGTAAAAGGTTATTTGATAAAACCAAATATCACAAATTTGTAAGAAGAGAAAAAGAATTTGGTATCTCACCATGTAATTGATTATTTGATAAATACAAACGACTCAAATTTGTAAGAAGAGAAAAAGAATTTGGTATCTCACCATGTAATTGATTATTTGATAAATACAAATTTCTCAAATTTGTAAGAAGAGAAAAAGAATTTGGTATCTCACCATGTAATTGATTATTTGATAAATACAAATAACTCAAATTTGTAAGAAGACAAAAAGAATTTGGTATCTCACCATGTAATTGATTATTTGATAATTCCAATGCAATCAAATTTGTAAGAAGAAAAAAAGAATTTGGTATCTCACCATGTAATTGATTATTTGATAAAATCAAATAAATTAAATTTGTAAGAAGAGAAAAAGAATTTGGTATCTCACCATGTAATTGATTATTTGATAAATCCAATTGATTCAAATTTGTAAGAAGAGAAAAAGAATTTGGTATCTCACCATGTAATTGATTATTTGATAAATCCAAATATCTCAAATTTGTAAGAAGAGAAAAAGAATTTGGTATCTCACCATGTAATTGATTATTTGATAAATACAAAGATCTCAAATTTGTAAGAAGAGAAAAAGAATTTGGTATCTCACCATGTAATTGATTATCTAATAAAAATAAATAACTCAAATTTGTAAGAAGAGAAAAAGAATTTGGTATCTCGCCATGTAATTGATTATTTGATAAATGCAAATATATCAAATTTGTAAGAAGAGAAAAATAATTTGGTATCTCACCATGTAATTGATTATTTGATAAAATCAAATAACTCAAATTTGTAAGAAGAGAAAAAGAATTTGGTATCTGACCATGTAGTTTATTCACAGATAAATCCAAATAAATCAAATTGGTAAGAAGAGAAAAAGAATTTGGTATCTCACCATATAAAAAGTTATATGATAAATCTAAAGTTTTCAACCTCTTTAAGAATCCTAATTCATAAGGAAGTAATCCCGAAAGATTGTTGCTAGAAAGATACAAAACTTGAAGCTTTTGAAATTTACTAAACTCTGGCGATATTGTACCAGAAAACTCGTTCCAACTAAGGGAAAGGCACCGAAGCTCCGACATATTAACAAATAAAGGGAGTGGGCCACTAAAGTCGTTCCCACTAAGGTCGAGATAGTGGAGTTTTGTAAGGAGAGGAAGAGAAGACGGGACATGCCCATAAAAATAGTTATCATGGAGAGATAGGTTTTGCAGGTTTGTAAGAAAACCGATTTGAGGAGAGAGAGTACCATTGAGATCTAAGCTGGAGATGTCCAGGGAAATGACAGTGGGAGAGTGAGAAGACGAAGAGCAAGTGATGAACGACCAATTGCAATGGTGAGTAGTGTTTTTCCAAGATGATAGACTTTTATAAGGATCATCTTTAATGGCAGATTTAATAGCTAATAATGCTTCTTGTTCTGATAATATTCCACCATTGATGAAGCTAATATTCAGACAGTGAATAAACAAGAAGAAAACAAGAATACTAGAATTGAGATACATGATGAGAGGAAAATGAAAGACTATTTATAATGTGTTAAAATAATCTTTAAAAATCTAGAATTTTAATTAATTATAAAAAAATATCTAAATTAAAGAATTAAAAAATTAAAATCGTGTTGAATGGTTGTGGCTGGAACCAATGTGTAGCTAAAGTTTTCTAACGTGGATGATGATCCATTAAAGTTGTTTGAAATTTTAGTAATATGGTTGACTTAGGTTTTAGTTGACTTGTAAATCAAAGCTTTAAATATTTTGGTAAAGTGTATTTATTTTGATAATTTTTATGGAGTGAATAAATAATTTAAATATTAAAAAATAAATTGAGGGCTAGCTGGATAATGAATTATATTTAACTGAAAATTTGTCAGTAGGCCTAACATTGCAAAGTCGACATATTTTAATAGGTTTAGTTTTTTTGTCACTACACACCTTTTTTAGGGGTGAGAGCCGTAGGTAAGCGGTACGTCATATAATTTGTTTTTATAAAAGTCTCAAATTCTCTATGTAAACAACTATATAGTTGTAGTTTTACAATATTACAATTTTCATTTTTGAAACTTAATCCCTATAAATCTTGATTAACATTTCTAAACCTTCGTTCCCCAAACTCCAAATTAGTGTTTAAATAACAATATTTCAATCTAAAACTGATTAAAATATTATATCAAAGGGATCCATAATATGAACCCTTTGTTTCTGAAGCAATAAACTAATATTTTGCGTTTTCATTTTCATTCCTGCATCGCATTATATTTCCAATCTGCTAACATTGAACTGGACCCACTACAATATATTTAACTTTTCGCGATATTAGATTTAATGGTATTAAAACAATACCACTAATTTATATTTTAGTGTTACAATTATTTGGTTTTATTTTAAGTTCCACAATAAAGTGATTTAACGATACTTTATTTGGTTTTTAGTGGTAAATGTAATTGTTATTATAGTCTATAGTGACATCTATGAGAAACGTCACTAGATACTATGTCGCAAAAAGGTTTAATGTGATTTTTTATTATGCTTCTAAAGGGTCTATTAAATGTCACTAAATCATCTATATATACTATTAGAAATTTGAATAATTTAGGACATTAGTGCATTTTTTATTTTAATCAATTTTTTTTTTTACTTGGCCATGCTTCATTTCTACGAGTCTAATATACATTTGGTCATCATAAATACTCTTATATACCTCTCATAACAAGGATATAACTTAAATTGGAGAAAAACAAAATAAAGTACAGTGAAAAAAAAACCGCTACAAATTCAAGTAAAGCCCAAAAAGGCCCATTCCATCATACTCTACTTCTTGCTACAAATGAAATGTTTCTCAGATAGATGATCACTTTTAGTTCTTTGTTCTTCTTGTTCTACTTCTTCTACAGAAATGGTGGTTATGAAAATCAAGTAAAGCTCATTCCATCTTGTTCAACAATTTAAAAAGCCAAAAAGGCTTCCCCACTGACAATGTATAGTACCCCCAAGCCAAACCAACTATTGTACCACTTCCAAATCCAATCACTACAACTTTCCACATCGATAATTTTGTTTTTTCTTCCACATTATCATTGTTCAAAGTTTGCACAACAATATTGTTTTTGCATTCAAGTAATGGCGCTCCACACAATTCAAGATTTCCCTCGTATGAATCAGATGAGAAGGTATTAAAATTGTTACCATGGGGTATAGGCCCTTCCAGTTGATTATATGAAACATTAAAATCCTCGAGAAATGTTAAACTAACAAGTTCTTGAGGGATTTCACCGAAAAGCCTATTTGATGATAGGTCTAAACCTTCCAACGATGATAAGTTCCCGAAGGATGGAGGGATGTTTCCGGTAAGGAGGTTATGCGAGAGATTAAGATTTCGAAGTGCTCGCAACATCCCTATAGAATTTGGAATCTCTCCTTCAAAGTGATTATTAGACATATCAAATGTTGACATAGAAGTAATTATCTTCTTATAATCCAGTTGCTTCCCCTTTACTATCATCGTGATGGAGTACATATAATTACCAAATTCATTTTCTAAGTAGCTTGGACTTCCTATAGTAGATATGTTGATATCCATCATGGAACGAAATTGTTTGATGTACATGAATGGCAACTTACCACAGAAATTATTGTTTGAAAGGTCGAGAATTTGTAGATTTGAAAAAGAAAATGTTGCAATCTTTGATAAATTGTTGGTTATATCACCATGAAATTTATTAAAGGGTAGGCTGAGAACCTCTAAAGATGGAAGGCTACCTAACCAATAGGGGAATACATCTTTGAATTTGTTGTTCCTCAAATATAGGACTTTCAGGTTTCTACATTTAGATAAAGACCTAGGTATAGCTCCTTCTAACTGATTGTCAGTGAAATCTACATATTCCAATGAATCACAAGTAGAAAATGTTGATGGAATGATGCCCTTGAAATTATTTGATTGGAGATTCAATACAACTAATTCAGTACTAGTATTGCCCAAGCAATGAGGAACTTCTCCATTAAACTTGTTATAAGATAAATCAAGGATTTGAAGATTAACCAAGTTGCAGATAGAAGAGTTTTTAAAATTCGTGACATTGTATCCTGGAATGCATGACAAATATGAAAGAATTTAGAGAAAGTTGTAGCTTCATATAATAATGTATAAATACATCATAGTAAAAGAATATTCTACCAAGAAATTTAATCTTTTTTGAAAAGAAAAAAAAATTAAATTTGACCACATGACTTCTTAAAAAAGTTAGAAATTAGTTTAAAGTACATGTAATCATGTTTGGATAATTCCACTCAACATTATGGAATATCTTGTTTTAAGAAATAAAACGATAACTATAAACTTAGTGTACCTGTAATCACGTTAGGATAATTCCACTCAGTAAACTGTGCTGTGATGCTTCCAATGTTGGCATATTAGATGTGAGATAATTGATATATATATTTTTTTATAATCTTTATTAATGTATACAAAATACAAATATCAAAAATCAAAGAAATACATTAAAGATAATTCGATAGAACTTGTTTCATATATTTTTATTGGTTACATTAATCAATGTTATAAAAAAAAAAAGCAAATTTGAAAAACCTTAATAATAAAAGAAATATATTTTTATTAGTGACAAGCGAATTCAAAAAAGAAAATAATAATTTAACAGTTGGATGTTTCAATGTATGCAATGGCGAACTATTTTGGAAGATGCAATTTGATAGACATTGCTAAAGATTAGTGTACCTGTAATATGTGGTGTGATTTTTCCAATCAAGTTATTGTTGGCAACCGAAAAATAACTAAGAAACGTAAGCTTTCCAATGTTGACAGGTAACTGGCCCGTGAGTTTATTATCTGTCAAATTTAGAAAATATAGTAACTTACAACTCCCTAAACTCTCAGGGATTGGACCACTAAGCTTATTTGAAGAAACATCTAGGTAACTCAATAACCCATTCGTCCCCAACTTATCTGGAATACTTCCTGTAAAGTTATTTCCCCAAATATGAAGTTCTTCTAACTTAGATAAATATCCAATAAACTCTGGTATGAAACCTTGTAAGTTGTTTTGACAAAGAATTAAGTACGTCAAGTTTATAAGAAGAGAAAAACAAGTTGGTATCTCACCATGTAATTGATTATTTGATAAATCCAAATGAATCAAATTTGTAAGAAGAGAAAAAAATTTTGGTATCTCACCAGGTAATGGATTATTTGATAAATCCAAATAAATCAAATTTGTAAGAAGAGAAAAAGAATTTGGTATCTCACCATGTAATTGATTAGAAGCTAAATCCAAATAAATCAAATTTGTAAGAAGAGAAAAAGAATTTGGTATCTCACCATGTAATTGATTAAAAGCTAAATCCAAATGAATTAAATTTGTAAGAAGAGAAAAAGAATTTGGTATCTCACCATGTAATTGATTAATTGATAAATCCAAATGAATCAAATTTGTAAGAAGAGAAAAAGAATTTGGTATCTCACCATGTAATTGATTATCTGATAAATCCAAATGAATCAAATTTGTAAGAAGAGAAAAAGAATTTGGTATCTCACCATGTAATTGATTATTTGATAAATCCAAATGAATCAAATTTATAAGAAGAGAAAAAGAATTTGGTATCTCACCATGTAATTGATTGTCTGATAAATCCAAATGAATCAAATTTGTAAGAAGAGAAAAAGAATTTGGTATCTCACCAGGTAATTGATTATTTGATAAATCCAAATGAATCAAATTTGTAAGAAGAGAAAAAGAATTTGGTATCTCACCATGTAATTGATTGTCTGATAAATCCAAATGAATCAAATTTGTAAAAAGAGATAAAAAATTTGGTATCTCACCATATAATTGATTACCTGATAAAGCTAAATAAATCAAACTTGTAAGAAGAGAAAAAGAATTTGGAATCTCACCATGTATTTGAATATTTGATAAATCCAAATGATTCAAATTTGTAAGAAGAGAAAAAGAATTTAGTATCTCACCATGTAATAAAAGATTATCTGATAAATTCAAATAAATTAAATTTGTAGGAAGAGAAAAAGAATTTGGTATCTCACCATCTAATTGATTAATTGATAAATCCAAATGAATCAAATTTGTAAGAAGAGAAAAAGAATTTGGTATCTCACCTTGTAAAAGGTTATTTGATAAATCTAAAGTTTTCAACCTCTTTAAGAATCCTAATTCATAAGGAAGTAATCCCCAAAGAATGTTGCTAGAAAGATCCAAAACTTGAAGCTTTTGAAGTTTACTAAACTCTGGCGATATTGAACCAAAAAAGTGGTTCCCACCAAGGTAAAGGCACCGAAGCTCCAACATATTAACAAATAAATGGAGTCGGCCACTAAATTGGTTAAATTGTAGGTCGAGATATTGGAGTTTTGTAAGGAGAGGAAGAGAAGACGGGACATGCCCATAAAAATCGTTAAAAAGGAGAGATAGGTTTTGCAGGTTTGTAAGAAAACCGATTTGAGGAGAGAGAGTACCATTGAGTTTTAAGTTGGAGAAGTCTAGGGAAATGACAGTGGGAGAGTGAGAAGACGAAGAGCAAGTGACGAACGACCAATTGCAATGGTGAGTAGTGTTTTTCCAAGATGATAGACTTTTATGAGGATCATCTTTAATGGCAGATTTAATAGCTAATAATGCTTCTTGTTCTGATAATATTCCGCCATTGATGAAGCTAATATTCAGAGAGTGAATAAACAAGAAGAAAACAAGAATTCGCATTTTGTTATTTTTTGTTTCTTTTACTTTGATGGGTAGAATACTGGAATTGAGATACATGATGAGAGGAAAATCAATCACTATTTATAATGTGTTAAAATGTAAGACTATTTATGATGAGATACATGGTGATATTGTACCAGAAAAGTCGTTCCAACCAAGGGAAAGACACCGAAGCAACTAAGGATACTACTTTAATGTATCCTTAAATATGTATTGAACTTAATTGTTTTTAATCAAAATGTATTATATTATACTGATTTTTCCTTATCAATGAAATTTATTCTTATTGATTTGGTATTCTTTTTCTTATTCAAAATTACTAATTTTGATTGAATTAAAACTTTTTTTAACTCAAAATAAAATTAACTTATAACAACTTATTTTTACGACATAAGTTGATTTTTACTGATTTAAACTAAATTTTATCAAACTTTAATTATTTTTATTAAATAATATGAATTTAAGATGAATCTCATAAGTTCTTGATAAAAAAAATAAATATCAAGAATTAAGCTTGATTAAGTGGGAATGATGATCTCTTCAAAAAAAACTGAGAATGATGATCAAAGAACGAAGTCATAATTGGAAGACGTTTGATAAATCTATTTTCATGTTTTATTCAGTGGTAATGAAAATTAATGAAAAACAGATTTTGATCATATAAGAACCTTCCATTTTTATTTTCGTATTGTAGCAAAATTAAATGGATAAAAGAGTATATTTGTACTCTAAGAATCCTCCCCAAAGATTTTTTTGGCAAGATACATAAATGTTATTTTGCACTAACATATAATTCGAATCCCTCAAGTGATAATGAATGAAAATAATTTTTTGGCAAGATAAATGAAAATTTATTTTGCACACATATATATATATATATATATATATATATATATATATATATATATATATATATATATATATATATATATATATATATATATATATATATATATATATATATATATATATATATATATATATATATATATATATATACCACATACCAAGTGCATCTGTTTCTTTTTAATTCAGAGAGAAAAAATAGGGAAGTAATGATGTTTAATTCAAGTCATATGGCATAAAATTATTGGAATAAATTAAAATAGAAAATGAGTCATATCCCAAAAGTTTTCTAAATGTGGGATGCTCCTTTCGACTTCTACAAGTAAAGTTTTCAAACGTGGATGTTGCTCCAATAAAATTGTGGAAAATTTTTAGTGGACTTGTAATATGAAGCTTAAAATCTTTTGGGTAATTTTAATAAATTTGTGGGGTGAATACTGTTGAGAAAAGTGGCGATATAATACACACATTTTCTCCCTTTGTGTTGTTAGATGAGCAAAAATAACCAATCCAATCAAACAAATAATAATAATAATAATAATCCCACAATCATGCGCAATAAAGTAAAAATGCAGAAAGTAAAGCACACACGATATTTACGTGGAAAACCCAATGCGGGAAAAACCACGGGACCGTAAGTGGTACCACACTCTTCCACTAATAACCAATAAAATTAATGGGTACAACCAAAATCCTCTCTAGACAATACTAGAGGTAATACAAACACCAAACAACCCTAAAACATCACTCAAAAGTGGTAAAATAGCAATTAGGGTAAAATTAGGGCAAAATACAAATTATCCACTTACAATGCACAAAACGACAATCCAACCGTTGAATATGTAGGTTGGGTAGACAGAAACACCGTGTCAAAATTTAACGAAAAACGGAGCACGAATGGCCTTCGATCGGATCGCCGAAAAAAAATCACGTGTCGCACCTTTTTCTTCTCCTCAGTTTCTGATTTTTGTGCGTGAATGTGTTTTTAATTGCAATCAACTATGCTGCTTCCCTAATCTTGGTTTTTATAGTTTTTCACTTTTTTTTTTTTAATTAACAAATAATATTATTATTATTAGTCCATTATTATTAAGCCCATAATTAAAATATTAATTGGGCCTTCCTCCAAGTGGGAGGGAATAACCCAACAAATCTCCCCCTCACTCCAACTTGGGGGGTATGACAAGTCCCGCTTTCAAACGGCACACCTCTAACTTGTCTCTTGGAAGGATCTTCGTCAACATATCCGATCCATTTTCATGAGTACTGATCTTCACAAGCTCAAATATTTTTTCTTCTATCTGATCTCGAATCCAATGATACCTCCTTCGTATATGTTTCGTTCGACCATGATAGGTAGCATTCTTAGCTAGGTGAATGGCACTCTGACAATCACAATGTAACAAATAATCGTCTTGCTCCAAACCCAACTCCTCAAGGAAGTCCCTCATCCACACTAACTCTTTACCAGCTTCAACAGCTGCCACATACTCTGACTCAGTAGTCGATAGAGCAACACATTTTTGCAATTTAGATTGCCAAGAAACAGCTCCCCCTGCAAACGTCATCATGTAACCAGAAGTAGACTTACTAGAATCAATATCACCTGACATATCAGCATCTGTGTACCCATCTAACACAGGTTCGCCAAGACCAAAACATAAACTAACTCTAGAAGTACCCCTGAGATACCTTAGAATCCACTTAACTGCTGCCCAATGCTCCTTTCCAAGATTAGACATAAACCTGCTAACTACCCCAACAACATGAGCTATATCAGGCCTAGTACATACCATAGTATACATCAAACTACCTACAGCGGATGAATAAGGCACATTTTTCATCTTCTTCTTATCTTCATCTGTTGTAGGACATTGTTTGGAACTCAATTTCATATGCACTGGCAGTGGAGAACACACAGGCTTAGCATTGTTCATATTGAACCTTTTCAGCACCTTTTCAATGTATTTCTCTTGTGATATCCACAATTTCTTATTTTTCCTATCACGAGAAATACGCATGCCTAAAATTTGTTTTGCAGGACCAAGGTCCTTCATAGCAAAGGACTTGCTCAAACTAGCCTTTAAGTCAACAATCTTATTGGAATCACGACCAACAATCAACATATCATCAACATATAACAAGAGAATGAGAAAGTCACCTTCAGCAAAATTCTTCACAAACACACAATGATCAGCATATGTCTTGTGGAAGTCATTATCAACCATGAATGACTCAAATTTCTTGTACCATTGCCGAGGCGCTTGCTTAAGACCATACAAACTCTTCTTTAAGCGACACACAAGTTTCTCCTTTCCCTTGACCTCGAAGCCTTCAGGTTGCTCCATGTAAATTTCCTCCTTTAGGTCACCATGGAGGAAAGCAGTCTTCACATCAAGTTGCTCAATCTCCAAATTCATGCTAGCAGCCAAACTAAGTACAACTCTGATTGAAGACATCTTCACCACTGGAGAGAAAATTTCATCAAAATCAATCCTCTTCTTCTGTTCATAGCCTCGCACAACAATCCTAGCCTTGAACCTAGGTGGTTGACCATCTTCTCCGTGCTTCAACTTAAACACCCATTTATTCTTGAGTGCTCGTTTGCCGTTAGGCAACTTTACCAGATCATAAATGTGATTCTCATGCAAGGAATTCATCTCATCTTGCATGGCATTATACCACTCCTTACTTTTCTCATGTAACATAGCCTCCTGAAAGTCTTCTGGCTCTCCCCCATCAGTTAATAACACATACTCTGTAGTAGGATACCTCATAGAAGGACGTGGTCCTCTAGTAGATCTTCTCACATCATCAGGCTGTGGTTGCGGTTCAACAACTGGAGGCTCAACTTCAGGTTGATCATCATGACCATCATCACCAATATTGTCATCATCATCCTGAATATCTCCCCCTTCAACTCTAGGAGTCATTTGCGGTAAGATTGGATCAAAATTGATTGGAGTATGAGAGGATGTTAGTTGCTTTGGCTTTTCAATATCTTCAATAGTCTGATCTTCAAAGAACACAACATCTCTACTTCTGAGAACTTTCCTATTTACTGGATCCCATAACTTGTACCCAAGAGCATCTTCAGAGTACCCTAAAAATATACACTGCTTTGTCTTCTTATCTAACTTGGATCTCTCATCTCTAGGAATGTGAACAAAAGCACGACATCCAAATACCCTCAAGTGCTTGTAGAAGACATCTTTACCGGTCCAAACTTTCTGAGGAACATCACCATCAAGAGGATTTGAAGGTGAAAGGTTAATCAAGTACACAGCTGTAACCAATGCCTCTGCCCAGAAAGACTTGGACAACTTTGCATGAGAGAGCATACATCGGATTCTTTCTTCAATTGTTCTGTTCATCCTCTCTGCAACTCCGTTCAATTGAGGTGTCTTTGGAACTGTTTTCTCAAGCTTGATGCCTTGACCCTTGCAGTAGCTTTCAAATGGGCCTCTGTACTCACCACCATTATCAGCTCTCACGACCTTGAGCTTTCTACCAGTTTCTCGCTCAACTCTAGCCTGAAACTCCTTGAAGGCAGAAAGTACCTGATCCTTGGTTTTCAGCACAGTAACCCACACTGAGACATCAGGGAGATATTGCTTCTTAGAGAGCATCTGCATACCTTTCTCACTCATATGGCCAAGTCTATTATGCCATAACTCACTAGAATATTCATCTGCAACATTTACCTCACCCGCGCAAACCTTCGCTTGCATCATATAAAGAGAACCTTGCTTCTTACCTCGGGCTGCTATAAGATTCCCCTTGCAGAGCTTCCACTTACCATCATTGAAGTGGCTGAAGTAACCCTCTTCATCAAGTCTACCTATAGAAATGAGATTCAATCTGATATCAGGAACGTGTCTAACATTTCTCAAAATCAGCTTACAACTGGTGGAACTCTCCAAGTAAATAGTGCCTTTGCCGACAACCCTGGATGACCCATCATTCCCCATTCTAACACTACCAAAATCACCACTAGTGTAGGACGAGAAATAGTCTTGATGCGAAGTAAGATGATACGAAGCACCCGAATCAATCACCCAATTGCAGTCATCACCAGCTACATTCAAACACTCTTTATCACCAATGAAGAGCAAATCATCATCACTGATTGCTAGAGCTGTAGTATTTTTCTCTTCAGACTTCGACTCAGATGAATCACCCTTTCTATCTTTTGACTTGTCTCTTTTCATCTTTCTGCAGAACCTCTTAATATGTCCCGGCTTGTCGCAGTAATGACAAATAATTCTACTTTTCGATTTAGACTTGTCTCTGGAATTGTCTCTACCTCGAGAAGCTCGACTTTTGCTTCTTCCCCTATTAGACTCTTGTGCAACATAATGAGCTTCAGAATGATTGGAGGAACCCATCTCCTTTCTCTTAGTCTCTTCATTCAGCAGACTAGCTTTGACACTCTCCATTGTCAACTTACCATCAGGAGCAGAATTGCTAAGTGATACAAATAGTGTGTCCCAACTATCTGGCAATGAGGAAAGTAGTAATAGTGCCTGCAACTCATCATCTAAGGACATTTTCACTGCAGACAATTGATTAATCAAACCTTGAAAATCATTCAAATGTACTACCATGCTATTACCATCGTGAAATTCTAAATTTACCAATTTTCTCATCAATGACGCTTTACTTAAGGCGTTCTTCCTCTCATACATAGCCTCAAGTTTCATCCACAATTCATAAGCATTCGTGTCATTGGAAATATGTTGGAGCACACTAACATCAACAAATTGTCTAATGGTTCCTACCGCTTTCCAATTCAAAATTTTCCATTTACTTTCATCTTGACCAGTGGGCATAGACTCATTTAAGATTGGTTCATACAAATCTTTCACATAAAGAATATCTTCCACCTTAGTTTTCCACACAGCGTAGTTGGTAGAGTCCAAATAAATCATACCGTGCATACCAGATTTATCATCCATCATAAAACAACACAAGAATATCACCCAAGAAAATATAAACCAAGCTCTTGATACCACTATGTTGAGAAAAGTGGCGATATAATACACACACTTTCTCCCTTTGTGTTGTTAGATGAGCAAAAATAACCAATCCAATCAAACAAATAATAATAATAATAATCCCACAATCATGCGCAATAAAGTAAAAATGCAGAAAGTAAAGCACACACGATATTTACGTGGAAAACCCAATGCGGGAAAAACCACGGGACCGTAAGTGGTACCACACTCTTCCACTAATCACCAATAAAATTAATGGGTACAACCAAAATCCTCTCTAGACAATACTAGAGGTAATACAAACACCAAACAACCCTAAAACATCACTCAAAAGTGGTAAAATAGCAATTAGGGTAAAATTAGGGCAAAATACAAATTATCCACTTACAATGCACAAAACGACAATCCAACCGTTGAATATGTAGGTTGGGTAGACAGAAACACCGTGTCAAAATTTAACGAAAAACGGAGCACGAATGGCCTTCGATCGGATCGCCGAAAAAAAATCACGTGTCGCACCTTTTTCTTCTCCTCAGTTTCTGATTTTTGTGCGTGAATGTGTTTTTAATTGCAATCAACTATGCTGCTTCCCTAATCTTGGTTTTTATAGTTTTTCACTTTTTTTTTTTTAATTAACAAATAATATTATTATTATTAGTCCATTATTATTAAGCCCATAATTAAAATATTAATTGGGCCTTCCTCCAAGTGGGAGGGAATAACCCAACAAATCTCCCCCTCACTCCAACTTGGGGGGTATGACAAGTCCCGCTTTCAAACGGCACACCTCTAACTTGTCTCTTGGAAGGATCTTCGTCAACATATCCGATCCATTTTCATGAGTACTGATCTTCACAAGCTCAAATATTTTTTCTTCTATCTGATCTCGAATCCAATGATACCTCCTTCGTATATGTTTCGTTCGACCATGATAGGTAGCATTCTTAGCTAGGTGAATGGCACTCTGACAATCACAATGTAACAAATAATCGTCTTGCTCCAAACCCAACTCCTCAAGGAAGTCCCTCATCCACACTAACTCTTTACCAGCTTCAACAGCTGCCACATACTCTGACTCAGTAGTCGATAGAGCAACACATTTTTGCAATTTAGATTGCCAAGAAACAGCTCCCCCTGCAAACGTCATCATGTAACCAGAAGTAGACTTACTAGAATCAATATCACCTGACATATCAGCATCTGTGTACCCATCTAACACAGGTTCGCCAAGACCAAAACATAAACTAACTCTAGAAGTACCCCTGAGATACCTTAGAATCCACTTAACTGCTGCCCAATGCTCCTTTCCAAGATTAGACATAAACCTGCTAACTACCCCAACAACATGAGCTATATCAGGCCTAGTACATACCATAGTATACATCAAACTACCTACAGCGGATGAATAAGGCACATTTTTCATCTTCTTCTTATCTTCATCTGTTGTAGGACATTGTTTGGAACTCAATTTCATATGCACTGGCAGTGGAGAACACACAGGCTTAGCATTGTTCATATTGAACCTTTTCAGCACCTTTTCAATGTATTTCTCTTGTGATATCCACAATTTCTTATTTTTCCTATCACGAGAAATACGCATGCCTAAAATTTGTTTTGCAGGACCAAGGTCCTTCATAGCAAAGGACTTGCTCAAACTAGCCTTTAAGTCAACAATCTTATTGGAATCACGACCAACAATCAACATATCATCAACATATAACAAGAGAATGAGAAAGTCACCTTCAGCAAAATTCTTCACAAACACACAATGATCAGCATATGTCTTGTGGAAGTCATTATCAACCATGAATGACTCAAATTTCTTGTACCATTGCCGAGGCGCTTGCTTAAGACCATACAAACTCTTCTTTAAGCGACACACAAGTTTCTCCTTTCCCTTGACCTCGAAGCCTTCAGGTTGCTCCATGTAAATTTCCTCCTTTAGGTCACCATGGAGGAAAGCAGTCTTCACATCAAGTTGCTCAATCTCCAAATTCATGCTAGCAGCCAAACTAAGTACAACTCTGATTGAAGACATCTTCACCACTGGAGAGAAAATTTCATCAAAATCAATCCTCTTCTTCTGTTCATAGCCTCGCACAACAATCCTAGCCTTGAACCTAGGTGGTTGACCATCTTCTCCGTGCTTCAACTTAAACACCCATTTATTCTTGAGTGCTCGTTTGCCGTTAGGCAACTTTACCAGATCATAAATGTGATTCTCATGCAAGGAATTCATCTCATCTTGCATGGCATTATACCACTCCTTACTTTTCTCATGTAACATAGCCTCCTGAAAGTCTTCTGGCTCTCCCCCATCAGTTAATAACACATACTCTGTAGTAGGATACCTCATAGAAGGACGTGGTCCTCTAGTAGATCTTCTCACATCATCAGGCTGTGGTTGCGGTTCAACAACTGGAGGCTCAACTTCAGGTTGATCATCATGACCATCATCACCAATATTGTCATCATCATCCTGAATATCTCCCCCTTCAACTCTAGGAGTCATTTGCGGTAAGATTGGATCAAAATTGATTGGAGTATGAGAGGATGTTAGTTGCTTTGGCTTTTCAATATCTTCAATAGTCTGATCTTCAAAGAACACAACATCTCTACTTCTGAGAACTTTCCTATTTACTGGATCCCATAACTTGTACCCAAGAGCATCTTCAGAGTACCCTAAAAATATACACTGCTTTGTCTTCTTATCTAACTTGGATCTCTCATCTCTAGGAATGTGAACAAAAGCACGACATCCAAATACCCTCAAGTGCTTGTAGAAGACATCTTTACCGGTCCAAACTTTCTGAGGAACATCACCATCAAGAGGATTTGAAGGTGAAAGGTTAATCAAGTACACAGCTGTAACCAATGCCTCTGCCCAGAAAGACTTGGACAACTTTGCATGAGAGAGCATACATCGGATTCTTTCTTCAATTGTTCTGTTCATCCTCTCTGCAACTCCGTTCAATTGAGGTGTCTTTGGAACTGTTTTCTCAAGCTTGATGCCTTGACCCTTGCAGTAGCTTTCAAATGGGCCTCTGTACTCACCACCATTATCAGCTCTCACGACCTTGAGCTTTCTACCAGTTTCTCGCTCAACTCTAGCCTGAAACTCCTTGAAGGCAGAAAGTACCTGATCCTTGGTTTTCAGCACAGTAACCCACACTGAGACATCAGGGAGATATTGCTTCTTAGAGAGCATCTGCATACCTTTCTCACTCATATGGCCAAGTCTATTATGCCATAACTCACTAGAATATTCATCTGCAACATTTACCTCACCCGCGCAAACCTTCGGTTGCATCATATAAAGAGAACCTTGCTTCTTACCTCGGGCTGCTATAAGATTCCCCTTGCAGAGCTTCCACTTACCATCATTGAAGTGGCTGAAGTAACCCTCTTCATCAAGTCTACCTATAGAAATGAGATTCAATCTGATATCAGGAACGTGTCTAACATTTCTCAAAATCAGCTTACAACTGGTGGAACTCTCCAAGTAAATAGTGCCTTTGCCGACAACCCTGGATGACCCATCATTCCCCATTCTAACACTACCAAAATCACCACTAGTGTAGGACGAGAAATAGTCTTGATGCGAAGTAAGATGATACGAAGCACCCGAATCAATCACCCAATTGCAGTCATCACCAGCTACATTCAAACACTCTTTATCACCAATGAAGAGCAAATCATCATCACTGATTGCTAGAGCTGTAGTATTTTTCTCTTCAGACTTCGACTCAGATGAATCACCCTTTCTATCTTTTGACTTGTCTCTTTTCATCTTTCTGCAGAACCTCTTAATATGTCCCGGCTTGTCGCAGTAATGACAAATAATTCTACTTTTCGATTTAGACTTGTCTCTGGAATTGTCTCTACCTCGAGAAGCTCGACTTTTGCTTCTTCCCCTATTAGACTCTTGTGCAACATAATGAGCTTCAGAATGATTGGAGGAACCCATCTCCTTTCTCTTAGTCTCTTCATTCAGCAGACTAGCTTTGACACTCTCCATTGTCAACTTACCATCAGGAGCAGAATTGCTAAGTGATACAAATAGTGTGTCCCAACTATCTGGCAATGAGGAAAGTAGTAATAGTGCCTGCAACTCATCATCTAAGGACATTTTCACTGCAGACAATTGATTAATCAAACCTTGAAAATCATTCAAATGTACTACCATGCTATTACCATCGTGAAATTCTAAATTTACCAATTTTCTCATCAATGACGCTTTACTTAAGGCGTTCTTCCTCTCATACATAGCCTCAAGTTTCATCCACAATTCATAAGCATTCGTGTCATTGGAAATATGTTGGAGCACACTAACATCAACAAATTGTCTAATGGTTCCTACCGCTTTCCAATTCAAAATTTTCCATTTACTTTCATCTTGACCAGTGGGCATAGACTCATTTAAGATTGGTTCATACAAATCTTTCACATAAAGAATATCTTCCACCTTAGTTTTCCACACAGCGTAGTTGGTAGAGTCCAAATAAATCATACCGTGCATACCAGATTTATCATCCATCATAAAACAACACAAGAATATCACCCAAGAAAATATAAACCAAGCTCTTGATACCACTATGTTGAGAAAAGTGGCGATATAATACACACACTTTCTCCCTTTGTGTTGTTAGATGAGCAAAAATAACCAATCCAATCAAACAAATAATAATAATAATAATCCCACAATCATGCGCAATAAAGTAAAAATGCAGAAAGTAAAGCACACACGATATTTACGTGGAAAACCCAATGCGGGAAAAACCACGGGACCGTAAGTGGTACCACACTCTTCCACTAATCACCAATAAAATTAATGGGTACAACCAAAATCCTCTCTAGACAATACTAGAGGTAATACAAACACCAAACAACCCTAAAACATCACTCAAAAGTGGTAAAATAGCAATTAGGGTAAAATTAGGGCAAAATACAAATTATCCACTTACAATGCACAAAACGACAATCCAACCGTTGAATATGTAGGTTGGGTAGACAGAAACACCGTGTCAAAATTTAACGAAAAACGGAGCACGAATGGCCTTCGATCGGATCGCCGAAAAAAAATCACGTGTCGCACCTTTTTCTTCTCCTCAGTTTCTGATTTTTGTGCGTGAATGTGTTTTTAATTGCAATCAACTATGCTGCTGCCTAATCTTGGTTTTTATAGTTTTTCACTTTTTTTTTTCTAATTAACAAATAATATTATTATTATTAGTCCATTATTATTAAGCCCATAATTAAAATATTAATTGGGCCTTCCTCCAAGTGGGAGGGAATAACCCAACAAATACAAAATTTTAAATAATAAATAATTAATTAAAGGGTACGTTGGGTTGACTGATAAAATTGTGTTGAATGGTTGTGGCTGGAACCAATGTGTAGCTAAAGTTTTCTATCGTGGATGATGATCCATTAAAGTTTTTTGAAATTTTAGTAATATGGTTGACTTAGGTTTTAGTAGACTTGTAAATCAAAGTTTTAAATATTTTGGTAAAGTGTACTTATTTTGATAATTTTTATTGAGTGAATAAATATTCTAAATATTAAAAAATAAATTGAGGGCTAACTGGATAATGAATTATATTTAACTGAAAATTTGTCAATCGGCCTAAAATTGCAAAGTCGACATATTTTAATAGGTTTAGTTTTTTTGTCACCACACACCTTTTTTAGGGGTGGGAGTCATGGGTAAGCGGTACATTCAAGTTTAGATGAGAACAAAATATATAATAATGAAAAATAAAGTAGTACATCATATAATTTGTTTTTATAAAAGTCTCAAATTCTCTATGTAAACAACTATATAGTTGTAGTTTTACAATATTACAATTTTCATTTTTGAAACTTAATCCCTATAAATCTTGATTAACATTTCTAAACCTTCGTTCCCCAAACTCCAAATTAGTGTTTAAATAACAATATTTCAATCTAAAACTGATTAAAATATTATATCAAAGGGATCCATAATATGAACCCTTTGTTTCCGAAGCAATAAACTAATATTTTGCGTTTTCATTTTCATTCCTGCATCGCATTATATTTCCAATCTGGTAACATTGAACTGGACCCATTACAATATATTTAACTTTTCGCGATATTAGATTTAATGGTATTAAAAAAATACCACTAATTTATATTTTAGTGTTACAATTATTTGGTTTTATTTTAAGTTTCACAATGAAGTGATTTAGCGACATTTTATTTGGTTTTTAGCGGCAAATGTAATTGTTACTATAGTTTATAGTGGCATCTATGAAAAACGTCACTAGATACCATGTCGCAAAAAGGTTTAATGTGATTTTTTATTATGCTTCTAAAGGGTCTATTAAATGTCACTAAATCATCTATATATACTATTAGAAATTTGAATAATTTAGGACATTAATGCATTTTTTATTTTAATCAATTTTTCTTTTACTTCGCTATGCTTCATTTCTACGAGTCTAATATACATTTGGTCATCATAAATACTCTTATATACCTCTCGTAACAAGGATATAACTTAAATTGGAGAAAAACAAAATCACTAACAAGGTTTAAAGGTACGCGACTACTTTAATTCCTAAGACCAAAATATCTTTTATGTTTCAAAAAACACCAAATTGAGACAAAATAATTGGAAAGAAAAAATAAATGCAGAAAAAAATGCAATCTATATTATGATTGGTTACATTAAAATTTCATTAAATCAAAATTTCTATTCAATAAAAGTCATATAATTTGAAAAGTGAGCATCACCAGCTTACCCAGTATATCTCACTCATAGAAAACTAAGGCTAGGGTCTAGGGAGGGAAAGACGGCGGCAACTCATACCCAAAAAGGAGAGCGCGACCAAAGGAGTCCCCCGGCTCGAGGAAGATAAAGAGACTAAAATTATAATAATAAAATAAACAAAATTAAAAAGGTAAATTAAAATCACAAAACTCTCACTCTATCAAATCATACCACATAAGAATGATTTGTTAACTTCACAAATCACCGTTATTTGCCAAAACTTTCTTGCACATAATTGACAAGGTTCATCATAATATTATGAGAAAAAATCTAATATTTACCTGATTTTTAATTAACCATGAATAATCTAAATTTTGAGGTGTGTTTGTTTAGAGTATAACTAGCATTATTCTCACATATTATAGTAGATTAATTACTACAAAATCCAAAGAAAAATAAAATAAAAGTACAATCAGTTAAAATTACAACGTAAATTGAGGCTTTGACATAAAACAATGGTCTCAAACTTCATCGGGTCTAAGATTATTTATGTTAGATACTTAACACGTCAAACAAGCCAAGGGTTATTTTTTACTTTTTTCGTATTTTGTTTTCATATATATTTTAATTTTTATTTGCCAAATTGACGTAAGTTTCGGGTAATTTGGGTGCAATCTCATGAAATATCCTTTACAGATTGGATTGTTCATAGTAGTTGGGAATATAATTGGGAAAATCAGAAAAGTTAGATTTTTAGGGTATTTTTTCCAATTACTCCCTTTATTTTCATATGTTCTTCTCAAATATAATTAAACTTTTTAAATAGAATTTTCACAAGTAAAATTATTTAATTTAAAAGTTTGCATTAAGATCCGCAAAAAAAATAAATGGAAAAATCATTTAAAAGCAGAGGGAGTATATAGTAGTCGTCATTCATGTGTTGGTAATTGGTATGGTCATGCAGTCTATCGTGATCAGCTGATAAGGCAAGAAATTCAAATCATGTAAAGAACTTTGACATAACAAGAGTCATTGGTTTTAGCATGATTGCCTTAACTTAATCTCATTGCCTTAACTTAACATAACAAAAGTGCACTTGAGGCGCGCCTAGGCATATGGCGCTAAGAGTTTAACACTTTAACACCTCCTTGAGTTTAGACGCAACGCGATGTAGGAGGCTAAAATATGAAAAAAATTTGTTTAAAACTCCAAATCAATAATTTTTTAAAAAATTATGATTATATAATGATTATAATATTTTAAAAACTTAATTATATAATATTTAAAAATTTTAATCCAATTAAAAATCGTTAGATTCTACCAACCTTACGTATCTACTTACGATCCATACCGCTTGCTTGTTTTTAGATCATAAAATTGTAGAATCGTAAACTAGAATCGTGATTTTAATAACAATGGGTAATAGTATAAATTACTCCTCAAGTTTATAAAGTAGTTGTGCTCTCTTCTTTTTCTTTGATATGTGACAACTATAGGTGTTCAATGGGCCGGGTCAAGGCAAAATTAAAATGGGCCGAGTCAGGGCAAAATTTAAATGGGCCGGGTCGAGGAGGGTCATGTCAAATGTTAAACGGGTCGGGGCGGGTCAAAGCCCTTTTAAATACGATCCATTTTGACTTGTTTTTAAAAAGTTTATAAAATAGTTTTTTTTATTATACTTTATGGCCCGTTGGGACAATTCAACTATGAGTATAACAATATCATATAAAAAATTTTTTAAAAAGTGGTAAAATATTTTTTACAACCAATTCCTATAATTATCCAACCTAGCCCAGTCCGACCCTTTACACAAAGGTCCGTTATTAACTTGACCCGCTAATGACCCGTTAAAATGTGACCAGACCCTTAATCCGTTGGATCGACCCACCACGTTAAATACCTCTAATGACAACTCACATGTGGACAATAATGCGCTTTTTAAAATATCCTCGACTTGTCCCCAAGAATATAAGGTCTCACTTGGAGAAACTTGAAACCCATGGTTGCTGTTATTATTGGTGTGACTTGAGTGCACAATTGGTGTGTGCATTCATGTGGTGACTCTTGGGATGGAATCCCATAAGTATGTCATGAATGGGTGTATTAAGATGAGTCTTAATATTTGTGGTTTATGATGATGATTAAAGTATGAATTAATGAGTTAATCAAGGGTTAATCAAGGGAGTTATGGGACTTAATGAAGAAGTTCAAAGGGTTCAATTCAAGATGCTCTACTATGCAAGTCGAGCAATACTGTCAGAAGCCCTCTGAAGTGCCGCTCGACCAGTTCGCTCGACCAGTTCGACCGAGCGAGCTTCAGAATGGGTCGAACGAGCAGACAAAATGCAACCAGAAACTTCCTGTATCCCGCTCGACCAGGCCGCTCGACCGAACGAGCCTCTGCTTTGGTCGAGCGATGTCTCTGATGCTCCTAAGATGTTGTTTTTGACTCTTCAAGTTCTTGGAGATGTTTTATTATCATTTATTCATAGCTTTAATGTACTTAATGTTACTTAGTGTGATCTCTCCTATAAATAGAGAGCTCTCATTCACATTGTACACATCTACAAAATACACCCCAAGCCAAAGACTAGCCTGTATCTCTTCTCTATTGTAATTCTCCATATTTGAGAGTTCTTTGAACTCCTTTGATAATATAAGAGATACTACACACCGGAGGATGTAGCCTTAGTTGGGTAAACCTCGTTAAATCTTTGTGTCATTTTATTGCATTATTTTTTTCCTACAAACATGATATCATTGATAGCGTAATTTGTTTGTCACAAAACCTCATACACTCGATCTTGGCAATATTGGAGTTTGAAACACATTGTTCGAACTCTAATACATCGTCGTTTTCAGTTGCCTCGGGTAGGACAAGTCATGGTCATTAGCAGATTAGGTCAATAACGGGGCGGGTCATTAATGGGCCTTGGTGTAAAGGGTCGGGTCAGACCGAGTCGGATAATTATAAGAATTAATTGCGAAAAAAAATTTACCACTTTTATTTTAAATTTTTAAATGATATTATTATATATATAAGTGGGACAACCCGTTTAACATTTGACATGACTCACCCCGATCCAGCCTGTTTAATTTTTGACCCGACCTGACCCGACCCGTTGAATACCTATAGTGTTGTGCGAGATTTTTGGTGAAAAGCTCACAAATTCCAATGCAAATGCAAATGCAAATGCAATGCTACATGACTAGGATGATTCTAACAATGCAACTATAAAAAAGATGCACAATCATCTCTTATTATTGATTACCACGCAATTAAGTATGAAAAGTTTCTTTAAAGTACAAAACACTAATTGATCCGAAAATCTAATGTAAGTCAAAATTCAATCAACTAAACAAACATCTTAGTACACAACTTGTTAGGGTAACATTTAATTATTTATTTATTTATTTATTATTTAATTATTATTGTAAAATTATCTAATTATTCCATTGATTTTCATTTTCCGTTGACCTTGACTTTCCATTGACCTTAACTTTTAGTCAAGGGGTTTATATGGCTTTTCTTATTTTCTTGACCACCTAGTAACTCTTTCCATAAACCCCAATTACTGGTCAAATCTACTACACAACAGTATCTACCACTACCACTCATCATACCCATTATCCATGCTTTGAACTACTATCCTACCCTTGATTCAGTCACTATATATACTTGGTACAGAGTTTATTTATCCCCTAAGCTTACATATTGTAACACCGAGAAAACTTCCCAGGAGGTCACCCATCCTCAGATTGCTCCACAACAAGCACGCTTAACTGTGGAGTTCTTAGCAAATGAGCCCTCATGAAAAGAAAATGCATCTTGTTGATATGAGTAGTCCATCAATCTCTTTTCAAGCTAAATCTGGGGTATTACACTCACCCCCACTTAGGAATGAGCCCAAATCAGCGTAAACAATATAATAATATTGTCTACAAAGCACAGCGGAAGACTTATAGAAGTCTGGGCTGAATCCGACCTGTGGCTCGATAGCCACAGCAACCAATATCAGAGTATTTAAAAACTTTACGTAGCTGTAATACAATTAATTACAAACCAGTTATAAACTAATTAGTTAATACATTATAAAATATCTAAACTCTTTTAAATTTTTACAACACATGATTTGTCAAAATATCATGATAAGTTAACTTTCCAAAAACGAGGTCCTCGCTATCGCAACACATGACACATAAAGGAGCAGCACATCCATCTGCACTAAAGTTGGCAACCTGAAAGTGGATCTATCCCCCGTAAGAGATAGACCCCATCAAAAACTGTCAACAATTGAATTGTTGAGTAATCCAACAAACTATTACATTATATACAAGTCATTAGCAAACATTTCCAATCAAATTCCTTGTTCACTTGGTAACCATTTATAAACATTATTTTATCCAAGTCCAAACTCTTTTAAAAGACCGTTTGGTATCGACATAAATATGGCTATGAACCTTTAGTTCATAACGAATCAAAATAAGGCTATAACTTTACAAGTTAATAGCGAAATAATACGGCAAATGAAACATATGCTTCCATTGCAAAATAAACTAAACTTTATATACCAAACAAATTTATTCAAAACTCATTAAAAACAATAATGTAATAACAGTTTAAAGCGTGGGAATATAATGGACCGTTAGGAAGTAGGCTTGATCTAAATCCTGAGAACACGGGTGATCGTCATCACCGAAAATACAGTTCTTGCAAGAACGAAACGGGATCGGGGGCTCGAGACCGATCCGAATAACCATTACCTATTATCAAGCTATAGGATTTCACAATAATCCGGATATAAAAATCCGTTGCCAATTCTCAAAAACGGACATTTTTCAATGTCGAATATTTTATTATAAAAAAAAGAATTCACAAAATTTTCTTTTGAAATCACAATCATTACTTAAAATATAAATCAATTCATCATCATTTAAAATACCAATCAATTCATATGTTCCCAAATTTATACTTAAACCAAACACCTATATTACTCAAATAAGAACCATAACCCAACAATACCAATCCATAAAGGGAGAATAATAACCCTAAATTAATCTCAAATACCCAATAAATAACCTTAAACATCCAATTTATTTTATAGTTCCTAATTCCACTTAATAAATTCCATTTTAGTATCATATCAGGACACCTGTTAGTAATTCGGTCATAACTTCCTCATAAGAACTTGTATAGAGGCTATTCAAGTGGCTAAGCGGCCATGAATCAGAGCTCTACTATTCTTATGAAGACACTAAAACCCAGAAACAATCAGAATAGTCCCGAAAATGGCAAAAAAGAAAGCATATTATTGATTTTCATGACAGCCTGTTGGTATTTCACTATTTTGAATATAACTCTCTCATACGAACTCATTTTTGAGCAATTCAAGTGCCCACGCGACTGTGACTCGAAGCTCTACAAATCTCATGAAGACACCAGAATCCCAAAACAATTCTAACTGTCTCAAAAACAGCAACACAGTTTCGGACAGAACAAAACAGAAACCTTATTGTCGATTTTCATGATAGCCTAGTAGTATTTTGGACATAACTCCCTCATAAGAACTCATTTTGGAGCGATTCAAGTGTCCACGCGACTGCGACTTGAAGCTCTACAAATCTCATGAAGACAGCAGAACCCCAAAACAATCAGAATCGCCCTAAAATAGCCAAAACAAAAAGTTCAGTTTCAAAATCAAAATACCAAGTTTTATACTAGAAATCAAATAACCCAAATAACCAATACTAATCAACACTAGCAAGAACCCAATTACCAATTGAACTCATATACTCCAATTATACTCAAGTTGATGCTTAAATTTGAACTAAAGACCCAAATTAAACCATGAATACTAAACTACTTTCAAAATTCAACAATCATTGTTTATACTTAAGAATATAAAACTACTTTAAAACATTCAATTTATACTTAAATAAAATAGTTTGTGGATTACCTTGATGAGCAATTTCTTCAATCAAAATTCAAAATCCAACTTCAAACACAAAAGGGATAGAGATGGTGATAGTACTAGATGTGTTCTCCTTCTACAATGGAAAAGCAAACATCAATTTTCCAGATTTTGAGTTTATACTTTGAAAGAGGATGAATTTTCAGAAATTTTACTCTAATTGATAGTGAAGGAGAAAGGGGAATGGAGTATACACGTTTATAAATAAGGAGTTAACTCGATGAATCATAAATTACGTGGCAAAATTACGAGTGACTCAACTTCATACTCATACTCATCAAAATATGAGATTGGTAATAAACCCATATTTTTAGTCGTATAATTTATTTGGTCCCCACAAATAATAAAACTAATATCTAAAAATCATAGTAAAATTTTAATTTTAAAATGACAAACTCATTTTAGTTATTAAAATAGTAATTTTTAACAAAGACGTTTTTATAACTGTTTCACTTATAATCCGTAACCATCTTCATCTCTTTTTCTTGTTCTTCCACATGACATTTGCCTTGTTTCATCCCTTGACCCATTGAAAGTGCACCTTCCGATTTAGTGCTAATTAATTTAGTTAATTTCTGGGTTATTTTATTTTATTTTTATAATATTAACTGCATACACGAGACCTATAAAGCCTTAATTTCAAAAGATTGATGTTGACTATATGAATCAATATATCATTTTCAATTGTTGTCCATACGAATTCTTCTTTTCAAATCATTTTCATTTTCTATCACCTTTATCTGTAAGTTTAAATCTTTCATCTTTTTCTACTTATGTCCACAAGGACATCTTCAGTCTTCTTTGCCCTTTTTAGTTCCCTAAGCATCAACTTTATATCTTTGTTACTGGTTCGCTAATACCCTCTTCTGTAAAGGCACAAACCATATCAAACAATTTTCTTTCATCTTTTTCTTAATCCTTGCAACTCCAAACCCTTTTTTATACCTTTATTTTGAATGCTACTCCAATCTTCCTACTATAAAGCCTAACATTATAACCAATATAGTAGTGATCGTCTTATGATCGTTCAATAAAACTTATCCTTTAGCTTTAAGAACACACATCGATCATATTATATTCTAGTAACCACTTTCTATTTTTGTTGCCATGCCATCTAAAAGAGGTTATGACGTATCTGATTGACGAGTCGCAAACTGCTTTTGTGAGAAACAGACAGATACTCGATGGAGTGTTGATTGCGAATGAATCAATAAGATGGCTGAAAAAAAAGAAAATACTGGGCACTCTCATTAAACTAGATTTCCAAAAGGCTTATGATTCCATCAATTGGTCTTTCTTGGAACTAATAATGGATAAACTGGGCTTTGGTAGGAAATGTATAAGATGGATTATGAATTGTGTTACTTCTGCATCGATGTCTATCCTTCTGAATGGATCCCCCTTGAAACCTTTTAAGATGGAAAAGGGTCTTAGGCAAGGCGACCCCCTATCACCATACCTCTTTATCCTGGTCAGTGAAGCCCTGGTGTGCCTTTTGAAAAAGCCGAGGACATGAATCTAATTGAGGCAGTACACATTGGAAAAGAAAAAGTAAGCCTAAAACACCTTCAATTCGCCGATGACACGCTTATTTTTGCTCCCAGAAGCCCCAGGGTCATTACGAACTATTTTAGAATCCTTGACGTTTTTGCTATGATGTTTGGGTTGAGTCTGAATTATAACAAATCATGCTTTATAGCATGGAATGCGAGCGACCAGGTTTGGGTTGGTGAAACGGCTAGAAGTATGGGATGCTCTTACTCAATGTGTCCTTTTACCTACCTGGGTTTCCCTCTTGGAGACCATATGAACAAACAGGCGGCTTGGAAAACAGTGGTGGTGAAAATAAAAAACAAGCTTGCGTCGTGGAAAGCAAAAATCTTATCTAGGGCCGGTGTAACACCCTGAGTTTTTAATGACGTAATTATTTAATATTTTAATAGTTTTTAAAGATTTTACAATTATTATTTAATTATTTCCGAATTAGTTTTAATAAATTTCTTTCATATACGGATGTAAATGTCGACTTATATATATATTAGAAATATAGTTATGACTTCTCAAATAAAGAGGTTCGAACCAAAATGATTATTTTATTAAAATGTGTGAGGTCGCGAAGGTGAGTCTCTTAGTTGGATCTCGCAACAAAATGAACCGAGATAAAAATAAATAAAATAAGCATAATAATAATAATAATAATAATAATAATAATAATAATAATAATAATAATAATAATAATAATAATAATAATAATAACAATAATAACTAAAAAAAAAAACGGTATAAAAAGACCCACGAAACCCTAAACGCTCAAAGACCAAGCCGTCTTCTCCTTCCTCCTCTTCTCCTTCTCCTTTCTCTCCTTCTTCCTCTCTCTTCCCGTGCGCCTCCTTCCCATTTTCCCCAACCAGTAGCCGCCCTCGCAAGCAGCAGCAAGGGCTGCGTCTCCTTCCCCAAACAGCAACGACCAACATCTAGGCCGCCACTGCTTCGCGTCTGCTGCAGCCACGACCCCAGCCTGCTCTTCTCCCTTTTCTGCCGTGGAGGCTGCCGCCACCAACAGCCACGGCCAGCCGCGTGAGTCCTTCACCACCATCTAGTCTTCATCCTTTTGTTAGTCCCATCTTTGTGAGCCATCTCTTCTCTTTTCTCTAATTAATTCCTAGTTTTATTTGAAGTTTTATTGAAGTTTTATGAAGTTTATGAGTGAGGTGTTGATTTTTGTGTTATTTTAATTGAATTTTGTGGGCAAGAATTTGATTGATGAATTAAACATGTTTATGACTTAGGGTTTGAAGTGTGATTGAAATTATGGGTTGTGTGTTGGTTTTTGTATTAGTTTCTTCGAATCTTAGTATGTGTAGTGATTAAATATGTTACCTTTGAACACGAAACGATTAGGGTTTGGATTTAGAAATGAAATTACAAATGATGTACGTCTATCCTATATTTTGATGGTGTGATGATTGATTAAATAACCTTAAAAGTTGTTTGAAACTTAGTTGATTGATTTTGTTGTGATAATTAGTAATGGTGGTGATTGTAGTGACTATGGAAGTGATCTTAGTTGTTAAATTGGGATAAATAGCTGCTAGTTGCTATGGTTTGATTGTTGTGAATTACAAGTATTCTTATTAGGTTGTTATTGAAGTCATAATGCATAATCTTAGTAAGGCCATGAGAATGATGTCAACTTATTGTAAAAGGTTGTTAAGTTGCTTGTAGTGATGCTCGATTGTAGTCTCTCTAACTTTGGAGGATGTAACGAAGAATGTTGCGATCTGACCACTTTAAGAATTGTCCTCACGTCATAATAGAGTTATATGTAACTTTGTGAGACTTAAGTGTGAATCGTCATAACTCAAAGCTAGTTGATGTAATGAAGCAGTCGACATAATCCTTTTATTCTTTGCCGATGGAAAAACTTGTGTTATTGTTGAATTGACGATGATGCTTGGTGTTGGATGAGATGCGTACGTGCTAAAAGTAATTGGAAACTTGTCGTGAATGGATGATAGTAGTTACTTGGTTTCTAGCTGGTATAACAAAGTAGTTAAGAGAACTTATAAGTTCTATTCCTAACTTGTATAGGTTCCCAGTTTATAAGAGGAAAGTAGACCCCTTAGTTGGGCGATTTTTGTAACTTGTGGTCGTGCATTGACGCTTGCAGGTACGTACACGCAGTAATTAATTATCATATTCATTGTTTCAAAGTATTATCCATATTTCATGATTATATGCATCGTATTAGAATTATAGAACGTCAGAAAGTAAGTCATGCTAGTGGATAGTCATAAATAGTGATATAGGCAAGTAGAGTGGAAGCATTAGGAGACTATGAGAACAAATTTCTAAATAGTAGAGAACGCACCATAGTTGTGTGTGGTATCGAAGTGTTTTTCCTACTTATTGAGCCTTGATTTATGATTAGTTGGCGTGACTCAGCTGGATTATATCCGGTTGATTTATTAGTCCCCTAGGTGAGGTTCGACGGGACCACCGTAAGGGGGGTATGAGCATGCTTGGGTCATTGGGCGCCGGGAGGCCGATAACGCCCCTTGACCGAGGTGTTACCATGCGGGCCTTGCAAACCCCAATATGATGGCCTCTTCACTGGTTTAGTACCCCAGTGTGTTAGTTTTTCCCGAAGGTAGGACCCGAGAGGGTCAGCTGGAGGGGGCATGAGCTCATACTTTGCCAATGGGCGCCGGGAGGCCGATAACGCCCTTGGCCGTGTCACTATGCCATGAATAGAGAGAGGATCCACTACCTTGAATATACCTCGAGAGATTAGTAATTTGAAAGAGAAATTATGAATAAATAGAGGTGTTTAGACAGATGAGTCGACTCATTATTGCCATACTATATCGTTATCTATAGTTTTGTTCGATGACTTTAATTGTTGTAAGTTTATTAATTACTGACGTGTATGTGTTTGTTGTTGTTTGTTCATGACTATGATGTTCCTACTATGACACATGTGACTATGGTCATTATGTTGAGCAGCAGGAGGATCATAGCTTGACATGACAGGTATAGGAGCTCTTTTTGCTATGCATTGGGGGAAAGAGTGGAGTACGGTCGTAACAATTGTATACGAATAGTCCAATGCTTGTAGCTGCTATATTACTTGTAAAGTTTTCCTTTGGAATTGTATAATTTCTTTTGTATGGAGCCATGTGACTCCTTGTATGTTCCATAGATCCGCTGCGTAATTTTTGGATGTATAGTAGTGAGAATACTCCTTTAGTATCCGTCAGATCAATGCGTTAACACTGGAACCACGATCCTCTTTAGAGCTGATGATTTGTGATGTCGATGATGATTCATTCCGTCTTGACATATTCTTTTGAAAGGCGTTATAGGCCTTAGATTAGTTAATCATGTTAATCAATGATAAATACATATATATTCTAGTCACATCCTCAATTTTCAGCAGAAATTTCAACTCACACCCCTTTTCATTAATCTTTAGTG